>NC_048224.1:59248316-59252871 GCF_002007445.2 Ailuropoda melanoleuca | reverse complement strand
CCCCGCCACCGCCCCCGGCCCCAGGAGGAGCCCGCCACGCGGCTCCGGCCACACTGGCCACCAGCGGGCCCTCCCGCGGTGGTCGGCACACGAAACACAGTCTTACTTCCTTGCTTGGAAAACACGTCTTGTGAGACTAATTGTGTTTTAGAGCAAAGAGGGGCCTTTGTGATGGGTAATTACAGTCCCAAAGCCGGCGTGCTGGCCAGGCTCCGGGAAGAGGCGGGGGCTGTGCGGCGACGCTGGTGTGAGGGGCTCGCCCCGGGGACCTGTGCCCGGCTCCCAGGCCGCTGCAGAGCTGGGTCCTGTGGCTCCCAGCGGAGGGGAAGGGGGGGCGCTGACTGTTAGTAGTGTTGGGGCTGCCACTTCTCCTGGCTGGGGGCTGGGCCCAGGACAAGTGTGGACCGGCTCCCACCGTGCCCCTCGTCTAGCCTGTGAGGAAGGGCCTCTAATGAGGCCCCTGAGAGGCCCAAGCCTCAGAGTGGGCAGGTGCCTGGGGCCGCCTGACTTTGGGGCCCTGCCCCAACTGCCCTTCTGGCCGGAGCAGGGTCATCGATCAGGCTTGTCTCAGCAGGCCCTGGGACCCAAGGTGGGTGGGACAGAGTGGGAAAGTGAGGCCTAGAGATGCCAGGGACCTGTCCAAGGCCACACAGCCAGCCAGTGCTCAGGGAGGGCCCACAGCCTTGCGCCCCGACGCTGAATGTCCCTCCTCCCCTGGACATCCCGGCCAGGGACTGTCCCGAGGGACTAGGGCAGGGCCTCCGGGACTGAGCCGTGAGAAGGGCAACCGCCGGTCTGCAGGCCGAGGCCAGGAAGGACCTGGGTGGCCACGCGGCTTCCAGTACCAGCAGGCAGCAGGGTGGAGGGCAGTCCGGAGGCCCCAAGCCCTGTCCCCGCTGGCCCAGGACCCCTGACCCCTCGGTCGCTGACGCCGCCTCCCCACGCCCTGTGCTTGCAGTCTACTGTCAGAACTTCGCGCCCAGCTTCAAGGAGAGCGAGATGAATGTCATCGCAGCGGACATGTGCACCAACGCCCGCCGCGTCCGCAAGCGCTGGCTCCCGAAGATCAAGTCCATGCTGCCCGAGGGCGTGGAGATGTACCGCACGGTCATGGGCGCCTCGGCCGCCGGCGCGCCCCTCGACCCCGACTTCCCGCCCGCCGCGGCGCAGGTGTTCNTTTTTTTTTTTTTTTTTTTTTTTTTTTTTTTTTTTTTTTTTTTTTTTTTTTTTTTTTTTTTTTTTTTTTTTTTTTTTTCCGCGGCGGCCCGGAGACAGGAGGCGTCCTACGCGGGGACCTTGTAGAGGAGCCGCGGAGCCTCGCGGGACCCCTCCTAGAGCTGCTTGCATGCGTTACTAATGCAGACAAATGTGATCAAGCCACTTACCTACGGAACTGCTACTGTTGCCTGAAAGAAATGTGATTTTTACCCTGCTTGTATTTAAAGTTTATGAAGGAAACAAATGCATTCGTTATACTGTAAAGGATTAGTCCACTGGTGACCTAGTTGCGAGGAAGGTCCCAGGGCTCCTTTTGATACCTGCGAGGTTCGTCTCCAGGCTGCGGGCCCCTGACCCCGCTCCGGGAGGGGCGAGAGCCTGCGGCCCCCGGTGCCCGGGAGCTGGAGCCGGGGGCCTGCGGCGTGGGGCATGCATCTCCCGACACTCGATGCTCGCTCGGGGGACCCTACCCGCCCCTCTGCGGCCAGGGGCCAGGGCTCGGCCCCCAGGGGCCAAATTCCTCTTGTTTTCCCTTCTTCCTGAGACTCCGGGGGGTCAGGCCTGCCGGGTCCACCGTGTGCATGGGGTGCGGGAGCGCGTGTGTGTGTGTGTGTGTGTGCGCGCGTGTGTTTGAGCGTGTGCGGGCCCGTGGTGTGGGCACAGCAGGGGGGAGGGAGAGCTCCGTGCTCCTCCGTCCTCCCGCCCCACCCGTGGGCCCTCCCGGCCCCCTCAGCTCCACGGCCCCTGGTGCACCTGGGCCCCACGGGCGGGGCCGCTGCCCCGAATGCCCCCCGGCTCTACCCGGCCGCCCGCCGTCCTGTGGTGCCGCCCCACGGCCCTCAGCCATGTTGGGATTATGTTTGTTTATTTGTTTTTGTCTTAATTCAGATCTATTTCATGTATGGTTTGAAAACTTTCAGACCCAAAAGAGCAAAAAATTAGGGAGGATTTGGTGTCCCTGCCCTCAACCCACTGTGCTTGGGGCTGGGTCCTCTGTATACCGTATCCCGCCCCGCCCTGGTCCAGGTCGACTCGCCTCCTGTTGGGGGGGGTGGGTCCCAGGGAGATGCAGCCAGGGTGTGTGACGAAGGAGGGGCTGGGGGCCTTGCTTGGCCAGGCTGGGCTGGAGCAGGTCCCCCGTATTGTGCTGCAGACCTTGGGGCCGGGTGGGCGGGCGGTGGGCATGGCCGGCTGTTGGGCAGTTTGCAGGAGGAGCCTGGGAGCAGCAGGGGAGGTTCTGGAATGTGTGTGGCGGGGTGCAGTGAGGAGGGGCCCTAGAAGTTGTGGGTTTGTTTCAGGCTGGAACCCTCACTTTGAAGTTCAGTTGCCGTTTTTTGGTGAGCGAGGGCATGGGTTGTGCATGCACGTGGCCACTATTCCAGGGACTTCCTTCCTCGTGAGTCTCGGCGGGAACCCCCTCCCCAGGAAGACCAGACGCCCCTCTGTTCAGGACGCGAAGGGGTCTGTTGATCCCCCTCCCCTTCCCCAGCACTCTGCCTCCCCCGACCCGGTGCAGAGCAAGCCCACACCACCTGTGTGCACGCAGGGCCCTGAAGGTGCGGCTCAGCCTCCCGTGACCCGCAAAGCTGAGCCTTCCCCAGCTGCAGGCCACCTGTGGGGGGGCTTAGGCGCCTTTCCACTCAGGTTCCTCCTGACTGCTGCCCTGTGTGGAGAGGCTTTGGGGGAGCCCCGGGCTGGGCGTGGGGCCTCCAGGCCTCCTCCAGCCAGGCCAAACGTGTGCCCGCCCTCCAGAATGATCTGATGGCTCCCAGGAAGGGGTGGGGGGACCTTGGGCAGGCCCATGGGAGCTCATCTCAGCCCCTGTGCCCGAGGGCAGAGGGGTCTGGGCCAGAAGGGGCCGCACTCCTGCTAGGGCTCCGAACTAGCCACCTGGCCCAGAGGTGAGCCTCTCTCTCCCCCGCCCCCCGCCTCTTCTCCCTGACTGGGGCCCAGGTGGGCTTGGAGCTGCATGGGCCTGGGGCCCCAGGCCACTCAGGACCTAGCTAGCCCTCCTGGAACTGAGGGGCCAACCCCCAGCATCCTCAGGTGGCCACTGGGGGTGGAGGTGAGGATGGGGAGGGTTGACCCCCATCGCCTCTCTTCAGCTTCCCTCCCGACCCCAACGTGCACTTTAATGTGACCATCCGCGAGGACCCCGGGAGACGGCTGGCCTGTCCTGGCCGTCAGCAGAAGGGCTCGTGCGCGCTCACTCTCCCTCTCCCCCCGGCCCCCTCCACTCCAGAGTGGGAGCGCCCCCCCCCACCTGAGGCCAGGACACGAAGGGGTGCCCCTGGCCTGGTGGCGGCGACGGTGGCAGCGGCGGTGCCCGCACAGAGAAGGCCTGACCACAGCTCAGGCCAGCACAATGTCCCGTGACCTCTGTCCCTTAATTGTTTATAACCGCCGTCTGTTTTGTTGTTCTGGGTAAGGAAGGCAAGAGCTATCCGTGACACTTTAATACTTCAATGTGAATGGGTTCTGAGCTCTCCCTGCGCCCCGGGCGGGCCAGGCCGAGCGTTTTGCACTAATGTGTCCCGCGGTGGACGTGGGTCCGGAGCGTTCGCAGACGGGCATGGCTGATGATTGTATCTGCCGGGGCGCTCCCTCCGCGTCCTGAATGTTCCGCGGGGCGGGCAGCGGTGGGCCTGGGCTCGGAGGGGCCTTCCAGAGTGCCTTAGCGTCTTCCCATCCTGTTTCCCAAGGAAAACCCATTGAGAAAACCGGACCCTCCCCCCCTCTGTTTACAAGACGACTAATCCCTGTCCTGTGAGCGTGATCCTGACCCACCCAGACCCTGTAGACGAGAGACAAGCCACTCAGTATTTATGACATGTCTGCACCTTCACTCCCGAGCTTGACTATAAGCAATACGCATCCACTATGTAGTCTATTGTAGAGCTAAGTTAGACCGCGCCTGTTTGAGGAGGAGAGAAGGGACTGGACCCCGTCGGAGCGGACGTGGCAGCCGGCTGGGCCCCCGTCCTCCCCTGCTCTCCCCGGCGGCTGGGCTGGGCCGCGGGATCAGCTGGGATGGGGAGACGTGACAGATACTGTGAGCTGACGGGGCCGCCCGGCCGGTGCGCCTCGGTACTTGAATTCTGTCTTGTGTTGTGCACTGTGTCTGCTCTCACCCAGAGTTCTCTGTGGTTGCTTAACTTTGCGTTGGATTCCATGGTCTTGCCTTGCCCCCGAATGTGGCCGTGGCCGTGGCCGTGGCCGTGGGTGAGCGGCTGGGGGGAGAGACCGTCCCGGGAGCCACCTGGCTGCTCTCTCCTCCGTGGAAGCTCATTCTGGGGCGGTTGTGTCGGGAGGTGGGAGGGAGGCAGGGGGGGGGAGT
>NC_048224.1:59221453-59248071 GCF_002007445.2 Ailuropoda melanoleuca | reverse complement strand
CGGGGGGCGGGGACTCTGGGGTGCCCGGCCCTGACCCGTTCCCCCGTTAGTTCCCCTTTAACGGCGGAACGTTCTAATACCGGCCCAGTGCCACCCCCCCAGCCATTTACAGCTTAGATTCCCCTCAGATGGGTTATTTTTATGGAAGTATCTGGATGCTGGTGGAAGGAGGCCGATGGCCCGTTAACCAACTGAAAACTGCCAGAAAACCTCTGTTTGCCTCTGCCGGCAGCAAATCCTAAACACAGAGTGGGGAGTTCATAGCTGTCTTGAGTTTTAACTGCTGTTCCAGAATGCCGCCGAGGCCTGCATCTGTCATTCTGTCAGCCAGGCAGCTCGAGCGCGTGAGGCCCGCGCCGGCCGGAGAGCGTCAGGGCTTGGTACGAGAGCTTTCCAGCGTGGCAAAGGTTTGGGGTTTTGTTTGTTTGTTTGGTTTCTTTGGAAAAGAAAAATGAAAAGGAAAATTACGCAGAATCTGAAGCAGTCAGATTGGACAACCTGCTTGAATTCCGATCAGCCCCTTCATTGTTAGCGTTTTGCACATGATTGTAATTTTTATGTCAAAAGAAGCCAAAACTTGCAATACTATTTTTAGCAGACAAAAAAAAAAAGAACTAAGTATAAAATGTATAAATATTTTTGACTTGAACATTTGGATGGCACTGGGTGCAAAGAGACCGTTCATCCTTTGGACGGAATTGCTGGGAAAAAGAGCCTTTTTACAAAGGGACGGTTGATGTCCAGTCTGGTGAGGGTTTAAGTCCTACTGTAACTCACGACTGTTAAACAATAAATAAATGAAATCACTGTTCCTTGTGCCGTGGAGCAGGTTTGTTTTCCTAGAACCGTCCACCCCCCCAGCGAGCGAGCGAGCTCGTTCCAGCCCCGCCAGGTGCGTCCTCGCTCCCACTGCTGCTCCCGGACTCGAGACTGTTGCGTTGGAGCCGCTGCCGGCTGACGCTGCGCCCCGGCCGCTCAGCCTGCAGAGACGTCCGCCGGCGGCCAGGGAGCCCGGGGCCTCGGCGGCTTGCGGAGCCGGTGCAGGAGGTGGAAGTTACAAACGGAAGGATGTGATCGTTGATTGTAAAGCGCTTTGTAAAATTCACATTTACAGAATAATAAAGTCAGTTCAAGCCCAAGCAGCCTGCGCTTCGCTCCGTCCGTGGAACGGGGGGGACATCGCGGTGCCGGGGGCAAGCCGGCTGTTAGACAGGATGACCCGGTGACTCGGAACACCCCCAGGAGCCAGGATCACCCAGTGGGGGTGAGGGTGGGGCCCTCCCCAGGCTTGTTGCCCACCATCCACCCAGGGCCAGAGATCCGGCTGTGGGGGTCCAGGGCCACCGGGCCCACTTACCTCCCCTCCCCCGATGTCTTACAAGGGAAGGGGACTGGGTGGACAGGATGCCCGGGGTGGGAGGGGGGGTGTCACCTGCTTGGGGGGGGGCTGGGCTAGCTTGGGAGGGGCTCCGCTCCTTTTTATTGTTTGCAAACTGGGAAAGCCACTTCACCTGGCTCACCTGCCTACCACCTGCCAGGTGTGAGGCTACCTGCTTCCGTTCCCCAGCACCTCCTCCTGGGCCAGGTCTGCCCCCACATGGACAGAGGGGGAATTGCAAATGAAGAGCAGGTGCCCTGGCCTGACCAGGAGCCATCTCTGGCATGGTCCCCGCCAGGCCAGCTTTGCACTGGGGTCTCGGATTCAGGCCTGGCAGCTCTCAGCCTCCTTTGTTTCTCTTCTGTGTCTACAAGAACACCTGGTCCCTGGGCAAGTGAGGCTTTGCGTCAGAGTGTCCCTCAGCCCTGGATTAGGCCCCTCGCACGTGCTTCCCACAAGGGGACACCCGCATGGTGGGCTCCTGTCTTCCTTCTCCGCTGCACCGCCGGTCTCTGCCTGAGCTAAGCCATGGACTATTTGCTCATGCGTTTAGGGAGCTTCTCCCCAGGGCAGGGCTCTGTAGGTCGGCTTCATGGTGACGTTCCCAGAATGGGGTCCCCTGGAGCCATGGCCAGCACGGAGCAGGCACGATGTCTAAAATGGGTCAGAAGGGCCCCCTGCACTGGGGACCCCTGCATCCACAGTCAGCACATCACGCCCTCTCCCCAGGAATGCCCAAGGAGCCTGGTCCAGGCAGGGCTGGGGAGCTGGGTATGCGTGTCCCCACCCCACTGCCAAGCCCAGCTCTGGCCACTGGGATAGCGTGCCACTTCTGGTCTTGTTTTCAGAGCTGTTCCCTGCCACCCCCAGCCCAGCGGACCAGTGTCATCTGGGGCCTGCGCAGCCCCTTCCCGCCCACGCCTCAAAGCTGCTGGGTGGGGTGGATTCCCGTCACCTCCCTGAGCTGGTGGAGATAGCCCACCTCTGGGCCATGGGACACGCACGTGGGAGGCTCCAAAGCCCCCTCACGGGCCTCTGAACACCCACCCAGGCGGTCTGGGGCCAGCTGAGGCCCACACGAGGTGGGAGTAGGAGGAGGGTCCGGGCTTGGAACCCAGTTCTGCTGGGACCTTGTAACACGGGGTCTCCTGGTGTTTCAGGAGGAGGAGCCAGGCACCTGTCAGCCTGTGCTGTGTTCCCCACCCCCACCCTGGGCCGCTGTCCTTCAGCTGGCCTCCCTGCCCTCGCAGTCTGGACAGAGACTGGCTGAGGCATCAGAAGCTCGGCCCCTCCTCTCAACCCTTTGTCCTGTCCTGGGACGAGGGTGCAGCGTCAGCAGGACCAGAAGCTCTGCCCTGGAGCCCTTTGTCCTCAGCATAAAGGGTCAGAGCCCCTGGGGTGGGGGTGGTCCTAAGCCTGTGGAGGAAGGGCCTGTTGGTCCAAGCTGTGCGCAGGTCAGGGTGCGGGCCTGGCCTGTGCAGGGGATGAGCCGGGAGGAGGATGGTCCCGGGGGCTGGGGGCTCCCACTTGTCATTGACAAGCTTTGAGTGGCATGTTCTTCACAACCCCCACTGGGTGGGCACCATCCCTCTCTGGAGAGGGAAACTGAGGCCTCGCACTGAGCACCCGGTGCCCCGCTGGAGGACAGTTCCCGCCCATCTGTGGCCGAGGAGGCTTGGCGGCGGGGGGGGGGGGGGGCGGTCAGTCCCAGGTCTGTGTTATGTCTGTCGGATCAGGCGGCCCTAGGAGGGCTGGGTGGGAGGGTCTACTGGGAAGTGGACACAGACACTTGTCCAGGGACCACTGGGGGATCTCCATCGGGAAGGAAAGGAGAACGGTGGGCAAGTGGGCAGTAGGTTGGGGCCCTGGGTCAGGAAGGGAGGGTGGGTTTGGGGAGAAGGGATGGGGTGCTTAGATGCACCAGCTCTGAGAACATTTTGGCCACCACACACGGGGGACAGCACAGGGGACGAGCAGGAGGTGACAGTAGGGTTTACAGAGGCCCAGCTGCCTGTGTCCCTGGGGGGGCACGACGCCATCCCTCTGGGTGCTTCTTCTTAAGCTCCCCTCGGGTGTCTGTGACCAGTGCTGAGGGCTGGGGATGGGGCTGGGCGGGGCCGAGGGGTCTGTAAGGTGAGGGAGGGGATGCACCCGGTGGCCTCAGGGGAAATGCCGGGTGAGGGCCGGCTGGAAGGGACCTCTGCCCCAGTCTGTTCTTCCCCTCTGAGCCACCTCGAGTTGGCCTCCATCAGTCCGAGGGCGGCCATCAGTCTGAGGGCGGCCGTTCCGGGTGGGCCAGGGGTGTGAAGGCTGCTGTGATCCTAGGTCCCCACCCAGAACTCCCTGGCCCCCCTCGTAGGGACTGGGTTCAGCCGCAGGTTTGTAATGTTGGGGCCTACGAGAAAGGCGGCGGGGAGGGTGGGGGAGCCAAGTGGGCAACATTCTGGCCCAGGCAGTGCCGGCGCAGGGGGCATCGTCTAGATCCCCCCCCACACACACATACAACCCACACTGGGGAGGCAGGGCTCACTGAGATGAGGCTGCTCCCAGCCCCCTGGGCCCCATAATTGACTAACTGCTCCAGACAGACCACGGAGCTGGGAGATGGATGGCATTGCCTCGAGGGGCGGGGGCGTGTGGAGGCCCTGATTTCCAGGAAAGGCAGCCTGTTTCTCCAGGGCTGGCCTTCGGGGGCTGGGAAGAGTAAAGCCTTAACCGGGGCCAGCCAGGCGGGGGCTGAGCCCGAGTGCCCCGGGCTGGGGGCGTGGCCTGGGGCCTGCGGGCTCCTGCCTCAGTTCCCCCTTACATGCGGGATGGGCTGGTGCAGGTGTGGGGCTGTCGCCCAGCTCTATCAGTTAAGGACAAAAGCGACCCGGCAAGGAGCCAGCCATGTGTGCCCCTCTGGCTTCCCTATGTGGGGCAGGTTCTGGAAAAGGGCTCCGCCAGCAGCACTGGGCACCTGCTATGGGAGGTTCCAGGGGGCCCCACGCTGGCACCCTAGTCAGGCCACACCTGCTCGTAAGCCACCCCCCCCTCCGGGCATCCAGCTCTGTGGCCCTCACTCTGCTCAGGCCCTTGGCCAGCCCTTCTGCTGGGGTAGGGCAGGGGGCAGAAGTTCTCCCCCAAGGAAGCCGTCATGGCCCCCAGCTGGTGGGCTGCATTTGGGCAGGAGGGGAGGACCGTCACCCCTAGCGGCAAGGTGTTCAAATAACAGGCCCTTGTGCAGGCCCCCAGGGACAGCGCATAAGGCAGGGGTGGAGAACGTGACCTCCACAGGCCCCACAGACTTGGTGGTCTGAGTCTCCATGCTGAGCTGTTTCCTGAGCCCCCGCCTTCCCCTAGGCCCACAGAGGCATGGAAGCAGCTCGCGGGTGGAAGGGCATTTCCTGCCCTGAGGGAATTGGCAGCCCCATGGACCCTGTACTCCCAGCCTCCCTGCCGGCTGGGACCCTGGCTACTCAACTCTCCCGTTCCTTCATCCATCGGCCAGGCCGTTCCCTGGACCCCCAGTCCTCGGCCCCCCAGTGATGTGGCAGGGGAGGGACTGCAGCCCGGAGGAGACCCGGGTTTGAGGTCTAGCTTAGGGCCGTGAACTGTGAGCCTGGCACGCGTCTGCCGGTCTCTGGACCTTGGCTTTGGCCTCCAGACAACGCCTCTGCGGCCTTTGGGCTCAGACCCCGAGGCCGCGCCACCTGCCCGAAAGGCTGGGCTCACACCTCTGGTGAGGAACTGCTTTGGCCACAAAAACATAGAACACAGACACAGCCAGGACCCCACGTGGGGGACCCGAGGGGGGCTGGGGAGGGTGGGGTAGGAACACACCCGGTCCTTGTACTGGAGACGGCACAGCACCTTAGCTCGGGCCTCACTGGGGGTGAGTTGACCCTGCTGACCTCTGCTGGCCCATCACTCACATAGACCTCGCTGAAGCCCCAACACCACCCTGTGAGGGGATGTGCTCATAGCCCCATTTTTCAGGTAGGGAAACTGAGGCTTGGACGCGTTTAAGAGGTCTCCCAGTCATAGCCAGAAGGTGGCAGAGCCAGGATTTGAATCGAGTCCCCGCGAGGCGGTGACCTCAGTGACCCTGTCCTGAGGGTGAGCATCCCCAGGTTGGCAGGTTGGATGGGCTCTGCCAGGGCCCGCAGAGAGGCGGGTGCCACCAGGTGCCACCTGCCTGTCTGCCTCACTGGTCAGACCAGGACATGGATTGCCCGTGGCTCGCCCCCGCCACGGGGAGCCCTCGGCCCTTCCTCCGAGGAGGGAAAGAATGGGGCACGGCCTGTCCCGCTGGGAGAGCCGGCCGGGCTCCTTGAGGGAGGGGGCAGCGCACAGGTGTTTCAGCTTGGGCTGCCTGTCAGGGGATGAGGGGCCCAGAGCTGAAGGCACCCGCCTGGGCAGCCCCTGGAGTTGGCAGAGCAGGGGAGGGGCAGGCAGCCTGGCTCAGCCCAGCTCTCGCCCGAGGGGCTCCAGCCCGCAGAGGCTGCAGGGCACAGGGGCCTCAGGGCTCTTTCGCAGGCAGAGGCCCCAGAGGGAAGGCAGGTGCGGCCCTAAGGAGCCACAGAGGTGGAAGCGTCCGCGGGATGGACGGACAGACCAAGTTCGCCGTATCCAGACTCCCTCGCGGTCTGCACGGAGATGGGGGCTTCAGCAGAGGCACCCCAACCACAGCGCCTCCATCCCGCAGAGACAGGAAAGGGAACTCAGCCCGGCATGAGGGTGGGGGTGGGGCATCCGTCAGTGGGCCTCGAATGCTGAATGCTCTTTCAGAAACCAGACCAAGATTCCTGCTGAGTGTGGGCTGGGCGACGGGCCGGGTCTGGGGCAGCTCTGTGTCAGCTGTGACCCACACTGGAGCCTTCCCCTCTTCTGGCTTCAGCTCCCGGGATCAAGGTTCTTGGAGCTTGGGCCAAGGGTCGGCAGGGAGTAACTGTGGTCTGGGTGTACTTTGAGGGGAACACTGCCCTGAGACCTCCCTCTGGTAGGACAGGGGACAGGGGTCAGAGACTGCAGGACCCCCCATCACTTCCAGGAGCCCAAGGTTCCCGTGTCCCTCATGGGGAGGTCATCACCTGTGGCCACACTCCCCATTACACGGGGCGGCCCTATGGCCTGCAGAGGCCAAGGCCAGCGGGGGGCGTGGCCCTGTCGCAAGCCCCGCCCCGCCCACCCGCGGAGCCCCGCCCCCGCAGAAGCCCGCGGAGCCCCTGCCACCGGCCGCGGGGCGGGTAGGTAGCCCTGAGGGCTGATGCGCAGGGCCTGGAGCTGTGGAGAGGGGCAGGTGCTCCCAGCTCTCGCTTCCGGCAGGGCACCCGCACTGCACAGATGGGGGACCGGGGTCATATGGAGGGGGATTGGGGTGCGGAGCTTGGGGCGGAGAGGGATGGCCTCCGGGCCAGGACAGACTCCAGACCTCAAGAAGGGGCTCCGGGCTTGGACTGGCTGCCTCTCTCGCTGCCCACGAAGTGGGAATGAAAAGGAAGACCCTGCTCTTTGTCTGAGGACATGGAGTGAGGAAATGGGGTGGGAGAGGGGAGGGGAGGGGAGGTGGGCAAAGCCGGACTCACCACCTGGAGGCCCTGCGGGGGCTGGAAAGGGTCCCTCTGGGCTCAGGGACTGGCTGCAGGGGTGCGTGGCCTCTGTCTCCACACAGGCCCCGGGCAGCCACTGGGCTGCAGGACCCCACGCACCAGAGCCTCCCCAGGCCAGGGCTGCGTGCAGACCCGGAGCCAGCCTGGGCTGGAGGGTGGACTTGCGCCCTGACTTCAGCCCCCATGGGACTCCAGTCCCAGGACACATGCCAGGAGGACGTGCACTGCTCAGTGCCGGCCCGAGAGCGTGTCCAGGACCGAGCAGCAGAGCCCCTCCAGCAGGGGACGCTGGACTTCGGTTGGAAGGGAACCATCAGGCCACACCAGCCGGGCAGAGCAGGACTGGCAAGGCGGGCATGGCTGGGAGGGAAATTAGGACCCGATGCCACAATGTTCAGAAAAGCCCAGCCTTGAGCGGATGGGCTTTGCTGGAGACCCACCCCAAGTGGGAATGCATCAGTGATTAGGCCTAAAAGCTCAGGCCATTTAGCTTTTATTTGACTGGCAGAGAGGCCCTCTGTGCCCTCTGCTTTTTGCCGTTTGATTATATGTCTGCGCTCAAAATACCACTCCTGGAATGCAGGCAGCCGGCAGGACTCATTGGGATGGAAATCAATTTGATTAGGGAGCAGTCGATTACCCTGAGGACGGAGGCTGTGATCCAGGCAGAAGCCAGCTCTGCAGACATGGTACTTTCAGAGGACGCCCCTGTGTTGAGGGGCCCAAGCAGGAGGGGCCGTGGCTTGGGGGGGGTGGGCCCCCTGGGAGCACTCAGGGCGGGCAGCGTAGAGGGCTCCCTGCTGCTTTCTCCCTCCTTGGCCTTGGTGTGTACTTAGCTCCTCTGGGCCTCAGTTTTCCCCTCCATCAAATGGGATCTGGCTGCCATAAAGGGGCCATGCTTATGCGTCTACACTGCTGGTCAGGCGGGTTGTGCTCAGGCAGGGCAAGAACCCAGTTCCCCAGCCCGCATACACTTGGACCCCTGAAGGATGCCAGTGGGGGATTCTGTACCAAGAATCCAGGAAAAGCTGGGTCCAGCAGCCAGAGCCAATGATCTGAGAGACAAGGGGGGTTGAGTGGGGACAGGCTCTGTGTGGCCAGGGCTTACGCTCCATGAGCCTTTCCCTGGCCACTCTGAACCTCAGTCTCCTCTGTAAAGGGAGCAGTAATGCCCACCTGGAAGCTGTCAAGGAAGGAGGGACAATGTCCGTCATGCCTGCAGCACATTACGGGAACAAGGGCACAGTGACCTCGCCTCCAGTCCTCCTCTGCTGAAGGCAGGGAGGGGAAGAGTCTGACCCTCAGCCTTCACCCCTAGGGAAGGCAGGTGCCTCTCTGAAGTGCATTCTCCTGGTGATCCCTCCAGCAGAGAGCTCCAGGGTCCAGGCACTTGCAGGCCGGGTCGGGGAGGCAGATGCACGCTGTCACCTACACACACCAGAGGCCAGCCCCAGGGCTCCCCAGGGCTCCCCAGGGCTCCCCAGGCAGGCCTGGCACGGCGTGGGCCCCTGGCACAGAATGGGACCCGGACAGCCCCCCTCATTCCCTCGGCCAGGCGCCCTTGTGCAGTGAGCAGCCTGCATGCCTGTGCACTGTGGGCCTGATCTCGGGAGCCAGACAGGCTTGCAACAGGGTCCCAGCTCCACCCTCTGGCTGGGGGGCTTTCCAAGTCACTTAACCTGTGCGAGAGTTTGTGAAATAACCATTTCTACCTTACCGGGGTGGCATGGAAATCGGACATCGTCTCTCCATTTGGTATTTATAGAGCACTGACTACGTGCACCAGACTGAGTGGCGCGTGGCCGGTGCTGGGGAACAGGGGCTACTGATCTCGGAGCCTTGGGGGCTGTCCCCTGGCCTCCTCACGTGCCAGAGAACGCGGTGCCGGTCTCCATGTAACAGACGGGTCACCCGAGGCTGCGGACGCTGGCTCCTGCCTCTCTGCTGTTGGGCCTGCCAGGCGACCCCTCGACGGCACTCCGCCGTGTCGGCCCCAACGAACTGCCGGCCGATGTCGAGACAAAACTCTGTCCTCCGTCCTTCGCGGTGGCACCATTCACAAGGGCCAGAAAGTAGAAACTGCCCATGTGGCCATCCACAGACGGGGAGGGGTGGGGGGGTGACCAAAACGGGTCCACCTGGCGACGGAGCGCCCCGCCCAGAGAAAGGAGAGAAGTGCTGACTCACGAGGCCACGTGGATGAACCTGGAAGACGCGATGCTGAGTGAGAGAAGCCACACACAGGACGGCACGCACCGTGTGACTCCACTTACACCAACCGCCGGGGACAGGCAGCTGCACAGATGGGAAGCAGAGCGGTGGGGCTGGCTGGGGGTGGGTGCGGNGGTGGGGGGTGCGGGGGGGGGATGAAGGGACTCACGGTTCCGCTGGGGGGGAAACGTTCTGAAACTGGCTAGTGGGGTTGGCTGCACGGCATCATTAGGAAAGTACATGAGGCCACTGGATTGTATGGTTTATAATGGTTAAAATTGTGAATTTTATCTTTTGTGCATTTTGCCACAATTTTAAAAGTAACTCCTCATGGCTGGTGGGCAGTGGAGCTGCCTCAGGCCGGGCGTCGCCCTCCACTGGACACTGTCCCGAACAGGGGCTCGGTGCGAGGGGCCCACATCACCAGGGTGGGCTTGCAGGTGGGGGACCCGCCGGCCGCTGGGGCTGAGTGCTGAGAGCAGACAGGTGCGGGAGGGCGGGGTCCCGGCAGAGGTGAGGTGTGGCTCTGTGCTCGTCGAGCCCACGTCTGTGCCGAGAGGTCTTTGAGAGAAAGTCCACTCCTGCCAGAGGTGCTGACCCTGCCCGGACAGGTGGCTAGAGGCAGAAGCCTGGCCCGCGCAGGGGCAGGGGATGCTGTTAGCCGCAAGGCGGAGCCGGGGGACCAGGGGCGCAGGAGGGAGCACGGCGGAGCACAGAGCCGGCTCGGGCACTCTGGTCCCAGAAGGGGCTCCCTGACCCCTTCCAGGCCAGGAGTGACCTGGGTCAGGAGGGGCTTCCAGGGAACTTCCAGAAACCTGGGAAAGGGAGGGGAGGCGACAAGGCCAGAGGGGTAGAGGGCAAGGCATCCATCCCGCAGGCCAAGCGACGGGATAAGCGACGGGATCAAAGAGCCAGTAGAGTCCCCGTCCCAATGCCCCCCAGGATGTCCCCACCCACCCCCGAAGCCAGCCACCAATTCACAAACCCCAACCCGTCCAGGCTGTGGGAGAAAGGTGCTCCGTCCCCCCCAGGCCAGTCACCCATCTTGTCCCCTTTCAGAGAGGTCCTGTGAGCGGCCCCTAGCCACAGAGAGGTGTGGAGGAGAAGCCAGCATGCTTCCCTGAGTCCAGTGTCCAGGGTGGGCTCTCATGAGGGTCACCTGCTGAGGCAGTGGGCCACAGGCACCCACGATGTGTTTGCCGGACTCCCTGACATGTGTCCAGGGAGGGAGGCAGCTGAGGGTCCACGGCTCTCTGGGCAGCAGTTGAGGGCCAGGAAAGGCTTCCTGCTGGAGGTGCCCCAGAGCGGGTGCCGAAGGACATCAGGGCAGAGGCACGGCCGGAACAGAGATGGGGTGCCCAGAGCCGGCCAGGGGGCCCAGCCCTGGAGAGAGGGGATCTCCTGTGGCCTTGAATGCCAGGCCCAGACACCCCTGTCTCCCGTCAGACTCGGGGCTGGTTCTGGGGTTGTGCTCCCCAGGAGAGAGCCCCGGGCAGGGGGAGGGGGGAGGGGGAGGGGCCAGGAGCCGCAGCTGTGCCTGTGAATCCTGGAACTGTGCTTCTGTGGGGCTCGGAGTCACGTGCTCCCTGCATTTGTATTTCGTGCAGCAGATGGTGCGTGCAGTAACACTTTAAATTAAGGATTCTAGAAGCACATTAAATTTAGATTTAATAAGACAGTTATTGTATGGAAATTAAAGACCCATTGATTATTCTTTGGTTATTGAGATCCAAGCACTTACCGCATTAATCGCTGGATTGCGCGTGAGTGCCCAGGGGGAGCGGGTGTGGCTTCTCCGTCCCAGCCTCCCTGGACACCTGCCCTGCCCCGACCTTTAGTGTCCAGAGACCAGTCCCTGCAGGCTGTCCTGGAGGACAGCATGGAATCCTGCATGAGAGAGGGATTGGGGGGCACCCAGTGTAGGTGGCTGCCTGGAGGTGGGCAGAGGCTGGCCTGGGAGGGGAGCCCTGGCGCTCTGCTGAGCGGGCAGTGGGTGGGGGACACTTCCTGGCCTTGTCCTGTCCCTCCCAGCACTGGCTCCCCAGGCTGTCCCCTCCGCCCGCCCAGTGGGGGCGGAAGATCTGGGGAAGGGGTCATTCCGGGAGCAGGCTACCCCCTACTCAGTCGCCAGCGGGCCGCCACTTCCCCTCACATCAGGGGCTAAAAGCTGCTGAGTGCCTGGTGAGCTTCTGTGGCCGCAATAAATCTGGTCACTTTGTCCCTCCCGAGACAAGTGGAGGTTCCTCTGGTCTCCAGATTGCGGGAAACCAGCTCCCCCCAGAGCAGACGAGCACCCCTCGCTACGGTTCATAACTGGAGGCTGGCCGGGCTATTGATACTCAATCCCTTTGACCCTAACCCTGGACATTTATCACCTGCTTCAGGGAGAGCCTGGGGCCTCTGGGGGCGGCCTGGCCAGGAGGGGGTCTGAGCCCCCGCCTGTAGTCCCGCAGCTGCCCGGTGCGGCTGGCCGGGGGCCGGGGGCCAGTGCAGCCTTCATGCCTCCGGGGACGAAGGTCAGCCTCGCGTTCCCTCCGTGAAGGGGGCCGACTGGCTCAACGCTCACCCCTTTGTCACCTCCACGACAGGACAGGAGGAGCAGTGATGGAGGGGGAGGGTCAGGAGGAAGGCAGCTGCCCCCTGGTGTCTACCCGGCAGGACCTCTCCAGCCAAGGGCAAGATTTGGGTATGCGGTCCACCCTGCAGCCCGGTGCGTGCTCCCAAGGGTCTGTCATCCCTGGCTAAGGTGGCCAGATTTATCAAATAAAAACCCATAACCTAATTAAATCTGAATTTCACGCACAAATAATTTTTAATATGTTCCATGCAATTTTGGGACATGCTTATACTTAAAAAAATCATTATTTATTTGAAATTCAAAAGTAACTGGGCGTCTGTATTTTATCTGGCACCCCCCCCCGCCCCGTCCCCGGCTCCTTGCCCTGCTCTGGCCCTGGCTCCCTGAGCTCTGAACCATTGGCCTTCTCTCAGTCTCAGCCACAGGACCTTTGCGCAAGCCAGTCCCTCTGCCAAGGCCACCCTTCTCTTTTTCCCTGGCTGCCCCACTAAGCCCACAGCCCAGGTTCAGGACCCCTCGCTGGGGCAGCCCCCTGGGAGGGGCGGTGGTTGCACCCCAGCTGGTAGCCAGGGGTACTTGTTAATGGCTCTCCGCACGGCTTTGCAGGGCTTGAGATCAAGACCTTGTCTGCCCCCGTCTAGCCCTGGGGTGGGCACAGCACTGCTCTGGGGGCACCCTGCTGACCACGGAGCAAGGACTGGCCTTTGAGCATCTGTTTCCTCATTTGTAAAGGGGGGACGGTACCCACGTGAGAGATCTGGTTTCTGGTGAGGGCAGCAGAAGCCACCCTACCTGCTTTTCTTAGGGGACAGTGGGGACCCCGAGAGTCCAAGGGGAGATGGCAGGAGGGGCCCAGGAGAGCCCAGCAGGATTGGGGGACCTGCCCCTCACCCTGCCCCCCACCCTGCCTGCTCACGAAAATGCAGGGGAAGGAGAGGAGGGCTCTGCTTCCAGCAAGATGCCCAGGGAAGAGAGATCCCCGACACATCGGAGCGCCCCCAAATTGGGAGGAAGACAGGGGTCAGCATGTGACGTCTCCGGGTCACTGGGAGGACCAACTAGGATGGGGCTGCCTATGTGGGGTCTGACCTTCAGGCAGGGGAGGGGGTAGGGGAAGGGGACGGGGGGGCTGCCTGGCTCCACCAGAACCGGCCCTGGCACTGGGCTCTTCGGACCCCGCTCTGCCCGCCCCATGATCAAGGTCAGGGTATAAGGCAACACTACGTACTCTAGAAAGCTGTTGCTCAGTCTGTGATTTCATTGTGTTTTTTCAAAATTACAAAATCATTACGTCCACTGATAATCCCAGCAGCTGTGCCTTGAGCTCTTGCTCTGTGCCTGGAGGGAGCCAGGGACTCGGACCCAGGACACCTCCCAGTAACCCACAGCACCTGTCCTGCGTGTGGGGACCCATCCCCTCTGGAGCTCCCCAGCTCTCCCCGAAGTGGCCACCTCCCCAGAGCTCTGCACCTCCTGTTGGGGTCACAGTTCCCCCGAGCTGCGAGCTGCGAGCTGCGAGCTGTGAGCTGGGATTTGGTTTCCTCCAGGCCTACAGGGACCTGGCGTAGGGCACGGGGAAGGCTGGGACCACCCAGCACTGGCCCTCCTGAGAATGAGGACAATGGGCCACAGGGGAAACCTGCCCAGGAGGGGCCCCTGCTGTCGCTGCTTGCAGATTAGGAAACTGAGGCCAGGAAGAGAGGCCAGGAGGAAGCCCAGGGCCCCCATCCCTTCCCATCTCTCTCTGCTCCCTCCTCTGCCCCACTGCATCTCCCACTCCCCACTGGAGTCCCCTCATCCTCCTGCCGGCCTGTGGAGCCTTATGGGCTCTCCCCGCGATGCCTCCCATCCCCCCACATGCACTGAGACCCCGCTGCATGCTGAGGCCTGTGCCCAGACGGGCTCCCCGGGTCCTGGGCTGTCTGGAGGTGGCAGAGCCCCTCCACGGCTGGACACACACACACATTGGCTCGAATACTCAGGGAGACGTCCGCCCCCTCCGTGGGAGACGAGTGGGCAGCGGCGTGATGTGGGCTTCCGTACAGAGTGGTGCCGGGACAGGGGCTGGGAGGCCAGAGAGGTTGCCCCACACTCCTTTCCAGATGAGGTTGGTCAGCTCAGCCCACATGGCAGCCCACCTGGGAGCACAGATAAGGAAGAGACCGCCAGCAGGGGTCCAAGGTCCCTCCCCCCGATCTCCAGGTGCCCAGCACCCTGCGGCCTGGAGGGTGGCCACGCTGACGGTCCACAGAGTTGGGAAGGGGGAGAGCCTCGGGGGTCTGGACGCCAGCCTGGCACCAGAGCCCAGGCCAGGCTGCCAGGGGTGGACGGGTAGGAGGGGAGGCCCCCCACCATCCCAGCCCCGGGAGATGCGCCCCCTGCGTCTCCGCCTTGCCTGCCTTCTGCCCGTCAGAATCTGCCCGTGGGCACTGCTCACTTCTTCTGTTTAACCAGCGAGGCTTCGGCTGGGAAGCTGTCGGCGGCAGTCTGCAAACATCCCTTCCCGCTCCGCGCGCAGCCTGCCAAGCGCCACCAGCCGACAGCTTGGCTGGCAGTCGGCTCTCACAGGCTGCCTGGCCTGGCACCGGGCTCCTCGCTGGTGGCCTGGGAGGGCTGTCCCCTGCTGCACTCCGGGTCTTGTAGCCTTACGACGGGGCTCCGGCCCCCACCTGTCCCCCAGCCACACCCCCAGGGCAGCCTCTGCAGACCTGGGAGGATGGGGAACCCCAAGGCTCGGAGATGCCGTAGGAGGAATTACAGAACTCCGGGGAGACAGGGAGTGTGGGAGAGATGAGAAGCTCTAGGATGGAACAAGTGTCCCCGAGGTTTGGGGGACGGGCCACCTCCTGAGGTCAGCCTTGTGCCAGTGCCCAAGTCCCCCTGCTTCCCTTCTGCTGACACCCACCCTGGCTGAAGGGCCTTCTCGTCGGAGCAGGACCCTTCGGGAAGGAGGCCTGCATGGCACCAACAGCAGGATAGGCCCCCTGTTGGCATGAGGGGCTGGCTCGGTCTCACCGGGGTCAAGCCTGGGGCATGCTGGCAGGGCAGCCTCTGGGGGCGACCAGAGCCCAGGCCCCACCCCTCCCCTGTGGCCCAGACTCCCCTGGCTGGAAGGAGAGGTTTGGGGCTGCCTGGAAACTTCCCCCCGTTCTGGTGCCTGGAACCCCCCAGCCTCCGACTGCTCCCAGGGCCCAAGGAGCGTCCACATTAACGCTCCACGCTCAGCCTTTAGGACCGGGTTGCACAATTAAAATTAATAATCGTGCTGTCTCCATGGCCTCATAATTGTCTGTTCTTCCTGATTATTGTCAGAGAGTGAATTGTTGTCCTCCAGGCAACAAAGATCAACCTGCCTGAGGCAGGGCTGGGAGGAGCTTGGCCCCTCCGCCTGTGGCACGTGCCCCTCTCAGGCTGGTGGACCCTCAGCCTGGGCTTTCTTCGCAGACACCCCGGGGGGCGCAGAGGTGCGCTGGGACTTTCTTGCTGCATTTGGGGGCTGCCGGTCAGAGGGGGCCAGGGAGAGCTGCAGGCACCTGGAGGCCGGGCTGGCCTCAGGCTCAGGGGCTCCCGGAGTGCGGTGCCCCCGGCACCTGTGCACACACACGTGTGTGACTATGGAGTGCTGAGGGGGGCTCCCCAGGCTGGGGGTCTTCTGTTAGGAGCCCCCCCCGAGCCTCGGTTTCTCCACCTTCCGGAAGGGGCTGATGATTCCCTGTCTCCTGTGGCTAAGGGACAGAGAGAGGTCCTGTTGAATGGTGGGCGGCGGGGCAATGCGCTAGACCACAGCCAGTGGCCGGGCCCCCGGGGTCCCTCCCCACCTGTGTTTGGGCCTCTGCCTCCTGAGACCTTGGACTGTGAGCCAGGCACTGGGGAGCAGCCTCTGAGGTTCCAGGGGCTTGTGAGGCCCTGAGGCCCAGAGCTCGGGTGTCCAGCACGGGGCAGTCGCAAAGCCCCTCACTCCCACCCGGGGAGAGGGTGTGCGCACTGGTGTTCCTGGGGGAGGACGCAAGGCCCAGAGGCGCTCAGGTCCTGGAGGAGACAGGCTGGCCTCTACTCTCCGCCCCAGGCCAGACGATGGGGCTTCTCATCACAGAGATCACCGAGGGGTCATGCCTCACCGTCCCCAAGGGCTCCAAGGGGCACCCGGATGGAAGAGGAGGGCCCCCTCGGGCTGACAGTGAGTCCCCAGCGGCGGGAAGAGCAGAAGACCCCTGCACCCCCATGCATTCCCTGTGAGGAAGGAAGGAGCTGCCCGGGGGCCTGCAGGCCCTGAGCCCACCAGGGGCCGCCCTGCACCTCGCTGGGCGGGAGCCATGTCCACCCAGCCCGGCCGTGCCTGCACGCACAGCCCCAGGCATAATCCATATTCCTCTGGGCATTTATAAATTAGGGCCAACGTATACACAGAAGATTTTTTTGAGGGAGAAGAAAATGTGAAATAATGAGCTAACAAAAGGCATTTGGTCAAACATAATCTTCTAACAAGAATTGACTTTAAATCATGGTTATTAACCATATTTCCTTTCAGGAGCAACTGAAGACACTGCGAGAGTTGGGGCAATTAACGTCTGCGTTTATATCGCAGGTTTTAGCCCAGCGAGCCTTAACGAGGTGGCGATGTTAACCCGAGTATACTTGGCAAGCAGCCGTGGACGCTCTGGGGACGTCGCCAGACCACCCCGCAGCGCCGCTCACCGGCGTCCAGCCCTGCAGGCCATGTCCCCCCGGGGGGACGGGGGAGGGCATGGGCTGCACAGGGCCCTGGGCCTGCATGTCCAGCAGCTCCATGGACACGGGGTCGGGGGAGTGTTCAGAAGGGGGCTAAGCCTGCGGTGGGGTCAGAGGTGAGGGCCGCCTGGAGCAGTGATGAGAGGTCAGAGCTGGGGCCGGGACCTCTGTCAAGGCCGGGTCGAGGCACCTCTGTCCCGGCTCCAGGCCCTGGACCCAGCTCAGCTAATGTGCTTCCTCCCAGTGGCCCCGCATTCCGGGGATGGGGGGGAACTCCGAAGTCAGGGCACTGAGCGGGGCTCAGACTCACAGCTGACCAGGCCAGCTTTGCTCCAGTCCAGTCTGACCCTGAGACCAACACTCATGCCTCTTGCTGGGCCTCAGTCTCCCCACTAGGTGCGATTGCCAGGTGTCTCCTGCACTTACTGGCCACTGGCATTGGCTGGGGCAGGGGACCCTTCCCCAACCACAGCCCTGGGGGCCAGGGGAGAAGACGCACAGGACTCTCTCCAGCCCTGGGCACCCCTTGCCATCCCCCCAGCATTCCCCCTGCAGGCTCTGTGCTTGACTTTCCCCTGGGCAGGGGTGGGGGTGGGCGGTGGCAGGGGAGAAAGGGACGACCGCCCCTGCCCCCTGCTCCTGCCCCCCGGCGAGTGCTGCAGTCACCTCCACGGGCTTCTTCCCTGGACTGTCTGGTCCCAGAGGGCCAGGGCGAGGGGCTAGTGCATTTTCTGCATCTCGACCCCCTTAAGTATGAAACCCTGTTGAGACTCTTGTAAATGTCACCTCTGGGGCCCTACCTTCTCCCTGAGCCCCATCTCAGGAAGCCGCTGTGGATCCCTGCTCCTGGTCCCTCCACCCGCCCTGCTTCTCAGCCACTGCTGGGCGCTCCAGCCACAGATGCCCTCTCCGGGTGAGAGAGTCAGCCACTTTGGGTCAGCTCCCCGTCTCCTCCTCCAGGCCCTGCTGCCCCCAGGGGCGGGGGAGGGGGGGCGTGCCTTTGGGACGGGCACCCTCCGTCCCTCTTCGGCCCCTCCTCCCTCCAGGGGCAGGTGGCAGGAGTGGAAGGGGCCCCTGGACCGCAGCCCCCACGTCATGCTGTGGGCCTCCGCCAACAAGACTCCGATGGATCGGAGACGGGTGTGCGAAGTCTCATACCTATAACTTTAAATTAAAAAAGCCGCGCACTGTTTATGGTTCCGCCGGCAGCTCCGTGCCGCAGCCCCATAAAGATCGTATTATCGTACAAGCCATTATGTGCCGGGCTGACTATATATACATTTCTAAATGGTTCGGCAAACAGCGGCCTACTTATGGGCAGGGAAGGAGAACTGGTTCATTTGGGGTAACAAATGATCCTTGATTTGATTTTAAATGCAGTGACAGCCAAATTTATTTCTTATTTAATCACTTCCCTGTGCTGTTGAGAACAGGGTGATATTAAACTCCGACTCTGGAATCCGCCGAAAGAGGCATGCGGATAGATTATGTTTATAGGGTAGAGCGAGATTGTGGAGCGGGGCACATAACCAGAATGGGTATTTTTGTCATTTATACAGTGGCTTACATCATTATTTCTTCCTGCTTCCAATTTTTCAGTCATAAAAATATAGGCAATGTGATTCTCTTTGCATTACAGATAAACCATCTTGATTCTTTATTAAATATTTGTATTAATCTCGAGTACTACAAAGCGTTTGTGCAGATAAATCAGGCGCGGAACAGCCCTTCCCCTCTGCTAGCTCTCCAGGAAGCGGCCCCTTTATGAGCGCGCAGTCCCAGAGAAGACGGTTTCCAAATTCACCGCCGGGGTCCCTTCTGTCCCTGCTTTATGGCCGTGCAGACGTGCCGTGATTGGCACATAATTGCTCCTTAGGACCCAACGGTTTGGGCAATCGCTCCGCAGTCCCCAGTTTTCTGTTCTATTTAATTAGGAATTACCGTCCTGGTATCACGCACGGGCACCAGCTGGGACACACGACCCCTCTCTCCCACGCCGGCGGCTCCGGGAGTGGCGTGGGCTGGGCCACACTCAGGTGTTTGAGGCCACGGAGCCACGGGGGCCGGGTCTGAGGGCTGGGGGCAGCCAGGGTCGCTGCAGCGGGGCTTCTGGTCTCGGGAGCGGGGAAGACAGGGCGCCAGCTCTGGCCGGCTCCTCCCTGGGTGGCCTGGGGTGAGTCTGCCTGCCCTCTCACCATGGTGGGGGGACACATAGGTGAAGGGGCTGGGATCACAGCTGGGAAAATTCTTCCAGCCCCGCCGTGGACCCACCACAGAGCCGGGACGGTGACCTACCCGGGAGGCCGTAGGAGGTGGTGTCCTCCTGCAGCACGAGAGAAAGGAGGGTCCCTTAGCCCCCAGCTGCGCCCCCCCCATCTTCCCTCCACCACTCTGTGATTCGACTGTTCCTACCGGGGTTGGTCAACACTGCCTCAGGCCTCTCAGGCTCTGACAGAAGCATAATAGTGGGGACCCCTCTGGGTGGTCCTGGAGGCTGTCTGCTCTTGGATGGGGTCTCGGCCTGTCCCAGCTCTGGGGTGTGTCTATGAGGGGTGGGTGGCTGGGCCTGGGGCCCTGGGGACTCCAAGCATCTCCCAGGCCGGAGGGGGGGTTCCGGTGGCCCCGGGGGTGTGGCCGGGGGGCCAGCTGATGCTCAGTGGAGGGCATAGTGCATGTAGTTTTGCTGCGACCGGTAAGGACACTGTTACCCACACTCCGTGCAGCAAGACATAGCCACTGCTGCCCCCGTCGCAGTCCAGGCCACCCCACCCCCATGCTTACCAACGTGACCTGTGAATGCCAAGGACCCGTGGCCCCTCACCTCCAGGCCCTTGGCAGGCTCGGCCTGGGGCTCTCTAATCTCCAACCCCCGAATTCTCCACCGGCTGCACGTTCAGGGCCTGTGGGAGGCTCAGGTCGGGTCCTGACTCTGTCAGGCAGGTCCAGAGGCCTCCGATAAGCCCCAACCTCTACACCCACCTTCTGGCCTGGTAGGGCTGCTGGAGATCCTAGTGAGAGTGGGTGAGCCGTGGTTAAGGAGCCCTGTCCCTCGATCTCCGGAAGGACACCCCAGGTCCACCTTGACCAGAGGATGCTGGAGGAGAAGTCTGGGAAGGCTTCATGGAGGAGGAGCTCTGGAGAAGGCCATGTGTCCAGCATGAGCCAGGCCAGGGAGGGGACCAGCCTGGAGGGGGGCAGTGCACGGGCAGGGGGTAGAGCAGGGAGGAGCATGGTGGGAAGGAGCAGATGGACGAGTCCCCGAATGCCAGGCTGCAGAGCCGGCATGACTACCCAGGGAGGATGTCATGACTCCAGCTCCCTGTGGACCCTGTGCTGGGAGGAGCAACCATAGGACACTTAGGAAGCACCCCCCAGGGACGGCCATACGCCAGGACTCAGCGTGCAACCTTCAAAGCTGCACGTGTCCTCAAGACAATCTTTGAGGTGGAGAAGGGGCAGAGCGAGCCTTGAACCTGGTCAGGCCTGAGCCTGGGGCTGCCCCGAACCAGAGGAAGGAGGCGTGGCTGGAACCACCGCCCAGTCCAGCCCAGGCGGGTCAGCCGTGGGCAGGTGTAAGCCCTGCGGCGCTCCTGGCACCCTGGTCCAGAACAGGTGGGACCTACCGCCTTTGCTTACAGGCGGCCAAAGCCTCCTCAGGGCCTGGGCCGGGGACAGTGTGTGTCCAGGAACTTCGCTGCCTCTGTGGGAAGTGCCTGCGTGGAAGAGGGAGGGCGGATAGGCCGGCTGGCCAGGCACCAAGGGAACGCCGTGTTCCCACCACCTCCTCTGCAGGGACTGATCTGTACGCAGTATGTGTGCCGCCCGCAATCACCATGTCCAGGCCAGCGGGGGATGGGGGTGCTTGGCCACCCCCACCCCGAGCCCTGTGACCGTCCTAGGGAGGCCCCCAGTCACAGCAGAATTGGATGACTGAAGTGGGGACCCCTCCAAATCCTGCCACCTCCCTAAAAGTCTCGGTCCTATTGGGGGAATGGGAGATTGTGTGGGGGTGCAAGCAGCCACCACCCCTCTCTGTGCCTCCGTGTTTCCATCTCTTGGTGGGGCCTGTTCCCCCGGGGGGGGTGGTGATCACATGAGTGACGGGGGCCAAGCACAGCCAGGTGGGTGCCCGCTGCAGCAGATGGGGGACCGAGGTCACCTGCACTCTGGGCCCCTGTGTCTTCCTGAATCTCCACCGCCCCCTTCACCACAGCCTGGTACATCCCTGCGCCAGCCTGGATCTATTGCCCTATAGACTGGGGCCCAGGGTGCAGAAGGTCCGCGGGGTGTGCATGTCCGGCCTCCACTACCTGGCGGCCGTGTGACCAGGGTGGGACTGTCCATCCTTACCCTTGAAAGCAGAATGCTACTCGGGTGTCCTGGGGCTGAGTGGGGCATGGGTAGGCCAGGCCTCCTGGCTCTCTGCACAGGGACAAGATGAGGATGGGCCGATACTCTATTCCTAGAGGGTTCCACGTGGCCCCCAGTTGAGACAGACTGTTGCCACCTGGGCTGCATGCCAGGTCCCCAGCCGGCTGACGAGAGGCCCATGTGCTGAGCCTGCTGGTTCCTGACTCATTTACAATTGGGCGTCCCTGGCATTAATACTTCCGGCGGTTGCACAAATCCAATGGGAGGGGGAGGGATTTGTGAGATCCCTGGGAGCTCCCTCAACCCCCAAGGCAGACAGTCTCCCTTTCCCCACTCTGGGGCCAGGTACCTGGGCTGAGCCCCAGGACCCCCGAGGGTGGGAAAGCCACGGCGCAGGCCACAGAATCCCAGGATCTGCAGGGAGGTTCTGGGGTGAACCGTGCAGGTCATCTCATCCATGAGCCTCAGTTTCCCAGAGGCCCTGACGGGAATGCACAGGGGGCGGGCAGCTGTGTAACCCTCAGGACCACGTTCCCCCGTGCTGTGGGGGCCAGCTGTCACCCCCCCACACCTCCTTCATGGAGGCCGCTCCAAGTCCTGACCCCACACCCAGCCCTCTCCCGCCTGCAGAGTGAGGGCTCTTCCGACCACCTCACAGCCTGTCCTCAGGCTGGAACCTGGGGGGCCTCCATTTCTCCCAATCTGGACACGATGCCTACGGAGCCGGGCCTGGGTGTCTGAGGTGTCAGCTTGGGGTGACCCAGGGCTCTCTCGGGGGTGGGAGAGGAGCCAGCAAGCCCCTGTGGTTAAACCTCACTAGAAAAGGCCATGCGTTGCTTGGAAGAAATTAATTTTGTTTCGTTCGCATCCTGCTGACAGTGTATTTGCCTGTCACCTCTAAGGAACTCTCGACGGTTCTGTTTTCGGGGATGTTGGAACAGGAGTCTTGAAGTATTCCCGTCACCCCAGGGTACTGTGGGTCCTGTGGGTTGAGCCTGCAGAGCACGTGGGCCTGGGGGAAGGGAGCGGTCCCTGTCCAGTGGGGACGGAAGGTGGCGCATCCTGGGGATGGAGGGAGTGTGTCTGGCGCCCCCAAACTGTGCCCTCGAAAACACTAAGATCCTAAATTTTATGTTTTATGTTTTACACTAAGATGGTAAATTTTATGTTTTATGTTCTTTACCACAATTAAAAACATGTATTTAAAGAAGTGTCTGGGGGGCTAACAGACCAACACTGAGGGAGCGTGTCAAAGGGACACAGACGCCAACCTGAAAGAGCCTCAAGGGGCCCAAACAGGAACAAAGTGACCAACACGGGGGGGGGGGTCGCGTCGCACTCTAAGCCAAAGTGCGACGTAAATCTGCACGGTCCACGCTGGCATACGGAGCGGGAGGGGAGACAGGCCTCCGCGCAGAGAGACGGGCATGGGTGCTGCGGCAAGCCCTGCCCACCACACTTCCGCTGGCCACCCAGGTCACCAAGGTCACCAAGGTCACTGTCTGGCCTATCGCCAGATGGTGTGCACCTGATACGTGCTCCGAGAAGGATGCCTCAGCTCTGGGGTCTCCCCAAACCCCCATCCCAGTCCCGTCACGAGGAACACGTCAGACAAGTCCCGCCCAAGGGCCATTCCACGAAACCTCCGTCCTGTGCTCCCCAGAGTCCTCAAGGTCATCAAAAACGAGGAACGTCCGAACAACTGTCCAGCAAACAGCCGCCTGCAGGGCAGGTCCTCGATGGGACCTGGGCAGGTAAGGGACTTAAGTAGAAACTCAGGAAATCTGATAAACTGTGCGCTTTAATTAATTACAAAGGTGTATTCCTGGGGGTGCCAGGTGCTCTCAGGGAGCGTGTGACGGGGGTCTGTGCGGATCCCTTCAGCCCCAGACCCCGGGTCAGCTTGTGGGGTGCGTCTCGGTGTCTGAGCCCCCGCTGCGAGCAGGACCACGGGTCCTGGAGGAGGGGAGTCTGGGTTAGGACATGCGGGCTCAGGGGCCTGTGGGCTCTTGGGGAGGAGACGGGTAGACAGAGGGATGGTGGCCAGCGCTCTGAGAGGGTGTGCGGAGGGAGAGTGGCGGGGATAACCACATTTTAACCCATCATAATGTGGACAGTTTTGTTATGAAAAACACCAGAAAGCCATTAATGTAAATCATGAAATATTCAGCAAGGCAGTCACTTAAATGGCTCGTGTTCCCAGAATCGGTGCCGGATGCTTCCTGCCTCGGGGGCGCCCAGACAGCAGCTCTTCTGTGCGCGTTCAGAGGTCATTATCTCAGAAGTGGGAAGTGTTAGATCATCGCTGAGGAGGCCCGCCCGGAGCAGGCAAAGGAGGTGCTCTGGGGCTGCAGCCACCCCGCCCCGCACCCTCAGGGGTGCTGTTTTCAGAGGGGGGCGGCCAGGGTGGAGCCCCCTCCATGGCTTCCCGGTGGCTGGGTCACCCGTGTGAGCCGTCCTCTGCGTGAAAGTCCTCCCTAAACACACAGCCCAGCCCAGGTCATGCTGACAATAGAGAGAGCTGCCACGTTCCCTTGTTTGCACTTTGCTGGCCCCTTACCGGCCTTCCCGCCTTTCTTCTGACAGCAGGCTGGGGTCGGTCTGGCTCCAGAACCGTGCTCTCAACCATCATGCCTGCCCCTGGAAAACTCCACACAAGCTGAAGCAAAGCAAAAAAACAGCAGGAGGAAAAAAATGGAAGGATGGACCCATTGGGGCTGCCATCAAACCCGGAAGACAGCAGTGTCAGCCAGGGTGTGGAGACTGGGAGCCCTTGCGTGCTGTGGGCACCGAAGCAGAATGGTGGGGCCACCTTGGAAGAAGAATGGGGGGTCGTCCAAAAACTGAACAAAGATCCAGCATCCGACCCAGCACTCCCATCTCTGGGTACGTCCCCAGAAGAAGTGAAGCAGGTTTCGAGAAGGTATTTGTGGGCCACGTTCATGGCAGCGTTATTCAAAACAGCCAGAAAGTAGACACAACCCAAGCGTCCAGTGACGGACGGATGGGTAAACAAAATGCGGTCCGTCCACACGTGGAATGTGATTCAGCCTTGGAAAGGGAGGAATCCCGACACCTGCCACAACGTGGATGAGCTTGGAGGACACAGTGCCGAGTGAGATCAGCCCCGCACCAAGGGACCGGTTCTGAGGGGTCGAGCCCCAGGAGACCCCAGAGGAGGCGGACCCACAGATGCAGCGGGGCGCCTGGAGTGGGGACGGGTCAATGGTTAATGGGGACAAGAGGCTCAGTCTCGGAAGATGAACGTCACGTGCTAGGGACGGACGAGGGACGGCTGCACAACGGTGTGAACGTGCTTGACGGCCCTGGACTGTACACTTAAAAATGGTGAAAATGGTACATGTTATGTTATGTATATTTTACCACAATTTTAAAAATAAAAAATGAGCAGATGAGGATGGTGAACAGGGTGGGTGGAGGGGCTGGACAGGAGTCCACGGACAGGACGGATGGGATGACGCTGGCCAGTGGGATGGCCTGAGCCGGGACAGTGTTTCAGCACCTCGGAGAGAGACACGGCCGCACCTGGACTGGAGGTCTGGGAGCAGGAGACGCTGGGGCCTTCCTGACATCTGCCCGCCTGCCCCTCGCTCCGGCAACGAGGGCAGGTGTTTGGTGATGTTTCCCAAGGACCTTGCACCTCGGGCTCTGCAGGGCTTCTCCAGCAAGGGGGGGCCGGTCCTGCCTGAGGCTGTGCCCCTGAGGGCCACCCCAGCTGGGAAAGGCTCTCAGGGCCCTGGGTCCCATCCTGCTCTGTAATGACTGTGCATGACCTCAGGAAGCCTCTGGCCCTAGAGAGGTCTCTTGACTCTCTGCCCAGCGCCCCGGGGGCTTCCTGGAACCAGACAGGCAGGTGCAGATGAAGCCGGGACAGGGGACAGAGAAGGCCTGCCTGCTTCTCTTGTGTGCGGCTGGCCTGAGAGCTCCTGACACCAACATTGTCCCCTGCGGTGGCATGGCCCCAGCCCCTGGGAGAGGCTTCTGTGCCGTTCTTGTCCCGGGGGAAAGGGGAGTGCATGTATGTCCCTGGCCAGGACTGGAAAAAGCATTCCTGGGTGAGCAGCTCTGTCCCCCCAGCCCTCCGCCCCAGCGCCAATGGCGTCCTTGTGAAAAATCACCCCATGTTCCACAAATGCCATTTCAGCAAAGAGCACACAGTCTTCCAGAAACGAAGCCTCTGGAGGCCCTGGCCACTCAGATTCTCTGTGACAAGCCCAGGGACAAAGACGTGGAGTTACGGTAAAGCTGCTCTGGTCCGATCAGTGGCTTTCCCCGGGGGTGGGTGATGCCTTCTGCGTGCTCAGCGCTGCCTGCCCATTGGAGCATGCTTCTGCGCTGGCTGGGTGGGTCCCCTGGGGAGGAGAAGCGTCCAGCCCCATAAGATTTCCACTTTCTGCATCAATCTCATCCCTGGGGCCCCATGACGGCACCTCGGCTGTCAGCAGAGGGCACCGTGGGCCCCTGGAGGTCAAGACCCCAAGTTGGACACACCCTCTGTAGCTGTGTTCTGGAAAAGTGAGACGTGATGTGATGCTCCGAGAGGAGTTCTCGGGGGTCACACCTTGTCAGTGCCTATTTATTTCTGAGTAAACCTGTGTCGCGGCCCTCCCCCATTTCACAGATGAGCAACTGAGGCCCAGAGTGACTTGTTAATTCATTCATTCATTCATTCATTCATTCATTCATTCATTCATTCATTCTTCACTCGTTCAAAACAAACAAGAATGTGGCCGACTGCCTGCTCTCCCACGAGCACTGTATTGGGGCTGGGGTCCAGGAAACAGTGAGTGCTGCCAGTGAGGAGGGAGGTGCAGAAGTGAAGACAGGGAAACAGAAAGGCCTGAGCTCGGGTGCAGGGGGACTCACGCCTGGTAGGGGCAGCCAGGGTGGGCTTTGCAGCAGAGGGATGCTTGAGTGGAGTCTCGGGAGTCGTGGGGGGGGGGCAGTACAAGCTGGGGCGGGGGCTCTGTGGGTGCAGAGGGTGAGGAAGCCCAGGCGGGTGGTGAGACAGGCCTGGGGGGTGCGGGGCTGGTCCCCCTTGGCGGCTACGGGAGGCCATGCTGAGAAGGCTCCCCCCCAGTCTGCGGGACAGCCGTGGCGGGGGCCCTTAGGCTCTGTCTGGTGACAGGCTGGGGGCAGGGAGCCAGCACTGAAGAGGGCACCAAGGATCAGGGGAGGGATGGGGTCCAAGGAGCTTCCCACCTACCAACAGCCCATCTCTGAAAAGGAGTTCCTTCCCATACAAGCAACGGTGGAAGGGAGCCATGGCATCTGAATTTCTACTTACACGTGTATTTAGTGAATGGCTGCGGTTTGTTGGGCCCTTGGAATGGCCTGTAATTGCATCGGGTGGTAGAGATCACACCGGGAAGATGCTCCCGGGGATGCCGCTGGGTGGTACCCCTCCTCCGTCTGCCCCGGGGTGCCATCATTCCTGCTCCATGGAAATCGAAGATCCGAACGTCGGGGCCGTGGGTCCTGGTACTCTGTCTCCAGACCTGAGGCTCAGCAAGGGGCTTAGAACACCGGCTCCGGCACTGGGTGAGCCTGGGTCAAATCCTGGCTGGAGACCCATTTTACAGGTGAGCAGTGGAGGTCCAGAGCGACTTGCCTGGGATCACTGCGCGTCAGGATTTGAACTGGCCTCTGTCCAACTCCTGGGCCGGCTCATAGCTGGTGACACTGTTGTGGCCCCAGGCGTACAGAGGGGCTGCAGGATGTCAGGAGCCAGGGGTACACC
>NC_048224.1:59207863-59218206 GCF_002007445.2 Ailuropoda melanoleuca | reverse complement strand
TGGCCACCCCCACCCCGAGCCCTGTGACCGTCCTAGGGAGGCCCCCAGTCACAGCAGAATTGGATGACTGAAGTGGGGACCCCTCCAAATCCTGCCACCTCCCTAAAAGTCTCGGTCCTATTGGGGGAATGGGAGATTGTGTGGGGGTGCAAGCAGCCACCACCCCTCTCTGTGCCTCCGTGTTTCCATCTCTTGGTGGGGCCTGTTCCCCCGGGGGGGGTGGTGATCACATGAGTGACGGGGGCCAAGCACAGCCAGGTGGGTGCCCGCTGCAGCAGATGGGGGACCGAGGTCACCTGCACTCTGGGCCCCTGTGTCTTCCTGAATCTCCACCGCCCCCTTCACCACAGCCTGGTACATCCCTGCGCCAGCCTGGATCTATTGCCCTATAGACTGGGGCCCAGGGTGCAGAAGGTCCGCGGGGTGTGCATGTCCGGCCTCCACTACCTGGCGGCCGTGTGACCAGGGTGGGACTGTCCATCCTTACCCTTGAAAGCAGAATGCTACTCGGGTGTCCTGGGGCTGAGTGGGGCATGGGTAGGCCAGGCCTCCTGGCTCTCTGCACAGGGACAAGATGAGGATGGGCCGATACTCTATTCCTAGAGGGTTCCACGTGGCCCCCAGTTGAGACAGACTGTTGCCACCTGGGCTGCATGCCAGGTCCCCAGCCGGCTGACGAGAGGCCCATGTGCTGAGCCTGCTGGTTCCTGACTCATTTACAATTGGGCGTCCCTGGCATTAATACTTCCGGCGGTTGCACAAATCCAATGGGAGGGGGAGGGATTTGTGAGATCCCTGGGAGCTCCCTCAACCCCCAAGGCAGACAGTCTCCCTTTCCCCACTCTGGGGCCAGGTACCTGGGCTGAGCCCCAGGACCCCCGAGGGTGGGAAAGCCACGGCGCAGGCCACAGAATCCCAGGATCTGCAGGGAGGTTCTGGGGTGAACCGTGCAGGTCATCTCATCCATGAGCCTCAGTTTCCCAGAGGCCCTGACGGGAATGCACAGGGGGCGGGCAGCTGTGTAACCCTCAGGACCACCTTCCCCCGTGCTGTGGGGGCCAGCTGTCACCCCCCCACACCTCCTTCATGGAGGCCGCTCCAAGTCCTGACCCCACACCCAGCCCTCTCCCGCCTGCAGAGTGAGGGCTCTTCCGACCACCTCACAGCCTGTCCTCAGGCTGGAACCTGGGGGGCCTCCATTTCTCCCAATCTGGACACGATGCCTACGGAGCCGGGCCTGGGTGTCTGAGGTGTCAGCTTGGGGTGACCCAGGGCTCTCTCGGGGGTGGGAGAGGAGCCAGCAAGCCCCTGTGGTTAAACCTCACTAGAAAAGGCCATGCGTTGCTTGGAAGAAATTAATTTTGTTTCGTTCGCATCCTGCTGACAGTGTATTTGCCTGTCACCTCTAAGGAACTCTCGACGGTTCTGTTTTCGGGGATGTTGGAACAGGAGTCTTGAAGTATTCCCGTCACCCCAGGGTACTGTGGGTCCTGTGGGTTGAGCCTGCAGAGCACGTGGGCCTGGGGGAAGGGAGCGGTCCCTGTCCAGTGGGGACGGAAGGTGGCGCATCCTGGGGATGGAGGGAGTGTGTCTGGCGCCCCCAAACTGTGCCCTCGAAAACACTAAGATCCTAAATTTTATGTTTTATGTTTTACACTAAGATGGTAAATTTTATGTTTTATGTTCTTTACCACAATTAAAAACATGTATTTAAAGAAGTGTCTGGGGGGCTAACAGACCAACACTGAGGGAGCGTGTCAAAGGGACACAGACGCCAACCTGAAAGAGCCTCAAGGGGCCCAAACAGGAACAAAGTGACCNGGGGGGGGGGGGGGGGGGTCGCGTCGCACTCTAAGCCAAAGTGCGACGTAAATCTGCACGGTCCACGCTGGCATACGGAGCGGGAGGGGAGACAGGCCTCCGCGCAGAGAGACGGGCATGGGTGCTGCGGCAAGCCCTGCCCACCACACTTCCGCTGGCCACCCAGGTCACCAAGGTCACCAAGGTCACTGTCTGGCCTATCGCCAGATGGTGTGCACCTGATACGTGCTCCGAGAAGGATGCCTCAGCTCTGGGGTCTCCCCAAACCCCCATCCCAGTCCCGTCACGAGGAACACGTCAGACAAGTCCCGCCCAAGGGCCATTCCACGAAACCTCCGTCCTGTGCTCCCCAGAGTCCTCAAGGTCATCAAAAACGAGGAACGTCCGAACAACTGTCCAGCAAACAGCCGCCTGCAGGGCAGGTCCTCGATGGGACCTGGGCAGGTAAGGGACTTAAGTAGAAACTCAGGAAATCTGATAAACTGTGCGCTTTAATTAATTACAAAGGTGTATTCCTGGGGGTGCCAGGTGCTCTCAGGGAGCGTGTGACGGGGGTCTGTGCGGATCCCTTCAGCCCCAGACCCCGGGTCAGCTTGTGGGGTGCGTCTCGGTGTCTGAGCCCCCGCTGCGAGCAGGACCACGGGTCCTGGAGGAGGGGAGTCTGGGTTAGGACATGCGGGCTCAGGGGCCTGTGGGCTCTTGGGGAGGAGACGGGTAGACAGAGGGATGGTGGCCAGCGCTCTGAGAGGGTGTGCGGAGGGAGAGTGGCGGGGATAACCACATTTTAACCCATCATAATGTGGACAGTTTTGTTATGAAAAACACCAGAAAGCCATTAATGTAAATCATGAAATATTCAGCAAGGCAGTCACTTAAATGGCTCGTGTTCCCAGAATCGGTGCCGGATGCTTCCTGCCTCGGGGGCGCCCAGACAGCAGCTCTTCTGTGCGCGTTCAGAGGTCATTATCTCAGAAGTGGGAAGTGTTAGATCATCGCTGAGGAGGCCCGCCCGGAGCAGGCAAAGGAGGTGCTCTGGGGCTGCAGCCACCCCGCCCCGCACCCCCAGGGGTGCTGTTTTCAGAGGGGGGCGGCCAGGGTGGAGCCCCCTCCATGGCTTCCCGGTGGCTGGGTCACCCGTGTGAGCCGTCCTCTGCGTGAAAGTCCTCCCTAAACACACAGCCCAGCCCAGGTCATGCTGACAATAGAGAGAGCTGCCACGTTCCCTTGTTTGCACTTTGCTGGCCCCTTACCGGCCTTCCCGCCTTTCTTCTGACAGCAGGCTGGGGTCGGTCTGGCTCCAGAACCGTGCTCTCAACCATCATGCCTGCCCCTGGAAAACTCCACACAAGCTGAAGCAAAGCAAAAAAACAGCAGGAGGAAAAAAATGGAAGGATGGACCCATTGGGGCTGCCATCAAACCCGGAAGACAGCAGTGTCAGCCAGGGTGTGGAGACTGGGAGCCCTTGCGTGCTGTGGGCACCGAAGCAGAATGGTGGGGCCACCTTGGAAGAAGAATGGGGGGTCGTCCAAAAACTGAACAAAGATCCAGCATCCGACCCAGCACTCCCATCTCTGGGTACGTCCCCAGAAGAAGTGAAGCAGGTTTCGAGAAGGTATTTGTGGGCCACGTTCATGGCAGCGTTATTCAAAACAGCCAGAAAGTAGACACAACCCAAGCGTCCAGTGACGGACGGATGGGTAAACAAAATGCGGTCCGTCCACACGTGGAATGTGATTCAGCCTTGGAAAGGGAGGAATCCCGACACCTGCCACAACGTGGATGAGCTTGGAGGACACAGTGCCGAGTGAGATCAGCCCCGCACCAAGGGACCGGTTCTGAGGGGTCGAGCCCCAGGAGACCCCAGAGGAGGCGGACCCACAGATGCAGCGGGGCGCCTGGAGTGGGGACGGGTCAATGGTTAATGGGGACAAGAGGCTCAGTCTCGGAAGATGAACGTCACGTGCTAGGGACGGACGAGGGACGGCTGCACAACGGTGTGAACGTGCTTGACGGCCCTGGACTGTACACTTAAAAATGGTGAAAATGGTACATGTTATGTTATGTATATTTTACCACAATTTTAAAAATAAAAAATGAGCAGATGAGGATGGTGAACAGGGTGGGTGGAGGGGCTGGACAGGAGTCCACGGACAGGACGGATGGGATGACGCTGGCCAGTGGGATGGCCTGAGCCGGGACAGTGTTTCAGCACCTCGGAGAGAGACACGGCCGCACCTGGACTGGAGGTCTGGGAGCAGGAGACGCTGGGGCCTTCCTGACATCTGCCCGCCTGCCCCTCGCTCCGGCAACGAGGGCAGGTGTTTGGTGATGTTTCCCAAGGACCTTGCACCTCGGGCTCTGCAGGGCTTCTCCAGCAAGGGGGGGCCGGTCCTGCCTGAGGCTGTGCCCCTGAGGGCCACCCCAGCTGGGAAAGGCTCTCAGGGCCCTGGGTCCCATCCTGCTCTGTAATGACTGTGCATGACCTCAGGAAGCCTCTGGCCCTAGAGAGGTCTCTTGACTCTCTGCCCAGCGCCCCGGGGGCTTCCTGGAACCAGACAGGCAGGTGCAGATGAAGCCGGGACAGGGGACAGAGAAGGCCTGCCTGCTTCTCTTGTGTGCGGCTGGCCTGAGAGCTCCTGACACCAACATTGTCCCCTGCGGTGGCATGGCCCCAGCCCCTGGGAGAGGCTTCTGTGCCGTTCTTGTCCCGGGGGAAAGGGGAGTGCATGTATGTCCCTGGCCAGGACTGGAAAAAGCATTCCTGGGTGAGCAGCTCTGTCCCCCCAGCCCTCCGCCCCAGCGCCAATGGCGTCCCTGTGAAAAATCACCCCATGTTCCACAAATGCCATTTCAGCAAAGAGCACACAGTCTTCCAGAAACGAAGCCTCTGGAGGCCCTGGCCACTCAGATTCTCTGTGACAAGCCCAGGGACAAAGACGTGGAGTTACGGTAAAGCTGCTCTGGTCCGATCAGTGGCTTTCCCCGGGGGTGGGTGATGCCTTCTGCGTGCTCAGCGCTGCCTGCCCATTGGAGCATGCTTCTGCGCTGGCTGGGTGGGTCCCCTGGGGAGGAGAAGCGTCCAGCCCCATAAGATTTCCACTTTCTGCATCAATCTCATCCCTGGGGCCCCATGACGGCACCTCGGCTGTCAGCAGAGGGCACCGTGGGCCCCTGGAGGTCAAGACCCCAAGTTGGACACACCCTCTGTAGCTGTGTTCTGGAAAAGTGAGACGTGATGTGATGCTCCGAGAGGAGTTCTCGGGGGTCACACCTTGTCAGTGCCTATTTATTTCTGAGTAAACCTGTGTCGCGGCCCTCCCCCATTTCACAGATGAGCAACTGAGGCCCAGAGTGACTTGTTCATTCATTCATTCATTCATTCATTCATTCATTCATTCATTCTTCACTCGTTCAAAACAAACAAGAATGTGGCCGACTGCCTGCTCTCCCACGAGCACTGTATTGGGGCTGGGGTCCAGGAAACAGTGAGTGCTGCCAGTGAGGAGGGAGGTGCAGAAGTGAAGACAGGGAAACAGAAAGGCCTGAGCTCGGGTGCAGGGGGACTCACGCCTGGTAGGGGCAGCCAGGGTGGGCTTTGCAGCAGAGGGATGCTTGAGTGGAGTCTCGGGAGTTGTGGGGGGGCAGTACAAGCTGGGGCGGGGGCTCTGTGGGTGCAGAGGGTGAGGAAGCCCAGGCGGGTGGGGAGACAGGCCTGGGGGGTGCGGGGCTGGTCCCCCTTGGCGGCTGACGGGAGGCCATGCTGAGAAGGCTCCCCCCCAGTCTGCGGGACAGCCGTGGCGGGGGCCCTTAGGCTCTGTCTGGTGACAGGCTGGGGGCAGGGAGCCAGCACTGAAGAGGGCACCAAGGATCAGGGGAGGGATGGGGTCCAAGGAGCTTCCCACCTACCAACAGCCCATCTCTGAAAAGGAGTTCCTTCCCATACAAGCAACGGTGGAAGGGAGCCATGGCATCTGAATTTCTACTTACACGTGTATTTAGTGAATGGCTGCGGTTTGTTGGGCCCTTGGAATGGCCTGTAATTGCATCGGGTGGTAGAGATCACACCGGGAAGATGCTCCCGGGGATGCCGCTGGGTGGTACCCCTCCTCCGTCTGCCCCGGGGTGCCATCATTCCTGCTCCGTGGAAATCGAAGATCCGAACGTCGGGGCCGTGGGTCCTGGTACTCTGTCTCCAGACCTGAGGCTCAGCAAGGGGCTTAGAACACCGGCTCCGGCACTGGGTGAGCCTGGGTCAAATCCTGGCTGGAGACCCATTTCACAGGTGAGCAGTGGAGGTCCAGAGCGACTTGCCTGGGATCACTGCGCGTCAGGATTTGAACTGGCCTCTGTCCAACTCCTGGGCCGGCTCATAGCTGGTGACACTGTTGTGGCCCCAGGCGTACAGAGGGGCTGCAGGATGTCAGGAGCCAGGGGTACACCAGCTTACAAACTGAAGTGCACGGGGGAAGGACAGGGGTGCAGCCCACTCGCTGCTCGCTCAGCGATGCTCCCGTGGGCTCACTGTGTGTCTGGACCACATGGCGGGGAGGCCCAGCACCCCCACCGGGTCCCCTACAGGGCGGGGACTGGTTCCCGGGGACCGTCTGGAGGACCGGAAAGTCACTGCCATTTCATTATTTCTGGGCCTGGAAAATTACTATTCATGACAGCAAGCTTAAAAATGAAATAATAAGTCTCTCCTTTTAAAAAGCAAATTGTGACACTGGAATATTCATGAGCTGTGACTTCGCGGGAAAGGCAGCAGCCGGGAGATTAGCATTTGGTTAAGTCAGCAGCACAGGAATTTAGGGAAATGCACTTGTCACTCTGAGGAAACGAGTGATTAATACTTTTCCTGTTTGCGGGGCCCCTAACGGGCGAATATTTAATGTAATAATTAATTAACCTTGGGACCACTCCTATCTGCCCGCTCCCAGGCCTCGGCTCCTTGGGGGTGGGAGGCGAGGGATGGCTAGCTCGCACACGCCCTGCATGGTGGGTGCCCGTGACCTCTTGGCCGGGGCTTGAGTAGGGTGCCCCCAAGCCCATGCCCGCCCAGGACCTCAGCATGGCTTCACTTGGCCACAGGGTCTTTGCAGATGTGATCAGTTAAGGATCTGGAGATGAGGTCATCCTGGATTTAGGGTGGGCCCTGCATCCCGTGACAGGTGTCCTCTAAGATGAGGAGAGACTCGGGACACGGGGAGCAGGCCCAGGGAAGACGGGGCAGCAACTGGCCCGTCACGTCTCCACGCCAAGGGGTGCCAGCAGCGGGCCGGGGACAGACCCTCCCCCACAGAGGGGACCAACCTGGCCCACACCTGTGGCCTCCAGAGCTGGGTGAGAGTAGATTCCTGGTGTTGGAAGCCCCCTGCTTTGCGGGACTCTCCCACACTCAGTGACCTTGGGGGGTGGTGCTGGACGGAGGGCAGCTGAGCGTGGGGCTGCATCCTGGGAACCAGGAGCCCCCCAGACACGGGCAGCTGGTGCCGGGAGCAGGATTTGCGTGAACAGGATAAATGAGCAGATGCCCGCCATTCCTCTCTCTGGGCCTGGGTCTCCCACTGCAGGGTGTTGGCCCAAAGCTGTGCTTTTCAAACTGGGCTCCCCAGGGCGCCCACAGGGGTGACAGGGTTGTTGCTTCTTGTTGGGTGCCTCAGTTTCCCCCTCCACCACTTCCTCCTTCCTCTTGCTGTCTGGACAAGAACTCTTAGTCATCCTTTATGGCCCGTTCCCATTACCCTCGCAGGGGGGTTCTGGCCGAACTGCTGTGCCCTCAGAGTCAGGCACCAGCCAACCGGACTCCCAGCTGGGTCTCTGAGAGGACTCCAGCTGAGCCCTGCCTGCCGGTCACCCGCGAGCCTGCAGGACCACGGCTCGCCCCCGCCCTCTAGTGGCCACCCAGAGGCACCGCTGGGCAGCCGCTGTTGGAGGCTTCAGGTCCCGCAGGGTGGGCCGCCCTGCGGGTCAGCAGGGCCAGGGTGGACACCCCTCTCGGCCAGACTTGGGGTCCCGTTAGCCAGGAGACCCTCTCCAGCCTTTATGGCTAGCCACTGCCTGCTCGGGGCCCAGGAGTTGAGTCCGGGCGGGAGTCAGAGTGGGTGGGGGCACCATGGGCAGGAAGGTCATTCCCTTGGCACCACCCCGGGCAGCTCGGGCTCTTCCCAGGCACTCTCGGTGCTGGGGCGGGAGCCAAGGCTGGCTCTGCCGCATTCAGAGAAACCCTCGGCTCGTGATGACTCCCCGTTGGGCCCCGGGGCAGCCACGTTCAGGCTAACTGGCTCTTCTTCCTGAGAGCACATTCCAGAGTGGGCGGCCACCTTATTCTTGCTGCACTTCCGCACCTCCAGCGGCATCCACCACACAGTAGGTACTAATTAAACACATGCTGGGGTGCGAGGCAGGTGCATCAGGCCGAGCTCTTGGCAAGCAGAGGCTGTGATGAGTCAGGTGTACGATGTGCTTTAGGGACCAGCATCTGTTGGGCAGGGGTCAGGCACGGGGAGAAGCTCAGTGGGCCAGGCCGGTGGGGAGCTCCGGGGCAGGGGCAGAGGCTGGGTCTTTACACCCCATGGCTCAGCCACCAGAGGAGCTGTGACTCTGCAAAGCAGCAGGGGCAGCTGCTGACCGCTCCCCAAAGCTGGGTGGCATGTCCTCCCTCTGCATGTCCACACGTGTCCTAATCCTCACCTAGAAGAGGAAACAGCTCTGCATTCAACTGCCTTCTGGCCGGGTCCCCTCGGACACCCCTGCACATCCATCCCTGCACATGCAGAGTAGAACTCAAAATCCTTCCCACGCTACCTTCTCCCCCTCCCTCAGGCGGTGGCACCGCTGTGCACGGCGTCGCCCATGCTGAAGGTGCTCATGGCATCCTTGATTTTGCTCTCGCCCACACCGGCCCTGCATGAGACGCATTTCCGAGCCCGGCTTGCCTCTTCTGCCCACATGCCACTGTTGTCACTGTCTTGGTTCAGGGCCTTCGCCTTGCCCTCTGGAAGGACACAGCAGCTTCCTGGCTCTCTCCTGCGTCCAAGCTGGCTCCTGCCCTCCTCCCTACCCCCACCATCCGCACCGCCGCTCCCACGGCCTCCGGTGAGGTCCCCTTGCTGTAGTGCAGCTTCCTGTGTCCTGGCCCCGCTGGGAGCCTCCAGCCTCCCCCTCCCCTCGCCGCCACAGTCTCCCAGCCGTGTGAGATACTCCCCCCTCCTTCCCACACGCCACTGCTCCATTATTCTCCACTTCTCATCCTCAGCCCTCCTATGTCACTGGGCCCCATAAACGCCCCCGGTGCACCCCTCCTCTCTTGCTCTGCTTGCCCGGGGGTCCTTCTGTCCCGTAAGACCATGTCTGCATAACCGTCAGCTCCTGCACTGGGATGCCTCTTCCCAGGGCAGAATTCCGGTCTCCGACCTTAATCATCCCTGTGTGCTCAGTGAGTAGTGGAGGGTCTGACTCGTGGAAGCAATTACTAAACACTAGACTGGACAAACGAAATTTGGACATGGTCAGAATGATTCTAGCGGAGAGCGAGGGTATGGGTACAAAGCAGCTTGGGGACAGGAAACACCCGAAGGGGACAGACACTGGGACAACTTTCCCATTTAGACTGCCAGCCTCCTAGAGAGGGAGCCGTGAGGTGTTTGTCTCTGCTCAGGAAAGGAGTTTTGGATGAATGAGAGGAGTGAGTGGCTGCAGACAGTCACGCGGTCTAGGTCTGGCCCAAATATCCATCATCCTTACAGGAAGTACGTGCAGAGTCCCCCGGACGGGTGCCACAGGTGTCCGCTAGCGGTTCTGCCGCCTGAGCTGAGGGCTGCACCCGGAGCCTCTGACACAGGAGGCTTGGGTGAGGCGGGGGGACCCGCTTTCCTAACAAGTTCCCAGGTGCTGCTGCGGGGCTGGGAACCAACTTCAAGAAATCGCCCCAGAGCAGTGCGGTCCAAAAGAAACGGTACAGCTGCCACACGTGCAATTAAACTTTCCTTGTAGGCACCTCTTTAAGCAGTAAAAAGAAGCAGGGGAAATCAATTTCAACACACCTTACTTAACCCACTACACTCACACTGTTATTTCAAGATGTAATCAATACAGGGGCGCCTGGGTGGCTCAGTCCATGAAGCATCTGCCTTCAGCTCAGGTCGTCATCTCAGGGTCCTGGGATCGAGTCCCGCATGGGGCTCCCTGCTCAGTCGGGAGTCCGCTTCTCCCTTTCCCTCTATCCCTCCCCCCACTCATGCTCTCTCTCTCTCGCTCTGTCAAATAAATAAATAAAATCTTTAAAAAAATGTAATCAGTATAAAGACAACATCGAGTATTTTCATTGCTTTTCCCCGCGAAGTCTTGGAGATCTGCTGTGTATTTTACACTTAGAGCCCAACTCAGAATGAACCACCAAACTCAATGGTCACGCGTGGCAGTGGCCCGAGCGGCAAAGCGCAGGCAGGTGCGGGATGGATGGAGCAGCGAGAGAACTACAGCTCCCGGCATGCCCCGGGCGCTCCCTGTGACGCACTTCCTG
>NC_048224.1:59200459-59200918 GCF_002007445.2 Ailuropoda melanoleuca | reverse complement strand
CTCTCGCTCTGTCAAATAAATAAATAAAATCTTTAAAAAAATGTAATCAGTATAAAGACAACATCGAGTATTTTCATTGCTTTTCCCCGCGAAGTCTTGGAGATCTGCTGTGTATTTTACACTTAGAGCCCAACTCAGAATGAACCACCAAACTCAATGGTCACGCGTGGCAGTGGCCCGAGCGGCAAAGCGCAGGCAGGTGCGGGATGGATGGAGCAGCGAGAGAACTACAGCTCCCGGCATGCCCCGGGCGCTCCCTGTGACGCACTTCCTGCGCGGCGGCGGGTGGGCCAAGACAGCTGGAGAACCACATCTCCCGGCATGCTCCCGGCGCGCGCTGTGTGACGCACTTCCGTCGCGGCGGAGACAGCGCGCCCCCGGCGGCCCGGCGGCGGGAGGGAGGCGACCGCTGGCGCCGCGGCAAGTGACGGGCGGTCGGCCGAGGGGAGCCGGGGCGGG
>NC_048224.1:59182081-59194229 GCF_002007445.2 Ailuropoda melanoleuca | reverse complement strand
TTTTTAAAGATTTTATTTATTTATTCGACAGAGATAGAGACAGCCAGCGAGAGAGGGAACACAAGCAGGGGGAGTGGGAGAGGAAGAGGCAGGCTCACAGCAGAGGAGCCCGATGTGGGCTCGATCCCACAACGCCGGGATCACGCCCTGCGCTGAAGGCAGACGCTTAACCGCTGTGCCACCCAGGCGCCCCCCTGTGTTAGAGCTTCTGAGCCTTGTGTATCTGGACCCTTCCTGTGGCCAGCTGTCATGGTACAACGGACGCACCAGCCTAAAACCGCACACAGGTCAGCCGTCTGGGTGGGCTCGGCTGGGCCCTCTGCTCAGGCTCTGGGTTCAGACCGGGGTGCTGCTGCTCTGATTTCCTCCATGGAGGCTCTGGGGAAGGCTCTGCTTTGGGTTCTTCCGGTGGTTGGCAGTGCCTGAGGCTGAAGGGCTGAGGTTCTGTCTCCTCGTGCTGTCAGCCGGGGCACTTTCAGCGTGTGGGGCCCGCCACTCTTCCTTGCCACGTGGTCCCATGCATCTCCAGAGCCAGCGACAGAAAGAGCCCTGTTCTTTTTCAGGGCTTGCCTGTGTAGGTCAGGCCTCCCCAGGCGGGTCATTTCCTTTTCTTCAAGTTGTCTGTGCCACAGCGTGACCTCAGCCCAGGGTGCAGCCATCCTGCTCCCGGGCTCTGGGATCGTGCAGGTGTGATTGCCAGGAGTGGGGTCTTAGGGCCATCTTTGAATTCTGCCTGCAGAATCCAGTATCTTGCTGTTGACTTGTTCCCTTGGTCTGGTGGAGGCCAGCTTCCTCTAGCATCTAGAAGGGGAGGGGCCTCTTGAGGCCTGCGCTCCAGCTTCTTCTAGCATCTAGAAGGGGAGGGGCCTCTTGAGGCCTGTGCTCCAGCACCGAGTGGCTGTTGGTGAGCGCCAGGCGCTTGCGTGCGCGGTGTCAGTGTTGGTCTCCGTTTCCGGGGTGTCCGCATGGCTGGCACTGGTCAGCCCCGACCTGTCTGCTGTGCATGCTCCGCCGCTCTTCCCGCACTCCCTCCGGGGTCTCTGCGCGCCTGGGGGGGCTCTCGAGAGCTCTGAGAGTTCGTGGTTTGTGTGGGTGGTGTTTACTTTTCTTCTTCTCATTTTGGTCTCTGTCTTTCATGTTGGGGGCTTTCCGCACGCCCCTAGCCCTCCTTGGCTGCCTTCTCAGTAAGAGGCACGGGGGGGCTCACCAGCTGCTCTCTCTGCTTGGTGGGGTGTGCCTGCCGCTGGGCTTCCCTGCGGGGCAGACCCAGCCCTGCGGCCCCCCCCTCCCCACAGTGGTACATCTCCTGCTCAGGGCCCTTGAAGCTGCTAGGTGGGGGGGGGGGNCTCTGCGGCCCCCCCCCACAGTGGTACATCTCCTGCTCAGGGCCCTTGAAGCTGCTAGGTGGGGGGGGGGGTGCTGGATCTTATTGTCAAGGATTGATGTGGTACCTCCTTTTCCTGCTGCTGAGCCCAGGCTCCCTGGCTCGGGGGCCTCCCGGCTCGGGGGCTCCCCAAGTCTGCCCCCTCCGGTGGTTGCTGGCTGAGCAAGGGGGTAGAGGAGCACTGTTCTTGGCCCCAGCTGCTCACTCCCTGCCCGGTGCGCTTCCTTTGGGCTCTGCTGTTGGCCTGGAGTTGGCCAGGCCATGTTTTGGGTCAGGCTTCTGCTCTGTGCGCTCTGCTGACCCCTCTCTGTTTTCTGTTTTGGAAAGAATGGTCTCCATCTCTCCCGTTCTCTTTGTCTTGGGAGTCTTTACTGTCTAATACAGATATGCTGTTGCCGCAGGGGTTCCAGGAGCAGGAGGGGTGAGTGCGCGTTCTTGGCCCCGGCACAGCCACAGCTCACGTGTGATGGTCTCTCTGTGGCCACAAGGGACCGTGTCTGGCTTCTCTCCTGCCCTGTTGCCCTGCTCATGACAGGCAGGAGTTGTGTCCTGAATGAGCTCCGATCCTGCAGGGACCCTCTGCTGCCAATGGAGAGCGATCCCCTGTTCGAGTTCTGTGTGTTCAGCTTACATGGTCTTGTCTTTCACCGCTCTCATTCATTTTTGACTTTCTGATTACTTTTCTGTGTAGAAAAAACAAGACCAGAAAGCCCCAGATAGAGATGCTATCTTCCGAGCAACGGCCAACTTGCCCTCCCACAACATGGACCGGGCTGAGGTCCAGACCAACATCAGAGACGTGAGTGCTCGCTGTGGGCCGTGCTGCGGGCTCATCACGCCTGCGTGGGGGCCGCATAGCCTCTTGACGGTACTTTGGGGTGCGGGGGAAAGGGCGGACGGAGCTCTGCGTACATTTTTGCAACTTCTCTCTAAATCTAAAATTATCTCAAAACAAAAAGTTTTAAAAGACGTCGGAAGGCAGGATTGAGAAGACCGATGCTACTGGGAGAATATTAGAGTTTTGCTCTAAGTTTGGCAAAAACTTGTAGCGAGAAGTCTGGACTCTTAGTTATTTCGGGTTGGAACATTCTAAGCGAAAGAAGCAGAGCGTGTCCAGTGTCCTGTGGGCCAGCTGTGAGCTGGGGGCACGCCCGCTCTGCAGGACTGGGACAGCGAGGCCACCTAATCCGAGAGCGCCACCACGAGCCCTGCTCGTCGTAGCGGCAGACAGAGCATCAGGCCCTGACACACGTCCCCAGGCTGCGTGCGGGATTGGCCCACGCAGTGTCTCTCACGTGCTGTTTGAGGCCTGTTGTGGGAAGGAGGGGCAGTCAACCCGTTTCACCCGTGGGACCAGGGACCCGTCCGTCGGGGCTTCCGATTGCATTCCCAGCAGCCTTCCTCCTCGGTAGGGGCCAGTTGGCTGCAGCCGACGCTGATGTGCCGGCCGGTCTCTGGCCAGGTGAGAATCCGAGGCCCGGGTCTGGGAAGCGCATCCAGTCAGGTTGATCTCTTATGTCGCGGGCTGGCACTTTCTACGTTGGCCAAAGGGCTGAACAGTGTCTCTAGGTGCTTCTTGGTGTCACCAGCCTAGAAGCCATTCGCACAGCCCGTTGAGGCTCTCCTCCCCCCAGGCACAGCCCTCCTGCCACTCCGCGGCCTCACCCACCGCTTCCACCGTCGTTCCCCACATTCGGGACCCAGTAGCGGCAGGGTTTGGACGTGCACATGCGGAGTTGCAGGGCCCAGGAGTGTGGTCACATGTCCAGGCAGGGCTCTTGGGCACCTGGAGAAGTCAGAGCCCGGTTTTCTTTCTCCGCAGTTCCAGACGGAACTCCGGAAGATCCTGGTGTCCCTCATCGAGGTCGCGCAGAAGCTGTTAGCGCTGAACCCGGATGCGGTAGAACTGTTCAAGAAGGCGAATGGTATGAGCACGCCCCAGGTTGACCGAATCCTGCGTTCAGACCCGCTGTGTGCCCGTCTCAGAGGCTGTGTCAGCCCCGCACGGTCCCCATCCACACTGCTCATGACCCCTGCGTCACTACTGGGAAAACTGAGAACGCACCGTGTTCGGGCTTTCTGTTACCTCGGGCTCCTGTCCAGCCTGTCGGCTGAGGGTTCCTGTCAGTCTGCTGAGATTTAGGGGGTTTGGCGTGCGCGGGCGCCCTCAGGCTCTGGGGTGGGAGGCAGCCCTCGCACTGCCTGGCCCTCACAGGTGGCCCTGTCTCTTGCCTGCAGCGATGCTCGACGAGGAGGAGGATGGGAGAGTGGACGAGGCCGCCCTGCGGCAGCTCACGGAGATGGGCTTCCCAGAGAGCAGGGCCGCCAAGGCCCTTCGGCTGAACCAGTATGTCCGGGCCACCTCCTCCCCTGCTGCTGACGCTGTGGGGCTCCCCTGGGGTGACTTCCTCCGTCTCAAACTCTTAGATTGAGTCGTTATAGTAGATGTAGGTTTTTAAAGAGAGGCGTTAAACACACGTCCCGGAAGTGACTTGGTGGGGCACCTCAACGTGTCTTCAGACAGTGGCCCTGCGGGTCCTCCCAGGGTCACTGTGTGCAAGCACCACGTTGGAGCCCGCGCAGGTCGGGGACGTGGCGGCTGGCGGTGCGTGCGGTGTGCTCTCTGGCAGCCCCCCCAGGCTTGCCTGGCCGCAGCCACTCGCCTGTGTCTACGCTTGGGTCCGAAGCAGCCGACTTGTACGCCGGAGGACAGTCTGTGGGCTGTGCTCCTTTTTGTCTTGGACCTAGATTCTCATGTGTACCCCACGAGTTTGGTCCCCAGTCTTAGTACTTGGGTTTCTGTGCTCTGGCCGGGGCCTTGGGGGTGTTTGGGGCAGGGCCCAGAGTTTCACACCCATCTGTACTGCTATTCTCACAACGAGGGCCACCAGAGAGGCTTTGCCCGGGGATGTCAGGGAGGCTGGAGGCCCTCTGAGCGGCCCGGGAGTGCTGGAAAGAGTCTCCTGTTGCCTTTCAGCATGTCGGTACCTCAGGCCATGGAGTGGTTAATCGAGCACGCGGAAGACCCGACCATTGACGCCCCTCTTCCGGGTCAGGCCTCGCCAGGAGGGGCGCAGGCCGAGGCCGCCCCTGAGGCTGCCACTGAGGCTGCTGGGACTAGCACGGGAGATGAGGAGCCCAGAGATGAGCTAACGGAGATCTTCAAGAAGATCCGGAGGAAAAGGGAGTTCCGGGCTGACGCTCGGGTATGTGTTCCGGGCCTGGGGGTAGCCAGGTGGGGGAGCTAGAGCCGGGCGTGGCCCTGGAGAGAGTAAAGCTGGGTGAGGGGCTTATAGACAGGCCTAAATTCAGCTTTAAGTTGTCCTCACACGAATCCAGGTGGGTGTTTTTTCTCCGAATAGTTGGCTGACACATTTGTCATCTGAAAACTCACAACAGGATCCCGTCCGTGTTGCCGCTGTTGGCGCACTGTGGGCTCGGGTCAGGCTCTGGCCATCAGGCTCTGGCCATGTGGTGACCGTGGCATAGGCAGGATCTGGGGCCCTGGGGCCGGGCGGCTCTGGCCGTGTCCGGGCGCCGACACTGGTCTGGGGTTCATGGCTGCTCCTTTGCCCTCATCGTGTGCTTGAGGCTTCTCCGCGCTCTGTTCTCCACTGTTCCGTTCTTTTACTAGGCCCTTGGTTTCCTCTGCGATGTTTTCTCTGCTTTCAGCCTGCGGTTTTCTTTCAGGTTATAGACCCGTGAGCTCCAGGTGTTAGGTCTCAGAGTCCACACGTTCTCCTGATTCTGCCCTGGGCGCGGTATTGTCAGAGTGGCTTACCACAGCTCACCTGTGGGCTTGTTTCGTGGGAATCCCACGCGGCTGGGCTGCGGGTGATTCTGAGGCTGTTTCCTTGGGCTGAGTGGCACCTGCCACCAGGCCCGGATGTCATGTGAGCCACCCAGGCAGGGCTCCTGGGCCACCGTGCAGTATAGGCCGTGGCTCTGGGGTTGACGCCTCCCCGCACAGGGGCCACTGCTTTTCCAGCTCCTCGTCCCTCTGGGGGTGCAGACCCTTTGCAGGGTCCTGGTCTGAAGCTACAACTCCTCACCTCCACACCTCTAGTGTGGCCGCTAGACCCCAGCCCGCGGGCCCTGCTGACGGCTCCTGGCCCCTGCGTCAGGCTAGTTTGCTGCTGCTGTTTGTTCTCTGGTGAGCTAGAGCCTGTGTTTCCAGAGGCCGATCTATGTGCTGGGTTGAGCCCTGTGGGACGGGCGGCCCGCTCTTGGAGGGCGCTCTGTGCTCTGCCACGGGGCTCCAGGCTTCCCCTGGGGGTGCTCCCGTGTCACCCTGGTCAAGGCTGCCACGGCTCAGCCCTGTCATGCGGGTGCCACTTCAGCTGTCTTGATGCGCTCTTCTCCTGAGATGGGCACCTGTGCCGGGCCCTCCCGTGGCCTCTTTGTGGGAGAGGTTCTGTGAATACCGCTATGAAGGCTGTCGCACTCTCCCACCCTTGGGTCTTACACCATTCGAGAGAAGAGTCCATGGGGACATGAGTATTCACGTGGCCCCAGGAAGCCGGGATCCAAGAGCAGGGCTCGTACCTGAGACCAAAACAGGCTTTTTGCTGTTGTGCCCTTCCCCCCCGCCATGGCAGCACCAGCGGTGGGGGGACAGCGAAGTGCAGTGGTGGGGCAGGAGTGAGTGCATGGACCCCTGGCAGGAAGGAGGGGGTGCGTCCTTGCGGCCACCGTGCAGAAGTCCTAGGGCATCGCTTCCCCGTGCTGAGGTGGGAGTGAGTGAGGGGAGAAGCTCATTTTTACTGACAGTCACGGGCAGGCCACCCTATCCTTGAATTAGTGGGAGGTTCTGGGTGATTTTTTGTGACTTGGGTGTCAGACTGTGTGGCACATGGGTCCTTCTCCCGGCATGCGTGGCTGGAGCCCCCATGCCTGGGGTACGAGCTGGTTCAGGAAAGCACACAATGTGGCTCATTGTAGGAGAGGCTGCCTCGTGAGCCCCCGTCCTGGCCTCCACCCGCAGCCGTCTTCCTTCCTGTCGGGGGCTCTTTGGGACACCCGACAGTCCAGCTCAGGCTGAACCCCGCCCGCAGAGGTGTGGCACTCCGTGGCCGGAGTGCGCGGGGCTCTGTGGGTCACTGCCCCGCGCCGACGCCCAGGTACCTGGCAGAAGCAGAGCAGTTAAGGTGGGAAGATCAAACAGGAAGAACACAGGGACCTCATTCAAAAGTGCGATTTGATCTTTAAAGAATTAACTTGATAAAATCTTACACTCTCTCCCCCCCTTTTTTTTTTTTCAAAATAAGCTCTTAAAATTTGTGGAAAAGTCAAAATAGGGGCGCCTGGGTGGCTCAATTGGTTGGGTGTCTGCCTTTGGCTCGGGTTGTGATCCCAGGGTCCTGGGATCGAGTCCTGAGTGGGGCTCCCTGCCAGCAGGGAGCCTGCTTCTCCCTCTGCTCCTCCCTGCTCATGCATGCTCTGTCTCTCAAATAAATAATGATAAAAAAGATTTTTAAAGAAGCCAAGAGTAAAGTGAGGGACCTACCGTCCTATGTGATTTTTGTCCTGAAAATGTACATTTCCCCCACCCCCAAAACACTGAACGTTGGGTCATTGTTCCCTCCAAGAATCACCGAATGTTCATACTTACAGCTTAAATCTTATTAAATGGTGAGATGTTTAAAATTAATTTTATAGACTCATTTTTTAAGGATAAATTCTGAAGAAAACCACCCTACCCTTTTTCTTCACAAATTAATATCAGTATGACCATTTTGGTTTTCACTTAAATCGGGTTTGCTTACACGCCTCTCCCTAATACCTTTGATTCTGGGTAACAAGGCCATCCGCAACGGGCTCACATGTGGTTGGGGAGACCGTTTTATCCAAACGTGGAGACCAACCTAAAGGGGTCTGACGTTGGTGTGACCTGCCCGTGGCACGTTGGGAAGCAAGCTTCCAAGCGCGATCTGTGGCTACGCGGACTCGGCCTGGCTGCGGTCCATCTGTTGCTCAGAAGACACGGAGCGGTTCCGTGAAGCCATAGGGAGGCACAGTTGTGCACTAGAACGTGGCGTGCCGATCTCATTAGCCCCCGCGAGGATGGCGCATGAAACGTGGCCCAAGTGCGCGGGACACGCCTGGCTCCTGAGGCGCGCTGCGCGTCCCCAGCCCGCGCGGCCCTAAGTGGTCTGTGCGTTCTCCTTCAGGCTGTCGTTTCCCTGATGGAGATGGGCTTCGACGAGAAGGAAGTGATAGACGCCCTCAGAGTGAACAACAACCAGCAGAACGCCGCCGTGAGTACCAGGCNCCCCCTCCCCGTCTGTATGTGTGGCTCCCTCCTCAGGCGGTCTGCTGTTGGCTTTCCAAGTGAAACAAGACGGTAGATAGTCCGATGGTATAAAATGTTTTACGAGTTCTTCGTCCTTCTAAAAAAGTACATGTTCTGTGGGCGAGTGTGTGATTTGTTTACTAAGCTTGTTGAACCGGCCCTGACATGGATCCCGTTCCGTGGACACACACCAGATGCTGACGGACAGCTGCCCAGGGAAGGCATGATGGCGGGCTGGGGGGCACTGTGCTTTGGGGACACGGGCGCCACGGCTGCACATCAGCTGGCCCCGGGTTCACCAGCACCGGGCCCACGGGACTTCCTGGGGACGCAGCCTGGGGTGCTGTGCATTTCTTCATTTTCCTCCCAATGCTCTGGGTGGGTCGTGCCTCACCCCTGTTTAGTGACCAAGGACCGACAAATCTCAGCCGTTTGCCTGAACTTCGGTGCGGGGATCGGCTAGACCGGTGTCGCTTTTCCTTCCTGATGTCAGAGCCCCCCGGGTGTGCCCCCCTCCCTGGCAGCGGCCTGGGGGCAGCTGGTGCTGGTGGGGGGGTCAGGAGGGACTCACGGGTGTGGCTTTTGCATTTGCAGTGTGAGTGGCTGCTGGGAGACCGGAAGCCGTCCCCTGAGGAGCTGGACAAGGGCATCGACCCCGACAGCCCTCTCTTCCAGGCCATCCTGGATAACCCGGTGGTGCAGCTGGGCCTGACCAACCCGAAAACGTTACTAGGTACGTGGGCTTCCCCAGGGGCGGGCCCTGCCGCACCCCACAGATGTCACCGAGGGATGGTGAGGTCTCCGCCCCTGTCCGTGACTCCTGCCTGAGTCGAGCTCTGCTCACGGTGTGGTGGCCTCCTGTGTGATGGCTCCGGACGTCCTCTGGAACCAGTTAGAGTGGCTGGTCCAGCTCTGGGCGAGCGTGGGCAGCACCCAGCAGGCCAGGACCGTGTGCGCGGAAGGTGTTTGCCTTTGCTTTTCCTGTTGTGAGGGATTTCTTTGGCCCCCGTTTAGTCTGTGAAACAACATATGTACAGGAGCGTGTGTGATTTTTGTAACTTTAAGAATAACAGTAAGACTAATAGCTGCACACCTAGTAGTGCGGCTAAGACGGTATTAAAGGAGGCCAGGGGGGCTCCGTCGGTGAAGCGTCTGCCTTCAGGTCAGGATCCCAGGGTCCTGGGATCGAGCCCCACATCAGGCTCCCTGCTCAGCCGGGAGTCTGCTTCTCCCTCTGCCCCTGCGTGCCGCTCCGCCTGCCTGTGCTCTGTCAACTAAATAAATAAAATCTTTAAAAGAAAATCAAAGATGGTATTAAAACAGCCTCTGGCGTGTTCCAGGCCCTGTGGGTCCTCTGGGCACCTCCCCTGCTGCATCGCTGTCCCTCCAGCCCTGGGAGCGAGCCTTCATCATCGCCCGGGCTTCTGGGGGTGGTGCCGCCTGTGTCTGTCACCGGAGCCCCTGTCCTTGGTGGCAGGGTGGGTCCTGGGCGAGCTTCTGCGTCCCAGCATGACTGTGCCATGGAGTGTGTCCCTGCTCTGCCGTCTGGCGGGACTCGCGCTGTTCCCTCGTGTGCCGCGCGGCTTTGGGCGCTCTGCCGTCCCTGGGCCTGGGTGGGGCCGCAGGGGTGCGCCGGGCCCGCAGCCATGTGCACAGCCCCCGTGGCTCCCAGGACACCTGGTGAGGGCAGCTGCCACCCAGGCGGGCGCAAGTGTCTGCGAGCTTGGCCCTTTCCCGCAGCTGTGAGGCCCAGCCCCTTCCAGAAGCTTCAGCCATGCTAGGACCTCAGCTCTGAAAGGCCCGTCTTTTGGCCTCTTTTTCTTTGGATCGTTTTTCTTAGTCACAAAGTTCCTCACATGTGCCAGACGCTGATCCTTTATCAGTTTATTTGTATCTCGAATATTGTTTTCCCCTTTCTGGCGTTTTTGTGACCCACTGTGATGTATTTTAACATAGTTGAAAGTGTGTGTGTTTCATCTGAGCAAACCCTTCGAGCTCGAGGCGAGGAAGATGCTCTCCTTTGATTCTAGGAGTTTTGTCAGTTCTGCTTTCCTCATCTAAGCCCGCAACCTACCCCAGAGCGTGTGCCGTGCGGGCAGGGAGCCTGGCTCCTGGTCCCAAGTTCGGGCTTCGGTGGCGCGTGTGTACGTGTATTTTCTTGCTCTGTGCGGGGCGTCCGGGCCCCTCGCTTGGAACCCTGGCTCCCCTGCTGCCTGTGGGCCTGATGGGAGGAAGGAACGGGCTGCCTTGGGTCCCTTTTTTTTTTTTTAAAAAGATATTATTTTATTTATTCAGCAGAGATAGAGACAGCCAGTGAGAGAGGGAACACAAGCAGGGGGAGTGGGAGAGGAAGAAGCAGGCTCATAGCGGAGGAGCCTGATGTGGGGCTCGATCCCACAACGCCGGGATCACGCCCTGAGCCGAAGGCAGACGCTTAACCGCTGTGCCACCCAGGTGCCCCTGGGTCGCTTTCTTTTCACGCTTGTCCCCAGAGAGTGCCCTTGGCTGCCGGCTTTGTTTTGTCTTTTCTCCAAGACACTTGGTTAGACCTGGTGAGTCCATCATGACAGACGTGGAGTTTTACTGAATGTCTTTCTCCGTCTTCTGGGACGGTCCTGTGGTGTCGCGTTTGCTCACATTTCTGGAACCGGGCAGAGCAGGGGCCACCCGGCTGGCGGCTGGCAGGGCTGTGGCCTGTGGCTCTCGTGCCCGGGCGCTCCACCTGCCCCTGGGGGTGTCCTGCGGCCGCCAGGCCCCCATACCTCAAGCCGTGGGTTTCCTTCGGAAGTGTCTGCAGGCCTGTGCGCCGTCCCGGTGTGCTCCCTGTGCGTAGCCTGTGGTGTATGTTCTCCTGGCCTTGCCGTTTTATTATTTTTTTAAAGATTTAGCCATTTTAGAGAGAGAGACACATGGAGTGTGCACGCGGGAGGCGGGGTAGTGGGGGAGAGAATCCTGAGTGGAGTCCCCGCTGAGCACGGAGCCCCACACGGGGCTCGATCTCATGACCCTGAGATCGCGACCTGAGCTGAAACCAAGAGTCTGACGCTTAAGCTGGGGGCACCTGTAGGTGCCCTGGCCGTGCTGTGTGAGACAGGAGTTTAGCGGGTGCAGGCCTTTGATTCAGTACAGAGGCCTCAGGCTGTTCCCTGTTCGTAGTTGTGCAGACCGCCCTTCCCTGTGGCCTGGGGCCGGCCGCTGTGACGCCCTCGTTGGACTTCCTGCTCTGGGTGCAACTCGCGTTCCCAAGGGCAGCAGGACCGGGACGAGGCAGCGGGGTCCCCGTGGCAGCGGCTGGCACACCCCCTGCCCACTCCACTCGGGCCTGCCGCGCTCGTCCCCTGCACTGCATGTGCTGGCCGCTGGCCTCGCGTCCCCGTGGGGCCTTGAGCATCTGCCGCCTGCTTGGGTCGCGGCCTCGGCCTTCAGGTTGGCCAGGAGCTCTTTGCATGTCACACGTGCAGACTTTGCCTTTTGGTGTAAGTCCTGCAGAAGACCGTCCTTCCTCACGCAGACACCCTTCCGTGTGGTCCTTCGCAGACAGCCCGGTTCGTGGTTTTGCTCAGTCCTTTCCTCCCGGGACTGCTGCCTGAGCACTGGGAGGGGGCGGACGTGGGCTCCTTCCCTCACTGGACCCCGCGCCGCCCATGTTACCTCGTTCTCCTGGGCGCCCTGCTCTTCTTGCGGCTTCTCTGCCTGCTGTTCTTGCTGGTTTTCGGAGGTTTCAGTCAGGAGGGCCCCCAGTGATTGCGTTAAGGGCTGGGAGGGCTGTCAGTCCTAAACGCGATGACATCCCCCTTTCCCGCTAAGCCGCGGTCCCACGTGACCCCGAAGAGCTGCCAAGTCCTGGAGGAAGCAGCTCCCCGAAGCCCGTGCGTGTGGGGCGGCTCCGTGCTGGCTCCGTGCTGGCCGCCGGGCACTTCCAGCCGCCCCAGCCCTGCGGCCCGGGAACTCCCACCGCTGTTTCTGGGGGAAATGGTTTTGTGGAAGTGTTCAGGCGATTCGTTTTACGTTGTGGAATTGCTCAGTTACATTTGCATTTTTATTTGCTTGCTTACTGACCGTATTAAGATTTTACTTTTAAGCCGTCTCCACAGCAAACAGGGGTCTCGGGCTTATGACCCCGAGGTCATGAGTCGCCTGTTCCACCGACTGAGCCATCTGGAGCCCCTCAGTTATGTTTTTTAAAATCATTTTCTTAAGACTGAGCGTTCTGATTTTCCCAGTCAGATATTGTTAAATTCGCAGCCATGTCTTTCTGTCTTTACTGCGTCTGGTGATTCTGCCAGGGTGGGATTGGAAGCGGGAATTCTGACTCATAGGCTGGGACTATTTTTAAGATTGCTGATAGCCGCTGCCAAATCGCTTTCCAGAATCCGTGTGCCAGCAAGTGCCCAGGCCACGGCCGCCTGCCTGCGCTGGGGACGCGGTCTTCTGACTGCGGCTGCACGAGTGTGATAGTGACACTGCGGGGG
>NC_048224.1:59156482-59174695 GCF_002007445.2 Ailuropoda melanoleuca | reverse complement strand
CGCCCTGAGCCGAAGGCAGACGCTTAACCGCTGTGCCACCCAGGTGCCCCTGGGTCGCTTTCTTTTCACGCTTGTCCCCAGAGAGTGCCCTTGGCTGCCGGCTTTGTTTTGTCTTTTCTCCAAGACACTTGGTTAGACCTGGTGAGTCCATCATGACAGACGTGGAGTTTTACTGAATGTCTTTCTCCGTCTTCTGGGACGGTCCTGTGGTGTCGCGTTTGCTCACATTTCTGGAACCGGGCAGAGCAGGGGCCACCCGGCTGGCGGCTGGCAGGGCTGTGGCCTGTGGCTCTCGTGCCCGGGCGCTCCACCTGCCCCTGGGGGTGTCCTGCGGCCGCCAGGCCCCCATACCTCAAGGGCCGTGGGTTTCCTTCGGAAGTGTCTGCAGGCCTGTGCGCCGTCCCGGTGTGCTCCCTGTGCGTAGCCTGTGGTGTATGTTCTCCTGGCCTTGCCGTTTTATTATTTTTTTAAAGATTTAGCCATTTTAGAGAGAGAGACACATGGAGTGTGCACGCGGGAGGCGGGGTAGTGGGGGAGAGAATCCTGAGTGGAGTCCCCGCTGAGCACGGAGCCCCACACGGGGCTCGATCTCATGACCCTGAGATCGCGACCTGAGCTGAAACCAAGAGTCTGACGCTTAAGCTGGGGGCACCTGTAGGTGCCCTGGCCGTGCTGTGTGAGACAGGAGTTTAGCGGGTGCAGGCCTTTGATTCAGTACAGAGGCCTCAGGCTGTTCCCTGTTCGTAGTTGTGCAGACCGCCCTTCCCTGTGGCCTGGGGCCGGCCGCTGTGACTCCCTCGTTGGACTTCCTGCTCTGGGTGCAACTCGCGTTCCCAAGGGCAGCAGGACCGGGACGAGGCAGCGGGGTCCCCGTGGCAGCGGCTGGCACACCCCCTGCCCACTCCACTCGGGCCTGCCGCGCTCGTCCCCTGCACTGCATGTGCTGGCCGCTGGCCTCGCGTCCCCGTGGGGCCTTGAGCATCTGCCGCCTGCTTGGGTCGCGGCCTCGGCCTTCAGGTTGGCCAGGAGCTCTTTGCATGTCACACGTGCAGACTTTGCCTTTTGGTGTAAGTCCTGCAGAAGACCGTCCTTCCTCACGCAGACACCCTTCCGTGTGGTCCTTCGCAGACAGCCCGGTTCGTGGTTTTGCTCAGTCCTTTCCTCCCGGGACTGCTGCCTGAGCACTGGGAGGGGGCGGACGTGGGCTCCTTCCCTCACTGGACCCCGCGCCGCCCATGTTACCTCGTTCTCCTGGGCGCCCTGCTCTTCTTGCGGCTTCTCTGCCTGCTGTTCTTGCTGGTTTTCGGAGGTTTCAGTCAGGAGGGCCCCCAGTGATTGCGTTAAGGGCTGGGAGGGCTGTCAGTCCTAAACGCGATGACATCCCCCTTTCCCGCTAAGCCGCGGTCCCACGTGACCCCGAAGAGCTGCCAAGTCCTGGAGGAAGCAGCTCCCCGAAGCCCGTGCGTGTGGGGCGGCTCCGTGCTGGCCGCCGGGCACTTCCAGCCGCCCCAGCCCTGCGGCCCGGGAACTCCCACCGCTGTTTCTGGGGGAAATGGTTTTGTGGAAGTGTTCAGGCGATTCGTTTTACGTTGTGGAATTGCTCANCGCCGGGCACTTCCAGCCGCCCCAGCCCTGCGGCCCGGGAACTCACACCGCTGTTTCTGGGGGAAATGGTTTTGTGGAAGTGTTCAGGCGATTCGTTTTACGTTGTGGAATTGCTCAGTTACATTTGCATTTTTATTTGCTTGCTTACTGACGTATTAAGATTTTACTTTTAAGCCGTCTCCACAGCAAACAGGGGTCTCGGGCTTATGACCCCGAGGTCATGAGTCGCCTGTTCCACCGACTGAGCCATCTGGAGCCCCTCAGTTATGTTTTTAAAAATCATTTTCTTAAGACTGAGCGTTCTGATTTTCCCAGTCAGATATTGTTAAATTTGCAGCCATGTCTTTCTGTCTTTACTGCGTCTGGTGATTCTGCCAGGGTGGGATTGGAAGCGGGAATTCTGACTCATAGGCTGGGACTATTTTTAAGATTGCTGATAGCCGCTGCCAAATCGCTTTCCAGAATCCGTGTGCCAGCAAGTGCCCAGGCCACGGCCGCCTGCCTGCGCTGGGGACGCGGTCTTCTGACTGCAGCTGCACGAGTGTGATAGTGACACTGCGGGGGTCGTTGAGGGATTTGTGTGTGGCCCCCGCGGCTCAGGGCTCGCCCTGTTAGGACGGTGACTGCCAGGTTCTTGACGGTGCGGAGGAGCCGTGTCTCAGCCGGCCGCGCTCTCTTTTCCCCGCAGCGTTTGAGGACATGCTGGAAAACCCGCTGAATAGCACCCAGTGGATGAACGACCCGGAGACGGGGCCGGTCATGCTGCAGATCTCCAGGATCTTCCAGACCCTGAACCGCACGTAGGCCATGCGGCCGCTCCGCCGTTCTGCTCCCGCCGAGGCCCTCTTCTTACCCCAGCCAGTTGCAGAAGAGCGTGGCGACCCCTGGGTGCCGCGGGCTGGGGGGAGGGCAGGGCTGGAGGGGCCTCGCTGGACCCCGCCCTCCGCGGCCGCCCTGGGTCATCAGGGCACGGGGCCCTTCTCACGCTTTGATCTGCTTGAAACCCGTGTGATGGTGGTGTGCATGGCCGCGTCCAGCCTCCGACAGTGTTTACAGACGCGGTGATGGCTCCGGGAGGGCTCCCCTCCCCCCACAGGGCCCTCTGGGCTCTGGGAACGCTCCTCGACCCGACCCGTAGGCGCTGCTTGCTCCTTGGAAGAAGGCATGTTTGAACCCAAAGTGTTACCGTCAGTACTAACTTAAGTAGAGGGAGTCACAGGTGATTTTTCTTCAATAAATAAATTCCCTTTTTCTTATTGTCTGTCTTAGTATCATTGTACCGCCAGAGAAGAACCTGTCTGCGGTCTTGACAAAGCGCGCTCGCCGCTCTGCCGGGCACGGTGGCTGTCGTGCGCACAGTCTGCTGGCAGAGTGCCCGTTCCCACTCAGCTGAGGGGGGCTCCGCGGTCGCGGGGCTGGACGATGCCCCCTTGCCTCCCGTGGCAGAACCGGGGTGCCAGCCGTCAGCCTCTACCGCCGTTTCCTTTTTAAATATTACTTGGGGGGGCGCCGGGGTGGCTCGGTCGGTCGAACGTCCGGTTCCTGATTTCGGCTCAGGTCATGATCTCAGGGTCCCGGGATGGAGCCCCGCATTGGGCTCTGCGCTCAGCGGGAAGTCTGCTGGAGAGTCTCTCCCTGGCCCTCCCCGCGCTCGCATGCTCTCTCCTGCTCTTGCTCTAAAATAATAAATAAATCTTTTTTTTTTTTTAAAGATTTTATTTATTTATTTGACAGAGATAGAGACAGCCAGCGAGAGAGGGAACACAAGCAGGGGGAGTGGGAGAGGAAGAAGCAGGCTCATAGCAGAGGAGCCTGATGCGGGGCTCGATCCCATAACGCCGGGATCACGCCCTGAGCTGAAGGCAGACGCCCAACCACTGTGCCACCCAGGCGCCCCTGTAAATAAATCTTTAAAAAAAAAAAAAAAGTTACTCATGTTGCAAAATGAGCAAATAGGTTATAGCTTCCCTTTTTTTCCAACTCTGCTCGTTATTCATTGCTTAAAGCAGCTCTCAGACGCTTTCTGGAACTTCTCTGCTGAAGCAGCCCCCACCTACCTGCACCCCCCTTGGTGTGCCCTGCCGTCGGCTGTGTGGGCAGGTGCAGGCTGGGGGGGCCTCGCTGCAGGGGGGCCTCCTCGCTGCCAGGGAGCCTCAGCCCAGCTCCCCCCGGCCCCAGCGGAGCACAGGTGCTTTAAGAAAATGTTTCTTTCCATAGATCTGGGTTTTCTTATCGTTCTTTAGATTCAGACTTGAAACTTCTGGACAGAAATAGTAAAAGTCATTTTTGAAGGTCATGACTCGCCCGTTGTCTGAGGCTCGCATTGAGACGGTCTCCTCCGTTCCCCCTGCCGTACGGGACAGAGTGCCGGGGATCGGCTCCGGGCTCTTTACTAGGTTTTGTGTCTTTGTTTTTCATTTTTCTTTTTTCTTTTTTTTAAAGATTTTATTTATTTGACAGTGAGAGACAGTGAGAAAGGGAACACAAGCAGTGGGGAGTTGGAGAGGAAGAAGCAGGCTCCTCACCAAGCAGGGAGCCCGATGCGGGGCTCGATCCCAGGACGCTGGGGTCATGAACTGAGCCGAAGGCAGACGCTCAACAACTGAGCCACCCAGGCGCCCCTGTGTCTTTGTTTTTCTTGGTGCTCTGCAGGGTGACCCTGCTCCCAGCAAGAGCTGTGGCCCGGCCACGGGGCTCTGCGTTTCTCAGGCTCCACAGAACCGACTGACGGTAACACCCCAGGGCCGGCGTGTCCGGTGGGCGTGCGTGGACTGGCTCACTGGGGCCTCGGGCTCACTGAGTGCGCCTTTCCTTCCAGCGGCGCAGAGATTCTTCAGGGAGGAAAGTGCATCCGCACACAGAGTAGAGCCCGTTCTCTGACCGCCAGAGCGGTTGAAGAAATCTTGTACCCTTAACACCGCTGGACGGCCAGCCCTCCTCCAGACACCATTCCCGCGTCACTTGGTGGTAGCTTCAGGTCAGGTGGCAGCGAGGCGTTTGGTGCTGTCTCCCAGGGAGCCGTGGGCCTGCCTGGGCTCTGGCTTCTGTGGGGTTTCTCTCCGCTTGGGGACATGTGCCGTGGGCCCCCGGGCGCTGCACCCCAGTGACCGAGTAGACCCGCAGTGAAACCGGTGAGCAGGCCCCGACTCGCCTGCGGGAGGGCCTTGTGGCGCGTCCCGCGTGCGTGTGTTTGTGGCTTTCTGTGCGGACCCGGGGCTGGCTCAGCGGAGCGGCCTCCCCATGGTCCGTCTTCATGGGAGCCTCACACCGGTTGGGCACAGCGCAGCAGGCGGAAAACGTGCCTGAGGGGGGGCTTCTGCAGACAAGGCCTGCGATTCAGGGGGCGGCTGGCGGTGGAGGTTTCTGTCCGAGGGGGGCCGTGGCCAAACAGTTCCGTTCCCTCTCCCGTCCCCGGGCGGCCACACTGCTGGTGCTGGGGAGTGTGCTCGCCGCCGCCGGCCGGACTCCTGCCACCTCTGTGACAAATACTCTGGGGATACCTGGAGAAGATACAACCTAATCACTTGCCTGGTTCGGAAAGTAATGTGAAGAGTAAAGACGGCGGTCTGGATAAACTGTACGCGCAGATTCTCAGGCGCGGCCGTCGTAGCAGGCACACCGCGGGTTCCCGCCCCTGCGAGTTGTCACTCTGTCCTCGATGGCCGCGCACTCAGGACAGCAGACCAAAGCCAACGGGGATTTGTGACCTGAATCCTGGGGCTCTCGAGAACGTTCCAGATACTGCAAAGTGCTGTCTCCCCTTGACTGGCTCGGTCGCCGTGTTCCAGGCGATGCCACGAGAACTAAGACAGCGCGAACACTGGCGTGATCCAGGCGGAGCTGGTCTCCAGGTGTAGACGATGCTGAGGGGGGCCTTAGCCACGTGATGCCTGCTGGGCCAAGGGAAGCCGTGGGGGCACCGAGTGGATGAGACACCACATGTTTTCGGAGAGCCCGGGTGCAGGGCCTGCAGCCTGTGCAAGGAGACACCGTGGGAACGGGGTGGGTTCCTCTCCACCTGCTGGGCGCCCACGCGCCTCCTCCTGCCTCTCCCATGCTCCTCGTGACTCCTGCGTGCGGGCTGTGGAAGATGCTGATGCTCGATGTTTACCGGTGGGTGCGTGCACTCCCTGTGCCATGTGTGCGCAAAGCGTGGCCTGTAAACCAGCCTCAGGAGTCGCATTTGGAGCCCGAGTGGGAACCCGGGTGAGTTTCTGGCCAGGGCATTGGGTGCTGGCCTTCTGAGTGCGTTTTCTGCTAGGACGGGAGAAAGCAAGGACAAGCTGGAGAGGGAGGCTGCCACCCGCCCCCGACACATGTCCCAGTGGCCCCCCGCAAGGTTGCCCCCCAGTTTTTCCTTTGTTCGGACCAGAAGTATGGACACTGCCAGTGGCACTCAGGCCCGGGCCCGCTCCCGGTCGCCTCCCATTGTCATCTGTGTCCTTCCCGAGTGCCAGCAGATAATGCAGGGCTTGGGGTCCACGGGCCATTGGATCGTCCCCCGGCGTGGCCCTCACCGCACACTGTGTTCCTCTGGGAACTGAGCGGCGATGCTAAGTCCACTGTGGGCCCCGGAGAAGTGGGGAGTGTGTGCTCCGATCAGAGGTAGGCTTGACGGGTGCACGTGGAGAGTGCGTCCCCCTCAAGGGCACTTGCCTCCGGAATTTCGGAGATCCCGCAGGAAGGGCTTGGTGAGCAGTTCCGTCCAGCTCTCTTGTGAATGCCTGGGGGTCGTCCGGGCAAGGGCACGTCCCAGGTCGAGTCTTCGACCTTAGGAAGGGTCGGCCCTGACCACTGCGAGGTGTGCCCTCCGAGCACTGGCTGGAACCAGGGCCAGTGTGCGGCTCTGTGGCACACAACCGTCGCCTTGTTGCCCTGTTGCAGACCTGGTGACCGTGCGGCACGAGGCCAGGAGGCCGGTGCTGGGAGCCTGTGGCGGTTGGAGAGGTGCTCCGGGAAACGTGTGCACGCCTGGGCCGGTGTCCTGGGCTCAGCTGTCCCCCAGAGACCACGTGGGCCCAGGGAGAGAGCAAAGAGCGACTGCAGACGGCCACGAGGGACGAGGGACGAGGAGAAGACCGGAGCTTCCCATGGGCGGAGGGAGGCATGGCCGTTCTCTCCAGGGTGCAGTGTGTGACGTCACACCTTTGGCACGCAGCGGTCCTGGATGCTTGACGGGCAACAAGCCAGGGGACGAGACCTGGGATGTGGGGCTCAGGCCCTGTCTTGTGGCCCCAGGCGCTCCCATCTGGCAGGCGCTCTCGGCTCTCAGAGGCCTGAGCTCCGGGGTGAGGGACGGAGACATCAGGGGTGACCGGTGGAACCGTGGGCCCACCTGCTCTGAGACTCCTCACACACGCAGGCAACTGCTCGGGGTTGAATTGTGTCCTCAGAGAAGGCATGTTGCTGCCCTCACGCCCAGCACCTTGGACAAACCTGCATCTGGAGACGGGGCTTTCACAGGGGGTGGGGGAGAACGAGGTTACCGGGTGGCCCCAATCCGTACGTGCGGTGCGGAGGTGGACACACGGCGGCAGGGGGTGGGCGCACGGAAAGGGGGCAGAGCTAGCTGAGGCAGCCGAAGGGGAAAGGCTGGGACAGATTGTCCCTCTGGGCTCGGCAGGAGCTGGCCTCAGACTTCAGCTCCAGACCCTGAGAGAAGAGATGCGCTGTGGAACGAGCACGGGTTTGTGGAGCTGTCTCCTCCATCTGCCCGGCGCACAGCCTGGAGTGCGTGCGGGGGCTCAGTGTCGTGGGAGCGGCTGTGTTCACGACACTTGCAAGGTGCCTTCTTGTGACAAAATGTGACCTCTTGGAGCCTCTGGTTCCCCTGGCCTTTCGTGACCCCAGTGGCAATTCCCGTTATGAATTTTACCCCTGGCAAGAGCCGAGTCAAAGCCAAGTGTTGGAGCCCAGGTCTCCACGGTGAAAGGGGGAGAGTGACTCATTTATAAATCGCCAAGAGGTAAGTACTTCGCACTTTTGAAATGGTGCAAGATGAAGTTTGTGGCCTTAAAATGCACGCTTGGCGTGGGATGGTGTCTGCAAGGGCCCTGTTGGTCATAGCCGGGGCCCTGCTCCCCGGAGGGACAAGAGCTCTCTCCCGGTTTGCTGGGCACCAGCTGTGTGTGGCCAGCCAGGACGGATGGACGGGGCTGGGGAGAGGCCACAATCAGTCATGTGCACAATGACAGCCACTGACCCGCAACCCCCGCCCCAGAGGTCCTGGGTCGTGAGGTCCCTCCTGGATGCTGTGTCCTCTGAGGAGGGGTTCCGCATGATGGAGGAGCAGTGAGGACCGTGTGTCCCCCTTGGTAGGGACAAGCCGTGACCAGATCCCAGCTGACCGTCCAGCCACAGGGCAGACGTGCGTGGACACCTGTGTGCGTGGCCCGCGTCTGCCCACCCCAGGCAGCCCCCACTCGCCCTCAAGCCCTCCCTCTCCTGGGACGCTATTGTGCCTGGGGGAGGGCGGCAGAAACTTGTCACTCTTGAGTGTTTGTGGCCTGACAGCCTGCCTCCCCACACATCTCTCCTCGGGTTTCTCTCTCAAGGGGGGAATCAGATTTTAATGAGTTCAATTAATTAAGTTCAAATTGAATTAGCATCTTACCTTCGGGGGAGCAGTGATGAAGGGAAGGCCAGGTGGGGGGCATTGGGCTGAATGTCGGGGTGCTGTGGTCAGTGGGTGGCAGATCTGACTTGGGAATGGTGGACCACTAATGCCGGGTCCTTGGTTTGGGAAAGGTCACGCTTCCGTCCCAAGCCAGTGAGGGTAGACACGACGGGTTTCCCATCCCAGCACGTGTCAGAGCTTGCCTGTGCGCCGGCCGTCTGGTTTTTTAAAAAGATTTTTATTACTTTTGGGGCGTCTGGGCAGCTCAGTCAGTGAAGCGTCCGGCTTCAGCTCAGGTTATGATCCCGGGGTCCTGGGATGGAGCTCCACGTCTGTCGTCTGTCGGGCTCCCTGCTCCGCGGGGAGCCTGCTTCTCCCTCTGCCCCTGCCCCCGATCACTTGCTCACTCTCTTGTGTGCGTGCTCTCAAATAAATAAAATCTTAAAAAAAAAGATTTTTATTATTTTTAAGTCATCTCTGCCCCCAATGTGGGGTTCGAACTCACAACCCTGAGACCCAGAGTCGCGTGCTCCACCGACTGAGCCCGCCAGGCGCCCCCGTCCATCCGTTTTACTCAAATACTTCTGACACCAAATATGTAGGTTGTTTCCCCAAACAACCTGGTCTCCGGCTTGCAGACACCAGCGGGATTTCCTACAATTCAGTTCAATGAAGTTCAGACACCCAGAATTAGCCCACAGGACTCCCCCTTTCAGACGCCAGGGTCCCCACAACCCTCCGGTTTGCTAGAACAAAACTCCTAAAAACACTTACCATCCCCCGTTGAATGGGTACGATGGGCAGCCCGAGGGGGAGGCGGGGGGGCTGAGGTCTGGGAGGGGTCCTGAGCAGCTGGGGCGCGCCATCCTCCCAGTGTGGATGGCGTCACCGGCCGTGGCACTGGACTCTGTCTCCTCTCCCGCCCGTGGTGGGGCGGGGCTGAGCGGTGCGCCCCCTTACTGTGCCCGGTCCAGCACACTCCCGGCCTGAAGCTCTAGGCGCATGCCACGCACCTCGTTAGCCCACAGAGTGTGCTCCGGTCACCCCTAAATCCAAGGGTTCTAGGAGCTGTGTGCCCACATCACAACTGGGAATTACAATTATCCTGCACCCCTCGTGGGAGCAGGTCACACGTGTCTGTCGTGGGTAACCTAAGGGGCCAGGAAGCCCAGCCCTGAGCAGGGGCCCCGCTGGGCTGGGATGGCTGGGCAGGGGGCCGCTGTGGTGGACGGCAAGCCCGGGCGGGAGGCCCCTGTGTCCCCTGTGGGGCTGGGCGGCCAGGCCATCCTGAGCGCATTGGGGAAAAGTAGGAAGTTGGTTACCTGGCGGGCGGGTGTCCGGGGCTGCTGGGACGAAACAGCCCCAACGTGGTGGCTTCAGCCGCACCGGTTTGTGGTCCTGTGTCATGCGCCACGGTGCAGGTGCCACGGGCTGGTCCCTCCCGGGGCTCTAGGGAGGACGGCTTCCTTGCCTTTCCAGCTCCGAGCAGCCTCGCACCCACGTTCAAGGCCCATGGCGCCTCCCATGGGATTTTCTCCGACCTTTGCTTCCTTCCTCACGTCTTCTCCCTCTGACTCTGACCCTCCTGCCTCCCCTTTATGACGACAGGCCCTGGTCCGCCCTGGCGGCTGTAGGGGAGCTCCGCCGACGGGCCCGCAGCCACAGCTCGGGGCTGCTGGTCCAAGATCCCAGCGCCCACAGAGGCCGTGTCCGATGAGGCCGCTCCTGGGTCCACAGATGCGACTTCCTGCCGTGTCCTCATGCGGCAGGAGGGGCGCGGGAGCCTCTGGGGTCCCTTCCTGCAGCTCCACCCCGCGACCTCCTCCCCTTCCAAGGGCGACCTAACACCTTCACCTTGGGCGGGGGTAGGTTTCCACCCATGACTTTGGGGGGGACACACACCCAGCCTACAGAGGAGCCCTGTGACCAGGCCCATGTTGGAAATCCAGGACGATCTCCATCTCGAGGTCCGTGACCCAGTGCCATCGCCCCATCCCTCTTGCCGTGTCAGGCACGTCCAGAGGCTCTGGGGCGTCGGGCGTGGGTGCCTTGGGGGGTTGGTTCAGCCCCCTGCACCATTTCACTGGTGAGGACTCCTGGGGACACAGCACGGCCTGTCGGTTTTAGGCTAAAGTGCCCTGTACTCAACCTGACCCTCGGGGTGCATCTAGGAGCATGTGGTGGGGGGGGCAGCAGATAAATGCACCCCACAGGCCACCACCTCCTCCCTGGACGGCTGGGTGAGGGTCCTCGGCCGTGGGTGCCGAGGGCTCGCTGAGTGGTAGGTGTGTGCTGGTGGCCGCGAGGCCTTGCTCGGGGCTCCATCAAAGGACGGGGTCAAGGCTTTGGTGTCTGAACACACGGAGGATCGCTCCGCCGCGGACCGCGCGCTGGGCCCCTGGTGCCTTCCCCGTGACAAGCCCGGAGTCAGCAGGCGGGCCGCGCACCGCTGTGATCCGGCTCCGAGGCTGTTTCTCTCCGCCTGCAACCCGCCTAATCACGTCCGCTCATGCAGCCCTCCCAGGGTTCTGCTTTATTTTGACCTATTCTCAATTTTTTTTTTTTTCAGACGAGGTTGGCCTATTTTGCCCTGGCAAAAATACTTTTTTCTTTTATAACAAAATCTTCGTTCCAGGTTATGGGATGGGAACGTGCGGGTGAACCAGGTGGGCCCGACTGCGGAGGGACAGTCCGCCAGGCTGTGATGAGTGCGAGGGCCGGAGCCGGCCATCGGGGATCCAACACACCTCATGTTTCCGTGAGACTTGCTGCCTGTTGATATTCTAGAAAGACCGAAATATGCCAGATTTTAATGGAATCAAAACTGAAAATAGAAGCATGTCATTTAAAAATTTCCATAAAGAGACAGCTGCCAAGTTAATGAGAAGGTTAAATTGGCCTTTTCTTCGGATCGTGCCTGCAGGGACTCAGCATAGGGTGACCGCCGCCTCTATCTGCGGGTTCTGGCCACCGTGTGGGTGCTGCTGGGGCCAGGCTGCCGGAGCTGAAACCCCACCAGCCGCGGGCACCCGGAGAATCCGCGTAAGCAAGGAAAAGCAAGGAGAACCTGGGGCTTGCAAAAGCCTTAGGTGGAAAACTGGCATAAAAATAGATGAAAGCTGGCAGAGGCCTGAGGATGGTCATCTTGTTTCTGGGGGGCTGCCTGGAGCGGGGAGCAGGACCCGGGAGCAGGTGGATGGCACCTGGTGGGAGTGGAGGAACCAGCCCGAGACTGCCTGCTGCTGGGGACGATTTGCCTCCTTGTGTCCTTGGTGGACTTTTGAGGGGCCAAGGCTCACAGTCTGAGCAGGGGGGCCACAGGGAGGACAGGGTGCCACTCCCCGACCTGGGAGCTGGAACCCCACCTTGGCTCTCTCTCTGGGTCCCCCCCACATCCTCCTGCCAGAGCCCCCGTGGGGCCAGTCAGTGGGGAGCAACTCCTAACATCATCTTCCAGTTTGGATGGCCCCTGACAAATCACTTCTTCTGCAAATAAAACCAGTCACATATTTGCAATTAAGTCAGGTTTTGGGCAACCAGGCAGCGTTTGACTAGCCTGTGCCAGGGACTCCTTCATATAAAGGAGTTTTCCAAAAATAAAACCAAACCATCGAGTGGCGAGGCACCGATCCTTCTGGAGTGTCGCGGTAATGACGCTGAGCCAGCCTAACCGCCCGGTGGAGCCTTTCCGTGTTCTCCGCTCTGACGTCGCCAGCTCCCCGGGCCGCGGTCCAGGACCCCGTCACCCCCATGCTGTGCCCTCCTCTGTTCTGCCCCACTTGTACCCACACGCGCCGTCACGCCCAGTGGCTCCCTGCGTGCTCGCTGGGGGTCACGCACCTGTACCATCAGCCAGCTGCCCGTGAGGGGAAGCCCCTTGGGGCTGCCTAGATGGTGTGCCATCTGCAGCCCCTCCCCACGGCCACCCACCCATACAGCTGGGCAGCGCCTCCCTCCCGCCCCGAGCAGGGGACCGGGCCCCCTCCGGAGCCCTGGCCATGCCCCTTCTCCTGCCTAGAGTGCGAGGACGTCATCGGACTCCCCTGTGCGGCACCAGTCCTGGCGTGTCCACACCCACAGGCCGTGGCCTTTCCCACCGTGGAAACAAAGGCACCGCGGGGTGCACACGCCTGCCCGGGGTCACCACTCCACTTCTCCTGGACCATTGGCTGCAGAGCTGTGTTCGTTTTGCCCCTGCCATGTCACAGTCTGCTCTCCTTTGGGGCCCCTGGGCGGCTCCTTCTCCTGGTGCCTGCACCCCGACCACCAGGCCCACACACAGGACCCAGGCTGCCCACTGCCTGAGGCCATGGTCCTCTGGGGGCCTCTTCTCCCCATAGCGCCCCTTTTTCACGGCTGGCGGTGCCCTCCCTGTGGTGGCATCTCCTATCATGTGGGGTCCAACGGGCATCCTGAATTTAATGTGTCCCAAGCTACCCCAGGCCCTGCTTCTTCTGCGGTGAGCCGCGCCCTGGCCTTTGCCATCTTGGGGCAGGGTAAGCTGGCCTTTAGAATTCTTAGGACAGAGTTCCTTGAGCTGAGATGGCTTGACACAAACCACTGAAACCAACTGAAGAAGAAACAGACAATCTGAGTGGACCCTGAACAAGAGAAGAGGGAGAAATCTTTTTTTTTTTTTTAAAGATTTTATTATTTTCCTTTGGGGGGGAGGGGCAGAAGGAGAGAGACTCCCAAGAAGGCTCCATGCCCAGCACACGGCCCCACATGGGGCTTGATCTCACGAGCCCAAGATCATGACCTGAGCAGAAATCAAGAGTCAGATGCTTCACCGACTGAGCCATCCAGGCACCCCAAGGTTTTAAGTCATCTCTACCCCAACATGGGGCTTGAACTCACAACCCTGAGATCAAGAGTCGTAGGCTCCCCCGGCTGAGCCCGCCAGGCGCCCCAGCAGGGAGAACTCTCACACGGCAGCGACAGAGAGAAGCCTGGGCTCAGGCATGGACACTCACCCCATCCAACGCCTATGGAGGAATGGACACCAGTTCTGCATACACTTTCCAAAAAAGACAAGAGGAGGGAACAATTCCAACTCAGTTTATGAGGCCAGTGTTACCCTGATACCAAACCAGATGGAGACACCACGACACCGGGCCGGCATCTCGCGAACACAGACACAAAAGCACCGAGGTCGTGGTGGTTAAGCGCCCCCGGGAGTGCTGGCCGCAAGATGGCCAGGTCAGATGCCCCCGCCTGTCCCCACTGAGTGGCTGTGGTGGGGCGTCCGTTCGCAGGTGGATGTACCTTTGTGAGGGCTGTGGGATCTGGTGCAGCCCCAGACTGAGGAGCCTGGGGAAGGCAGGCTCGTACCCACGCGGCGGCCCTGCCCAGAGAGGTCCCGGCTGCAGCCCCTGGAGCAGCCCCGTCTGGCACTGGTCCAGCCAGCAGCACCATATGCCAAGGGCCCTGGCAGGAGTTAGCCCAGCCGTGCCTCGGTAATGGGACACAGACCTCACCCCGGCTGTGGGTACTGAAGTGGCCTGTGACCGGCCCCAGGCCCTCCCAGCCACAGTCCGCGAGCTGTCCCACCGGCACAGAGACACACAGCAGGACACGCTCCCATCTGTGCCCCCAGAGATTCCGAACAGGCCCTACCCTCAGCTCCAGCCCCTCCAGCCCTGGTCAGGGAGCAGCCCAGGCTGCCCAGGAGCCTGGCGGGAGACACACATATGTGTGCCTCCAAAGCCCGGTCTGCAGACCTCAGCCGTGCCTGTGTGCCCTGGAGCAGCTGGGACTCGGTCAGCCACAGTCTGGGGCCCCTCCAGCGACCTGGCCAGAGGATGGCATCTCCCCATCCCGGGGATCTGCTTGGAGTGACACCTGTCTGTGCACCTGGTAACGTAAGCAGAGAGTTAAGGTCCCCCGGGGAAAGACCGACAGATGTAGTTTCTTGACATGTCATTTTAGCCCCCAGGCATTTTATGGAAAGGACGAACAGTCACCATCAGGCCAGGAAACAGCCTAATCATATTCAAAATGGAAGACTGACCCAATGCACGCTTGAGCTGACTTCTCAGGATCTGAACCCCTCTGATCACTCGGATCCCCTGCGGGGCTTGGGACTCTGACCTGGACTCAGTCACCTTGTGAGAACTTCTGCCCCAGTTCCATGCCGTGTACCCCACTGTGTGAGGGGGAATATGCACGCACCTTTGCTTACAACTTCCCCAATTTTGTGGTCTGGGAGATACTGCTCAGGGAAGGATCCTTGTCTTTGCTGCAAGTAAACCCTTCCTTTTCCTGTTGTTTGACTTGGTTGTGTGTTTTGGCTTGAAGCCCACCAAGAGGCAGACTCAGGTTTGGGTAACAGGTGCTCTCTGAGGGCCCAGCGGCAGGCCCAGCACCAGCCCTACCAAACAAGTTCCTGGCTGAAGGTGGCTGTGTCCCCCAGGGACCAGAAGGACCCACGCGTTGGTGACAAGCCTGCATCCGTGGATCCCACAGCAGCCCCGGCACCAGCCTCTAAGCCAGCTCTTCCCTGAATGACTGCAACACCAGAGGTGATCCCAGCATCCTGAGCAAGGACAGAGGAAGGTGTTCACCGGCCCGAACCAGCCTTTACGGCCTGGAAGAGGTGTGGGCTCCCCCCGCCCTCCAACACACACCAAAGTCCTTCAGAGACGAGGGAGGGGTAAAGACATCTCAGACAAACAGAAGCCAAGGGAGTTCATCACCACTAAACCCGCCTTACAGGACACGCTAAAGGGAGTTCCTCAAGTGGAGATGAAAGGATGCTAAGTGACAACATAAAAACGAAGTATAAACCTCACTAGTAAAATGCACAAATTCAGAACACGCCAACACTGTAATGGGCGTGTAAATCCCTCCTGTCTCCAGTGTAACACTTAAAAGATGAGGCAGGACTATTAAAACTCACAACAGCTATGATAATTTGTAAATGGACGCACAAGGTGGAAAGGTGGAAAGTGTGATGTCAGTGGCATAAAATGAGGGGGAGAAGTAACGGTGTAGAGCTCTTGCATGTGACTGAAGGTAAGTTGTTGTCACCTTAAACTAGACTGGTCCAGGGAGCCCGGCTGGCTTGGTCGGTGGAGTGTGTGACTCTTGATCTTGGGGTCGTGAGTTCAAAAGCCCATGTTGGGTGTGGAGCTTACTTAAAAAAAAATAGACTCTTACATCTGCATACAAGAGAAAGGACTTAGAGCACACCACTGCAAGAAATAAGCCACAAGAGAAGACAGCAGAGGAGGAGCAAAAGAGCAGAGTAATACAAAACAGTGAGCAAAGTGGCAATTCTGAGTCCCTCTATTTAGTAGTTATTTTAAATGTAAATGGGTTAAGTTTTTCAGTCAAAAGACATATCCTGGCTGAATGGATTAAAAACAGGATCCAACAATATCCCGCCCATCAGCGAGTCCCATCGTTCTAAGGACACACATAGGCTGAGAGGATGTGCGCAGACATGCCCTGTGCACAGACGCCCAATGACAGCCGGAGCCGCTATGCTTGCATCAGATAAGAGAGACGGTCAGTCAAAACTGGTCATGAGGCACAAAGAAGGTCACTGTATTGTGCTAAAGGGCCCAATTAATCGAAAAGGTATAACAATCATAAATATATAGCACCCAACGTGGGAGCACCTAAATATTTGGGAAATACATTAGCAGAAGCGAAGGGAAAAACAGACCTACAATCATAGGAGCGGACTTTAATACCCCACCCTCAGCATTGGATAGAATGTCCGGAGAAAGAGCTGGTAAGGAAACAGCGCATTTGAACGACACTATGGGCCAAACGGACCTAACAGACACACAGAGAACACTCCATCCAGCAGCAGCAGGACACAGTTCTTCTCAAGGGCACATGAAGCGCTCTCCAGGACGTAGCATATGCTAGGCCACAAAGCAAGTCTGAACAAACTGAAGGAGACTGAAATCCTATCGACCACCATGATACGAAACCAGAAATCAGTAACAGGAGGACAGGTTGAGCTTCTGACTGTTGTTTTTGGCTAGGGTAGTGATCTCACAGTCGTTAGATCGAGCCCTGTGTCAGGCTCTGCATTCAGTGCAGTCTGCTTGAGATTCTCTGTCCCTCTGCACCCCCCCACTGAAAGAAATAAACAAATTTAAAAAAAAAACAGGAGGACAAGCAGAAAATTTACAAATAGATTGAAATTAAAACACACACATCTGAACACTAATGGGTCAAAGAGGAAATCAAAAAAGAAATCAGAAAGTATCTCGAGACAAACAAAACACAACATCCCAAAATTTGTGGGATGGGGCAAGAGCAGTTCTAAGAGGGAAGTTTATAGAGATAAATGCCTATATTTAGAAAAAAAGAGAAATCTCAAATAAACACCCTGACTTTACCCCTCAGGGAAATACAAGAAGAACAAACTAAGCCCAACATAAGCAGAAGGAAAGAATAAAGGTGATTAGAGCAGAAATAAATGAAATAGGGGCTAGAAAAACAATAGGAAAAAGAAATCAAGGAAACTAGAAGCTGGTGTTTTGAAAAGATAAACAAAATTGACAAACCTTTTGCTAGACTAACCAAGAAAAAAAGGACTCAAATCAACAAAAGTATAATGAAAGAGGAGAGACATCATAAGAGACGCCACAGAAATACAAAGGATCATAAGAGACTACTATGGACATTTACATGGCAAACTGGATAACTTATAGGAAATGAATATATTCCTGGAAATGTATAGCTTACCAAACCTGAATCATGAATAGAAACGCTGAATTTACCAATACTGACTAAGGAGACGGAATAAGTCATCAAAAATCTCCCAACAAAGAAAAGCTCAGGACCAGAGGGTTTTACTGGTGATTTCTATCAAACATTTTAAGAATTAACACCGATCTTTCTCAAACTCTTCCAAAAAAATTGAAGAAACTCCCAAACAATCCAGTTTAAAAATTGGCAAAGGATCCAACCAGACATTTTATCCTAAGAGGACATAAAAGTGACAAGTACACGAAAGGTCCTCGACATCTCTCATCATCAGGGACATGCAAACCCAAACCACGGAGATATCATCGCACACCTGTCAGAATGGCTACAGTAAAAAATGCAGGAGATAACGAGTGTTGGTGAGGATGTGGAGAAGGGGGAACCTCACACACTGATGGTGGGAATGCAAGCTGGTGTGGCCACTGTGGAAAATAGGACGGAGGTTCTTCAAAAAGTTAAAAACAAAAAACAAAACAAAAAAAATTAAAACCAGAACTGTCATATGACCCAGCAATCCCACTTCTGGGTGTGTATCTGAAGGACATAAAATCACTCTATCAAAGAGATATCTGCACCCTCATGTTCATTATAGCATTTTTCACACTAGAAGACATGGAAGCAACCTGAGTGTCCGTCAGTGGATTAAGGGTAAAGAAAATGTGATGGTCTATTTATACATACACATGTATCTCATGTATTTGAATGAAATGTATGAATACAGCCATAAAAAAGGAAGTCTTGTCATTTGTGAACATGAATGAACCTCCAGGGCACTTGCTATGTGAAATAAACCACACAGACAAAGACAGATACTGTATGATCTCACGTCCATATGGGATCCAAAACCCAAACTCATAGAAACAGAGAGTAGATCCGTGGTTTGCAGGGGATGGGAGGCGGGGGAAACGGGAAGACTTTTGTCAAAGGTACAAACTTAAAGTTTTAAGGTAAGTTCTGGGGATGTAATGTACAGTACGCTGGCTATTCAGTACTGTATTGTATCCTTGAAGGTTGCTGAGTGAATGCTAAATGTTCTCACCACACACACACACACAGGAGGTAACCAGGTGCGGTGACGGGTGTAGACTGACTTGACTGTGGTAATCTCCATATATACCTACATATAAGGACTGTGTGTACTGTATACTATAGATGTCCCAAATCATGACGGTGCACACCTTACACAGTCTTACACGTCAACTACATCTCAGTGAAACAAAACAAAACACAACCCCCCAAAACATTTTGCTACACTTGAAAAAAAA
>NC_048224.1:59067136-59153295 GCF_002007445.2 Ailuropoda melanoleuca | reverse complement strand
TAAAATAGGCCTTACAGTTTTGAAATTATCAAGGGTGGGTATTTATGGAGCAGAACGTGAGCAGGAGCTGAAGGAGAGTAGATGCTGTCCGAGGATCTAAGATTGGATTGCACATTGCCTGTCGGTTACTCGGTCACTCTCCCGTCACAGTGGCGCGCTCGGCAAACGCTGAGTTTAGGAGGTCTGGTTTCCATTCAGTTTTGCTGAACAAGAAGGCTTTTCCATTCTGTATGTTGATTCAGAAGGGGAACAGACTTTTTTCTAGTTGAGAGTCCCTTTAAATTTACAAATTTGGGAGATCCTAATTCACGTAATCCAGAAGACTCATTTTGGCTCATCTTAGAGTGATTTCGTGTAGGTCATTGGAGTGGCGGTCACAGCCTGGGTGGGAGACTGGTACTACCCAGCACACGGTCTGGTCTTTCAGGAGAGCAGAAAGGTGGAGGGGGGTGGATTTTGGTAGGGTAGTTTAGATTCCTGCCCCTCCCCGCCCCCAAGTTCTCCTAATCCAGGGGCCTGTTCTTTGTTTCTTCTTTGGGACATTTCCCTGTATCTCTCCAGTTTAGTTTACAGTTAATTAGACATGGTTCTTTCAATCTGCAACTTCAATGGTGAATCAGTGTTGGGAGGGTGTGATGGTGAAAGTGCCTTCAATTATTTTACTTGTACAGTTGTCATTAAGTAGCTAATTGAAACTGAACGGTTTTTCTCTCTGTGCAGGAATGGAAAACATGCAGACACACTAGGGCGAGGTGCTCTGAGGCTGCCTTTATGTTCTGTGTTTGCCTTTTGGGACTCTCGGTGTCCCCCTGGGTCACTGTCTGCTGTTTGTAGTAGATGGGGAGGCTCCGGAGAGTTTCCCTCGGCCAGGCCTGGCGGTGGTGTGTGGTGATACCGAAAGGCTCCTCCAGCTTGCTGCCGCCAAGAGCTGGGGGCCACCTTGTACTTGCTTTGCCCCCCATCTTTGGGGTGACTGTTGTTTCATTGACAGTGGCTTCATTACTTTCTCAGAGATAATATATTGCATATGCTAAAGGTTGTTCATTTAGAAGTATCTGCAAGAAAAGAGTAGAACCCCGGGGTGCCCGGCTGGCATGCAACTCTTGATATCTGTCGTGAGTTCAAGACCCACCTTGGGCCTAGAGCTTACTTAAAAAAAACAAAAAAGGGGACACCTGGGTGGTTCAGTGGGTGAAGCGCCTGCCTTCAGCTCAGGTCATGATCCCAGGATCATGATCCCAGGCTCCGGGGACTGAGTCCCGTGTCAGGCTCCCTGCTCCGCAAGGAGCCTGCTTCTCCCTCTCCCTCTGCTGCTGCCTGTGTGTGCGCACGCATGCACTCTCTCTCTCTGTCAAATAAAATCTTAAAAACAAAATAACAAGAAAACAAAAGGAGAACCTGCTTAGCTGGAATATTTTGTGATGTCTTTTTGGATGAAAGTTGTAACAAATTTGTAAAAAAGGAGTGAGCTGAAGTGCCATTAGTTTACAGAGCAGAGTGCTGTAAAGGGTTACTGCATTCCTGGCTTTGATTTTAGCCCATGACCTTAGAAACTTAAAGGTTTCTAGGCCTTGGTTGCAGGGGATAATGGGACGGTATAATTTTTGTTATCTCCCAAGGACAATGTTGAAACAACAACCAGGGAAAGTACTAGAAGGCACTCAGCTGTTTGCAGACTTGTTGCTATGTGGCCGAGTGGTGGTGATTTTCCCATCTGAGGAGGCCTGGAAACCAGGCTGACACTGACCACACCTCAGCACTCCATGGCCAGGGCTGAGCTGCCTGAGCCGGGCAGCTCCCCGGGTTGGAGAGAGCCCACGGGGCCTGTAGAGCCCACCCTTGGCGAGGGATCGACACTCTTGTCCTCTCATTCTCGCCTTGGAGTGATCAGACAACAGATCGGGATGGGAAATCCTTCTGGCTGTGGCGGGTCTCTGCAGTGGAGCTGTTGCCGGGGTCTCGTTACACAGACCGCAGGGATAGCCTGCACTGGCTGCTTATGGATATTAGGAGTAACATCTCTTGTTGTCAACCCCAGGGGTCACCACTTCGCTTTGTCAGTGACCTTTGGTGGAAATGAACTGTGTGCTTGGAACCCGTCTCCAGGCCCCAGGACTGGAAACGGAGCCGGCTGCTGCTGTCGTCCCCGGGCTGCTGGGGGAACAGGGCCGGTGTGAGTCTTAGTGCGGAGGTCCGCATTTGCAAGCAAATGGTCATTTTTTTACCTGGTGATTCATTGATTCCTGGTTTATGAGTTCAGGTTGTATTTTTTTTTTTTATTTAAAAAAATTTTTAAAAGACTATTTGAGAGAGAGAGAGACAGAGGGAGCACAAGCAGGGGGAACTGCAGAGGGAGAGGGAGAAGCAGGCTCCCTACTGAGCAGGGAGCCCAACACGAGGTTTGATCCCAGAACCCCAGGATCATGACCTGAGCCGAAGGCAGATGCTTCACCAACTGAGCCATGCAGGCGCCCTTTGATTGTATTTCTTAATAGTCATTTGTTCTTGGCAAGAGATTTGGCGGCTTCAGAGCTGGAGGTGACAGGGCAGCGTGGATGCACCTGCCAGGTTTTCTAGATACTGAAGGGGCCACTGCTTGGCCTGTGGCACAACCTTCCCTCTGCTTGGGTGCGCTGAGGACTGTCTGGGGTCTGTGACGTCAGGGTCATGGTTGTCCCGGTGGATGCCCTGTTTGCCGTGCTCAGCTACTTGTCCAGTGGATGCCCGAGTTGGAAACCTTCTCGGAACAGTTGAAGTAACCTAGAGGTACGATCTGTGTTCTGTCTTCGTGGCCATAACATGGATGAGTTTGTGTTTCTAAAGCTGTACCAGTTTACACACATTGTCTTTCCTGTCCTGATGCCAGCAGATAAACGTTAACTGGAGAACGGACGTCCATCTTTCAGTTCATACTGTCCCGATCCTTTAAATTGGAGCGACCCCCAAGACGGTTGGCGGCCCTCATGCTGCAGCGTGTTAAACTTCCGCACGTATTGGCCTGGAAATCCCCTGGTGTTTCTCCTTTGTGTTACGTTTAGCCCCCCGCTGGCTCCTCGCTGCTCCTGCGGTGGATTTGTTTTTGTGGCCGTGGTACCGTTTGTGTACCGTGTTCTTTTTACTTCCTAGTTGAACTGTTGAACAGCTCAGGCAGCGTTCCTCTTTCATCTGAAGTGAGTGTGGCCAGGATGGAGCCAGCGATACCCACGCAGCTGCCTTGTGCGTCATCGTAGTGCGCACAACGTCGCACAGGGCGTCGCTTATGGGACGAGGTCTTCCCACTGGCTCCAAGTCCACGTGAACTGTCCAGTGTGCGAAGGGACACGAATGAGTGCAGTGTGGCGGCAGTGCCATAGCTGTCTGGAGGCAGACGGGGGGCTGCCGGGTGGGGATGACTGCAGGGAGCAGTAGGGAGGCTGCGTGGGTCAGAGGCTCTGAAGGATGGGTAGGGTGTGGGTAGCCCCTCCAGGGGTAGAGGGGAGGGTGTCGGGCTGCGTTGTGTGCAGGGGAAGAAGTGCTCAACACAGAGTTGAGTAACCTCATGACAGGATTTGTGGACTGGAATGGTAGTGATTAGTTTTGGAAACGGTCTGGCCCAGATGGCCTGTGGTGTTCCAAGGTGGCTAGGGATTTCTTCGTGGTGTGTGTCTGCGAAGGGTTTTGTGTAGGGGAGTGGTGTGATGAGAGACAGAGCCTGGCAAGATTGTTCTAGCAGGTTGGAGTGGGCAGAGGCTGTAGTCAGGTGGAATACTGGGATCATGTCTCAGGGCGTTTTGGCTGCCACGACAACATTCCGTAGCCTGCATGACATCTGTCCCCCTAGCTCTGGAGGCTGCAAGTCCAGGATCCTGGTGCCGGCAGCATCGGCGTCCCGGTGAGGCTGCCTCCTGGCTTGGGGATGGCTGTCTCGTCGATGGGGCAGCAGGGGCGGGGGAGCTCTCTGGAACCTTCTAAGGGCACTAATCACACTCGTGAGGGCTCCACCCTGTTAGCCTCCTCAGCTCCTCACCCCTTCACCTTGGGACTGGCTGTCAGTCTGTGAGTTTGGGAGGGTGCACATTGAGTCCGTAGCAGAGCTGCTGTCATTTCGGTTGATGTGCCAAGGCCTCGCCTGGTTGGTCTGCAGTGGGGGTGACAGAGCGGATGAGGCGCAGGTGTTAGGAAAGCGGAGCCCCCGAGACGGGCTTGACTGATGTCGGGGTGGGAGGTGGGCCTGCACAGGCTCCCTTGACGGGAATATTCAGGCCTCATTCTACAGAGCTTTTCTCCTTTCATGGCAGAAACTCACCTGTGAGCTTCTCTTTCTGAGTCCTCCGTCTGGCCGAGCTCTTTATACTGTGCGTGCTAACCAGTTCACTTCCGTGCTCCGTGCTGACTGCCCTCTACTCACTTCAGACTCACTCACACAAAATGAGTCTTCGTCAGTTCAGCGAGCATGTGCTGTGAACTCTGGGGTGCTTGACAGGCCTCTCGGGGCGCAGGTAGTGCCCAACCTGGCCGTGCACTCAGACACCTGTGATTCAAGGCAGAGGAGACGGGAGCCTGGGAAAGGAACAGGTGCTGGGGCAGAGCAGGTAAGGGGAGGGCGAAACTCCCCTGAGGGAATCCAGAATGTTCCATTCAAGTAAGTGAGTCTGAGTTTGTGGCTTAGATGGGTAAGAACCGGGCGGAGGTAAGGGCACAGACAGAAGCCAGGATGAAGAGGCCGGTAGAATGTAGGGCATCTTCCTGCCCAGGGGCCGGCCAGCCTTGCAGCTGGGGGTGGTGTGGGCACTGGGGGCAGGGAGCTGCGGCGTGGCGGGAAGGCAAGGGTGCGCTGGGAGAAGTGCCTGGGGCCGGGTTTGGAGCGCCTTGAGTGGCTGGTGGTTGGCAGAGTGGGGATTTGTTGTGTGTGAACTGGGGAGCTGTTGAAGCTTTCTGAGGAGGGAAGAGACGTTTGAAACCTGTGCCTCTCAGAGAACTCTCTGTAGGGTAGGGTAATGCCCGTCGCTTGGCAGGTTTGCAGTGAAGAGTTTTCATTCCGACCTTTGGGAAAATCAGCTTTGTCGAGGGACACTACATACTTCGTACAATGGGTTGCACACATTCCAGGAGTGTAGTTAGAGGAGTCTAAGCACGGTCAAGGTGAGCCCTCTCCACGGGCTGTCTCCAGGGCTCCGTGCGGGCCCTTCCAGCGGGTCCCGGCCCAGAGCCTCACCGATGTGCTCCAGGGGCTGTGGATGAGCTTGGTTTCTCTCCAGCCTCAAGTGCCTCTCCCCACATCTCAGCTACCCCCTGCGTGGCGGGGTCGGGGGGGCTCCGTTGCCTGGCTGCCCACTTGCTCCTGCGTGGCTGCTGGGACTTCGGCCTGCCGCGGGGAACGCCACTGTGAGCACTCACGGACTCAGCTGTGTGTGGACCTCCATTTCCGTCGTCTTGGGGGACACCTGGCCGTGGACTTGCTTGGTCACGTGAGTGTGTTTAACTGCCCCGCCGGTTTCCAAGGTCGGCGTGTCCCCTTTCTGTTTCCACCAGCAAAGCATGAGAGTTCTAGTTGATCTGTACCCTTGCCAGCGCATGGCGTTGTCAGTCTTTTTAATTTTAGTCCCCCAGTCATACAGGTTGTGCTTTCTCCCGTGGTTTGGGTGTGCATTTCCCTGATGACTCACGGTGGTGAGCGTTTTCTAATATGCTTATTGGCCATGTGAATCTTTTTGTTGTTGTTGTTAAGTGGTTTTAGGTCTTTGGCCAATGTTTTAAAAAATTAATCTTTTATTTTGAGATAATTGTGTTTTAACATGGCATTTGTAAGAAATTACACAGAGAGGTCTTGGGCACCCTTTCCCCAGTCTCCCTGTGGTAACTTCTTGCAAAACCGTAATTTGGTACCACAGCCAGGATATTGACATTGTATAAGGTAGGTACAGAACATTCCATTCCCACAAAGACCTCTTATGTTCTCTTGCCTTTTATAGCCACACCTGCCTCCCTCCCTTCTGCTTGCCTTGGGGTTAGTTTGCTCTTTTTCTAGTTTCCTGGGGTAGGTACTTAGATTATTAATCCCTTTTTGTTTTCGAGCCTAAGTGCTTGGTGCTATAAATTTTCCACTTGGTGCTGCCTTTGCTGCATCCCAGATATGTTTGGTATGTTGTATTTTCATTTTCATTCAGTTCTATGAAGTTTATTTCCTCCGATGGTTCTCTTTGGCCCTGAGTTATTTTGTGTACGACTGTAATTTCCACATGTTGAGATTTTCCCGTTTGTGTTTTAGTTATTATTTCTTGTTGATTCTGTTGTGGTGAGGTAATACTCTGTAGGGTTTCTGTTCTCTAAAACTTGTTAGAGTTTATTTTATTGCCAGGATAAGGTCTTTTTGGGGAATGTTCCGTGGGCCCTGGAGGAGATGTGTTTTCTGTTGTTGGGCAGAGTGTCCACACTTACAGCTGGGTTCTTCTGGTTGGTTGTGTTCTGCAGACCTCTGTCCTTGGTAATTTCTGTGTAGCAGCTCTCAGTGGCTGATAGGGGTATTGAAGCCCGGAACTGTACTTGCACCCTTGTCTGTTTCTCTTCTCAGCTCTCTGCATTTTCTCTCATGTCCTGAGGCTCTGTAGTTTGGTGCATTCACATTTAGGATTGTAAGGTCTTCCTGATGGGTTGACCCTCTTACCGTTATGTAATATAGCCTTTTGTCTTTAGTAGTTTTCTTTTTCTTTTATCAGATACTGTTATAGCTATTCCTGCATTTGTTTGTTTGATAACAGTGTTTTTCCTGGTATAGCTTTTTTTATCCCTTTTTATTTTTATTTTTTTTAAAGATTTTTTATTTATTTATTCGACAGAGATAGAGACAGCCAGCGAGAGAGGGAACACAAGCAGGGGGAGTGGGAAGAGGAAGAAGCAGGCTCATAGCGGAGGAGCCTGATGTGGGGCTTGATCCCAGAACGCTGGGATCATGCCCTGAGCCGAAGGCAGATGCTTAACGACTGCGCCACCCAGGCACCCCATCCCTTTATTTTCAGCCTACTTAAGTCATTGAGTTTGAGGTGAGTTTCTTGTAAACAGCAGATAGTTGTATTGCTTTTTTTTTTTTTTTTAAGATTTTATTTATTTGACAGAGAGACCGGAAGAGAGGGAACACAGCAGGGGGAATGGGAGAGGAAGAAGCAGGTTTCTCCTGAGCGGGGAGCCCGATGCGGGGCTCGATCCCAGAACCCTGGGATCATGACCTGAGCCAAAGGCAGACGCTTAACAACTGAGCCACCCAGGCACCCCATGCTTTTTTTTTTTTTTTTAATCCACTCTGCCAATCTTTGTCTTTTATTTGGTGTACTTAGAGTTTTTATATTTAATGTAATTGTTGGTAGTTAAGGCTTAAGTCTGACATTTTATTGTGTTTTATGTTTTTGGTTCCTGTTTTCATTTCCTGCCTTCCTGTGGATTACTGGACTACTTTTTAAGATTCCATCTTGGTTTATTTATATTGTTTTTGGGTGTGTGTCTACCGTTTTCTTAGTAGTTGCTCTGGGTATCACAGTATATATAAGTTACACCAGTTGACTGGTATTGTTTTGCCATTTCGAGTGAGGGGTGGAAAACCTTTTTCCACCTTTTGCTGTCCACCTTTTGCTCTCTCTACCGTTAAATACCATTGTCATGAGTATCTGAAGGTGTTGGGGTTTTTGTTTGTCACTAGATGTAATTTAGAAAACTCATGAGGAGGATAGTCTATTGTAGTTACACAAATTGTCTGTACCTTTCTGTTACTTTTCCTCCCTGAGCCTCCAGCATTCCCTCTTGTATCATTTTCTTTCTATTTGGAGAACTTCCTTTAGACAGTCATTTACGGTTTGCTGGAAATTTTTTTTTAATATGTAAAAATTTTTTAAAAAAGATTTTATTTATTTATTTGAGAGAACACGAGAGCAAGGAGAGGGGCAGAGGGAAAGGGAGAAGCAGGCTCCCCACTGAGCAGGGAGCCTGATGTGGGTTTTGATCCCAGGACCCCGGGATCATGACCTGAACTGAAGGCAGATGCTTCACTGACCAAGCCACCCAGGCATCCTGGAAATTATTATTTTTTTCAAGGTTTCCTCTGTTCAGGGGCGCCTGGCTGGCTTTGTCAGTTGGGCATCCATCCGACTCTTGGTTTCGGCCCAGCGTTTCTCTTCAGCTGCTTCCAAATATTTTCTTTGTCTTTAATTTTCAGAAGTTAGTGATGATATGTCTCAGTGTGGATTTCTTTGGGTTTGTGTTATTTGGGGTTCACTCGATTTCTTGAAACCTGTGGATTTGTATTTTTTGCCATATTTGGGAGGTTTTCAGCCATGATTTCTTCCAGTACTCTTTCAGCCCCACTCACTGTCCCCTCTTTTTGGGGACTCCAGTGGAAGGAATGTTGGCTCTCGTGTTCGTCCCTGCTTGTGTTTCTTCAGCGTGCTTTCTGTCTGTGCAGGTCAGGGAACTGGTTTCTCTGTCCGCAGGCACCGCGTGTCCACTGTTGAGCCCGGCCAGCCAGTGCAGTTTGTTGCTCTGGTACTCAGCTTGTTTTCAGTTCTTTTATAACTTCTTTCTCTTTGCTGAAATTTTCTATTTTTCTTGTTTCAAGAGGATTGGTAATTGCTTGTGGAATCACTCTTATGAGTTGCTTTAAAGCTCTTGTCAGAGAATTCCAACATTCACTCGCTTTGGTGTTGGTGCCAGTCGGTGGTCTTTCCTCATTAAGTCATGATTTTCCTGGTTCTGGGTGTGGTGCTTTTCCATCGTTTTCTGGTCACTCTGCGTATTGTGTTGGGAGCCTCTGGGTCCCGTTCACAGTTCCTGCAGCAGTTTCTCCCTGGCCAGGTGCAGCACGCGGGCCCGGACCTACTTTTGTGCAGCGTGGTGCCAATGACAGTCTAACGTTTGGAGCCCAGTGGTGCCGGGACGTGTGCCCGGTGTGTCTGCAGCCTCGGGGGCTCCTGCTGGCGCTGCTTTGAGGAGGCGGAAGAGCTCCCTGGCGCGGGACTGCCTGGAGCCTCTGGAGAACAGAGAGCCTTTCCCAGACCGGGTGCTTGTTGTGGTGGGGTCCCCCTGCGCAAGCTGTTGGGGCAGTGGTGTGTGTCTCAGGCAGGGTGGGGAAAGAGAGTCCTTCCAGGCTGGGGGCTTTGTGGAGGGTAGGTGTTCAGACTGCTTATTAGCGGGCCTCCCTGTCTGACCCTACTGGTTTTGCCAGGCTGGCCCGCTGTAGAAGGCCTCCCGGTCTGTGTGGGTGGGAGCGAGCCCACTTAGCTTGCCTTCTGTTGCTGGGCTGAGAGTCAAGAAAACCAGGTGTGGTCACCTGTCGGGTGGAAGGTTGTGAGGTGCCCCGTGCCTGTGCTATACCTCTAGTCTAGGGGTCCCAAAACAGTTTGCTGTCCTCGAGCAGCTTTCAGATTCTCCTGTGGTGGCCTTTTGACTTACTTCCAAGGTTTATGGTTGCTACACTTAGTGGAGGGGAGCAGGGAGGGACAAGTCCGTGACCTTGTCCTTGACCACAGGTCCCTCATGGCTGCTCTAAGTTTTTGCTTTGTTTTTCAATTTCATCTGTATTACCAGGATGTTCTTTGGCGTGTACATCTCCTTTTTTATTCTGCTGGGTTTCATGAACTTTACAAGTATGGGAAAATTCCTATTTGTTGAAATATAGCTTCTGTCCCGTGTTTTCTCTCCTGCCTTTGTGGGCCTCCAGTCACATTGCTGTGACACTTGCAGAGCCTGCCATTTACCTTCTCTACTGTATGTTCTCCTTGGTGGCTGGTCTGCTATTCACCAGTCCAGTCTATGAAATGAAGTTTAGCTACTGTATTTTTCTGTTCTAGAACTTCTGCTTTGTCATTTTTCTAATCTGCCAAGTTCTTTTTTTGTAATTTCCAAATTGTGTTTCTGCCAAAATGCTTCCTTGTCTTTTTTTAATTTTTTATTTTTATTTTAATTTTTTTTTAAAGATTTTTAAAATTTATTTACTTGACAGAGATAGAGACAGCCAGTGAGAGAGGGAACACAAGCAGGGGGAGTGGGAGAGGAAGAAGCAGGCTCGTAGCAGAGGAGCCCGATGTGGGGCTCGATCCCATAACGCCGGGATCACGCCCTGAGCCGAAGGCAGACGCTGAACCGCTGTGCCATCCAGGCGCCCCTATTTTTATTTTATTTTTAAAGAATTTATTTATTTATTTGAGAGAGCCTGCGCACCAGCAGGGGGAGCGGCAGGCAGAGGGAGAAGCAGGCTTCCCCCTGAGCAGGGAGCCCAACACGGGACTTGATCCCGGGACCCTGTGATTATGACCTGAACTGAAGGCAGACGCTTCACCGACTGAGCCGCCCAGGTGCCCCTTCCTTTTGTCTTTTTTCCTTTCGTTGTTTTAAAGGATAGTCAGGGGAGGTCTGTAGCTAATTGCTCAGCCATGGGTCCCCGAGAGCTTGTTACTTCCTCTTCGTCTTTGTTTCTTTGCAGTTTGGTTAGGAAGCGTTGGGCACTGTTTTCTTCCAGTCAGTTCTGTTTGGTTTTTTTGGGCTTCCGAAGCCTGTAAATCTGTGTCTCTCACTAGGTGCGGGGAGGTTTCGGCCGTGACTTCTTGAGATGCTTTTGGGCACCAGTCTCTTTTGTGCAGGAGCACAGGCGTTCGACTTCCAAAGTCATCCCACTGCTCCCTGAGGCTCTTCTCTTCAGTCTGTGACTTCAGCTCGATGATTTCATGCACGAGTCTCCGCTTCGTTGACCCACCTCCCCGTCCTCTTCATTCTCCCTGGTCAGGGAACATTTCGTCAATACACTGTATTGTTCAGTTCTCAAATTTTGGTTCTTTTTTTCCTTTAATTTTATTTCTCTGCTGAGAACTCTTATCTTCCCATTTATTTCAAGAGTCCTGACCTTGACCTCATGGAGCCTGGTTATAATCCATGCTTTAAAGTCTGATAATTTTGACATCTGGGTCATCTCAGGGTTGGCTTCTGTTGATTGACTTTTTCCCCCAGAGAATTGGTCACATTTTCCTGTTTTTATTTTTATTTTTTAAAAAAGGTATGTATTTTAGAGAGAGAGTGAGAGCGCAAGTGAGAGTGCATGGGGGAAAGGGGCAGAGGGAGAAGGAGAGAGAATCCCAAGCCGACTTCCTGCTGAGCGTGGATCCTGGGGCTTGATCCCNTTTATTTATTTTTTTTTGAAGATTTTATTTATTTATTCGACAGAGATAGAGACAGCCAGCGAGAGAGGGAATACAAGCAGGGGGAGTGGGAGAGGAAGAAGCAGGCTCATAGCGGAGGAGCCTGATGTGGGGCTCGATCCCACAACGCCGGGATCACGCCCTGAGCCGAAGGCAGACGCTTAACCGCTGTGCCACCCAGGCGCCCCTATTTTTATTTTTTAAAAAAGATATAGTATGTATTTTAGAGAGAGAGTGAGAGCGCAAGTGAGAGTGCATGAGGGAGAGGGGCAGAGGGAGAAGGAGAGAGAATCCCAAGCCGACTTCCTGCTGAGCGTGGATCCTGGGGCTTGATCCCACGACCCTGAGATCACGACCCGAGCTGAGACCAAGTCAGGTGCTCAGCCAGCTGAGCCCCCTAGGTGCCCCTTTCGTGTTTTTTATATGTTGATTAATTATGGATTGTGTCTTGGACATTTTGCATATTACATAGTGGGGTTGTTTTCTGGGTACTGTTAAAGTCTTCCAGATACTGCGGATATGTTTTGGTGTTTTGTTTTGTAGCTGGGTGGTAGTAAACACCTTTAGGTTCAGGCCACAGGTCTCTTTTGCCGTTTGTGTGCAGTGGTTTCAAGGTAAGTTTGATTCTTTGGGTCTGTTCCACATGCACGTAGCTCAGGGTTGTGTGGGTTCATCCATGGAATTAGGGGTCCCCTTCCCGGCTCTCTGCTTTCTTGGATTCCCTCTACACTTTCTGGCTCCAAGAAGCCCCTCTCCTCTGGCTAGAAAGAGGGCTTCACATGGAGTCCTAGCTGCCCGTGCTGTCATCGTGCAGCTCTGCGTGCCTGGGGCGGTGCGGTGAGGACGGAAACAACAGGTGCTCTCACGTCTTCAGACCACGGAGGCCGGTCCCCTCTCAGCGTTCCGACTGCCTGCACTGTCACCACCGTCCTGTAACCAGGGCAGGCTGGAAGAGAAGAAGGGAAATAAAGCCCGGGATTCCTCCCTCTGTCCAGCGTGCAGAGCCCTTTTCCCAGTCCTCTGGCTGGAAGGTCACAGTTTCCATCAGAATTTTGGCTGTGCGCCTTTCGTGTGGTGCTGTGTCGGGCTGCGCTCGGGTCAGAGGCAGGAGAGGAGGTGGGTACAGAGCTGGAGACCCCGTAAGTGTTGCTTCTTCAGGCTTTGCTTCTGCTCCCACGGTTGCCTGCTGTTGTTGGCGTTCAGAATCCTCGTGTGGCTGCTTTAGGTTTGGTGCAGAGTTCATGGTNCGTGGCTGCTTTTGGTTTGGTGCAGAGTTCATGGTGGTCAGTGGGGAAAGGCTGTCCTGACCCTCCTTCGGCCTGACTGCACCGCGGGCCTGGGAGCCTGCTTCTCTTGCTGGCTGTGTCTGCGGGCTTTATGTAGGACGTCCCATCGTTTTGCTCATCTGCTTATTTTCATTCGTGCTGACTGGCTGAGGTCTCTGAAGATGGCAGGGATCATCAGAAGCCTGAGATGGAGCCTTCCTTTTGTAGATGTGGCCCCAGCCCCTGACCCCTCCCTCCAGCGTGTGGCTCTGGGTGCTTTCAGGGGCTGCTGTGCTTCCCAGTCAAGCCTATTCTTAGGGTGCAGCCTTTGGGGTTCCCAGCTGAGAGTGTCTGTGAGGTTACCAGGGTTCCCTGCTCTCTTTGTCCAGCCCTGCAAATGCAAGTTTTGCCCTTATAACTTGAAAGGTGCCAGAAATGTGGCTTACCGTTTTTTTGTATGTTTTTGTTTAAAGATTTTGTTTATTTGAGAGAGTGAGAGAGAGAGAGCNAGGCAGACGCTCAACCGCTGTGCCACCCAGGCGCCCCCCAGTCAAGCCTATTCTTAGGGTGCAGCCTTTGGGGTTCCCAGCTGAGAGTGTCTGTGAGGTTGCCAGGGTTCCCTGCTCTCTTTGTCCAGCCCTGCAAATGCAAGTTTTGCCCTTATAACTTGAAAGGTGCCAGAAATGTGGCTTACCGTTTTTTTGTATGTTTTTGTTTAAAGATTTTGTTTATTTGAGAGAGTGAGAGAGAGAGAGCGCCAGTGAGCACGTGCAAGTCGAGGGGAGGGGCAGAGGGAGAGAAGCAGGCTCCCCACTGAGCGTGGAGCCCAATGTGGGGCTTGATCCCACAACCCTGAGATCATGACCTGAGCCGAAGGCAGATGCTTCACGGACTGAGCCCCCCAGGCGCCCTGGCTTGCCCTCTTTATGCTTGCCCTGGAGGCACAGGTCCTCCTGGGACACAGGATGGAGCACCCCGTCCGGTGATCGTGCTGCAGGAGCCCGGGCTCTCTGGAACATGTTCCAGCAACCTTGCCCTCCAGTCAGCTAGGTGACCCTCGAAGGTGGTTAATTCTCTGTGTACCGTCTGGATCATGCTGTTCATTGGTGCTGGACAACTCTTCACGCGGGTGTGTAAAGATCCTGACTCTGTGCTTGGTCACGTTTGGCCACGAATCTTCCCTTGTCAGATACGGGTACTCAGTCTGCACCTCCTTCGCATTGGTCCTGCTGTTGGTGCCTGTGGTGGGATCCCTGGGGTGTTAGCTACACGAGCTGTCTCTTCTCTGGGGGGGGGGACTAGCACTTCCTGGGGAGTCTGAGGTGTGAGTGAGGAGGGTCTTGCCAGGACGCTGGCATTAGGGTTTGTGCTCGGCCCTTCCTGTTGACCCCCTCCCCTCCCCTCCCCTCGGCACCGTCCTTGGTTAGAGAGCTGTTCCCCGAGTTGTACTCTGGGCCTCGAGGTGGAGGTGAAGAGAAGGAGGAGGGGCGTGCTGAGGGTTGATAGGTTGATAGCTTCCCACCTGAGTTCGGCTTCCATAGCTTCCCAGTGGGACCCAGCAGTGCTGTGTGCTGGCCCAGTGCCGTTGTGTCTCCACCTCACAGGGGAGGAGTGCTGTGAGGTTTGCAGCCCACTCTTCTCTTCACCAGCATCCAGCCCTCCTCTGCCCTGGTCTTTGGTTTCCCTCCATCCTGCGACATCTTTTTTCCTGGAGTTGCTAAGAGTTTTGTGTTAGTTTTTTTATTCATGTAAAAAATGTTTGCTCTTCCTTCTTAGAGCATGCTTACAAAAACTGGTCACGTCCTTCTCAGATGAGTCTGACGTTTGGGCCATCGCAGGGTTGGGGTCTGTTGATTGCCTTTCCTCCAACAGTTGTAGATTCCTTCTGTTTTCTTTGTGGAGTAAATCTGGCTTGTATCTTGGACATTCTGACTCTTACATGTGAGACTCTGGGTCCTGTTAAAATCTAGAGAATTTTTTTTTAAACAGGTAGCCAGCCCAGTTAGGCTGAGACTGAGTCCCGATGACCTGCCTTGCGTGGGCATTAGCTCAGTGGTGGTTTAGTCTTGAAAGCCTCTGGGCGCTGGCCTGGCCACGGGACACCCAGTGAAACCTGGGCCCCAGTGTAGTTCTCAAGTCATTGCTGTGCCGATCTCCGTTGTGTCACACAGGGGTGACTCGAGTCGTCCGGGACATACACACAGATTTTAGGATTCCCTATCCAGCACCCCCTCCTGCTTTCTGGTGGGGGTGGGGGCAGGTTCCCAGGGTCTGGGCCAGAAGACGAGTCTGTGCTCCCTGCAGCTGAGCCTGCCTCAGCAAAGCGGGGCAGAGAAGAGCCCACAGGGCGCCCTGCTCCCTGAGGCTGTTGTGACGGCTTTGTTATTGGTGCTCGCCTGGCATAGGGCAGGAAAGTCACTGCGCTCTGCCCAGCACAGCTGTTTTTCTTTCTTTTCTGTCTGACGTTCCTAGCGTAGGCTTGGGTGTGGGCAGAACGCGAAGGCCTCTGGCCAGGGTTACCGCCCTTACGATGAGTCGTGAGGCTTGTTTGCGCGTGCCCACCGTGAGAAGCGCCGTAGTTCTTCTTCGTGGAGACAGGCACAGCCACCTTTGGAGCCTCAGTACTGGCACTTCTCAGTCAGTGGCGCGGATGCTGGCGTCTGGGCTCCTACACGTGGTGGGAGGTGGGCTGGGCTGGGGCGGGGCACCGCGGGGTTGCTGAAAGCCCCAGACTGAAGTGTGACCTACTGGTCGCTGGCGGCTGGGTGGTGGTCTTTGCTGTCCTTAGACCCAGCTGGAGCCTGTTGGGGTCTCGGGCTTCAGTGGGGGGCTGTGTTGGGGGATTGGCGGCAGGCTCCCCTGCCCAGCTCTAGGTGCGGGGATGTGGCGTCGGTTCTGCAGGGTGGAGCATGGTGTGGCGGACAGCGATGGCATGGTGCTTCTTTGATGCGTCTCTTGAACCTCTTAGACCTCTTTTTTTTTTTTTAATTTTTTAATTTTTTTTATTTTTTTTTTTAAAGATTTTATTTATTTATTTAACAGAGATAGAGACAGCCAGCGAGAGAGGGAACACAAGCAGGGGGAGGGAGAGGAAGAAGCAGGCTCATANGGGCTCCCCTGCCCAGCTCTAGGTGCGGGGATGTGGCGTCGGTTCTGCAGGGTGGAGCGTGGTGTGGCGGACAGCGATGGCATGGTGCTTCTTTGATGCGTCTCTTGAAACCTCTTAGACCTCTTGATGGTCGTGTGGATGAGAGTGACAGCTAACACTTGTGTGAGACGCATGGACTCCAGCTCTGCCCTCAGCACCGTGACTTATATCCCTGCCTTGACTGAACTTGCCCCAACCTGGGGGATAGGAGGACAGGCCCTCTTCATGCCTGAGGCTCTGGGAGGCCCAGTAGTAGGGGGCTCTGACCCTCTGTCCCCTGCACACCCGCTGTCCATCTCCACTTCCTTCTGCACTTAGCGCCCTCCCTTTGTGGTGCAGGCCGGCCAGAACCCTCCCATCCCTCCTACCGCCTTTGTGTCCCATGCACCCGCAGGGTCCTAGCCCTGCATCGCCAGCCGGCCACATTGTACACGCTGTCACCGCAGGCCCGTGTCACTGGCACCGCTGTCCCCCAGACTGTACTCTTCTGGCACTCGGCCCATGTTGGGGCCCCGCCAGCAGTCCTGCTTGATTGCCAGGCATTGCCCTCCTGCTCAGGAGCCTCCTGCTTTCCAGGGGTCTGATGGGGGTTCTTCAGCTTGTGGCCACTGCCCTCACACTCACCTGCTGCTTCACCCTTCCCGCCTTCCTTCGTCCTTCTTTCCTCTTCCTTCCTTCTGTCCATCCTCTCAGCCGGAGACACGGCCGCCACCACCACTAGCAGCGGCGCTCCCTCCTGTCGCTATCAGACATCGGTCCGCTGGCTCTTCTCCCACGGTCGGTTGCACCTGCTCCTGCTGCCGCCTGTGGGCCCCGCTGCGTCCCTCAAAGCAGCAGGAGGTGCTGGCCCTCTCCTTGGCCTCTTCGTCCTTCTTCCTCCTCTCCCTGCTCTTCCCAAGGCCAGCACTGCCTCCTGGTTGTAAATGCACGGACACCTTCTGGTCTCCTTGTGTCTCGTCTCACGGATCACTCCTGCTTTGAAATGTTCTTTCTCCGACCCCACCTTCTGTTGCACCCCCTTCTCTGGTCACTTCTGTGCGTCGCTGTTTGGCGTCTCTTCCCAGGCCTGCCCCGTGCGCGGCCGTTCGCTGGGTGTGCCCCTCCGTGCGCTCCCATGGCTGCGGTGATGGTTGATGCGTGTAGGGTTCCGGGCTGTGTCTCCAGATGGCCCCTTTCTCTTCCGCTTTGAACTCCGTGTTCTTGTGCCTCTTCTGAGATCTCTGCGAGGGCCCCACAGGCACCTGACAGATGTCATGCCTGAAATAGAATGTCTTTCTCCCCTGACTGTCCTCCATGCTTCTGGTTCCTGTGTTAGCAGAAGGCACCGTCCTGCATCTTGTTGGCAGAGTGGGAAATCTGCTGTCTTTCTGCCACTGGCTCCTGGGTGTCCGTGCCCCTCCCGGTGCTGCCTGTTCACAGCCGGTCCCCGTCGTCATTCAGGCCTCTGACCACCTTGGGGCTCCAGCAGATAGCAGCCCCACCCTTCACCCCCCCCCCCACCGCCCTGGGCCAGTCCCACCCGTTACTCCAGGCCGTCGGAGCACCTGTGCCTGCCTCAGTCCCTGACGGCCCCCACTGATGCCCCGAGTCCCTCCTGGTGCGGGGGGCTGGCAGGTACCTCGTCCAGTGTCTGTTGGGCGAGTGTAGAAATGGCCTGTGCGGCTCGCTGCTCCTGCGGCTCCGAGCGGCAGGGTCCCAGAATCCTCTCGTCAGGGTCATTCCCTCACGTGTTCCTCGTGTGTCGTCCTCCCTGCTCCCTTCCTGCTCTGCGGCTGCAGACAGCCTGGCTGCCTCCTGCCCCACAGTGCCAGCTTGGTGGCTCGTCTGCGCCCCACGGCACCCCATCCCCAACTGTGTCCCCATCTGCGTGGCGCCCCGCGCCTTGTGTGCGTGGCGCCTGGTGCCTTCTTAGTCTAAGAGCTCTGCCCTGGGAGGGGGCTCTGCCTCATTGGACTCCCCTCATTTCTGTGCGTTTTTGGCTCACAGGAGGTGCTCAGTAAATAATGACTAGACAGAGGAATAATTCTGACAAGCTGATTTTGGTTTGTAGAGGAAAGGAAGAATAAGTCACTAGTAATAGGTTCAAGGCGTCGACAGAGTTTTTTGTTTAAAATAGTTGTTGACTTTAATAAAACTGAGGGGACATTTCAGAACTGCCCAAGAAGTCCCGGCAGGAGTCGACCCCCTGAAGCAGAGGCCAGCTGTGGTTAGCTGGCTCCGCTCCGCTCTGCTGGCGAGTGAGGGCAGGGGTGGGAGCCTGGCCTCGCTCAGGGTGGGGTGGGAAGCTGGTGCCTGGGCAGGCGCGGGCGGCAGGAGGCCTTCGTGGGGGTCCGGAGCATTTACCTGGAGCGGATGCGTCATTTCCCCGTAGCTCACGGGACCCTGAATCTGCAGGTTAGGTGAACCAGTTACGTGACTCATGTCCATAGTCAGACGCAATTACAAAGTGGTTTATGTGAATCGATTTGTACTGGTTATTTTTGAAGCTTCCACTAAGTGGGCCGGCCACCCATCGAAAACCTTTCCACCCAGTAGATTGGAAAAGGGAAGGCAGCTGCAGAGCCAGGGTGGGTGCTCTGTCCAACCTTGCCAGGTTCCGGGGTTCCTGGGACCCCCGTCCTTCCTAGGGCCAGCCCCCCACCATGCCTGTGTCCCATCCCCTCCTCTCAGAGCTGTGACCCCGGGGAACCTTTCTTTGCTGAGGCCTGCAGGCCTCTGCTCTCCTGGAGGGAGCCCATCAGGTACCTAAGTGAGAGGTGAGAGGAGCTGGGGCTAGGGGGACGGTGGCGTGGCAGTGGCTGTCATTTTCTGGGTATATTTCAAAGGGAAAGTCAGCCAGGGTTGCCAGGGGTTGGCAGGAAGAGAACTGGATGACCCTGAAGCTCCTGGTGTGAGCAGCTGACCTTGAGACGGAGCCCAGGAGGGGCAGGTGGGGGAGGTGGCGTCCACTTACAGGCAGGTTAGGCTCCCTGGCCAGCAGCCTCTCCCTGCCCATCTCAAGGAGGCAGAGGGATGGAGGAGGTCGGGGAGTGTCTGGGGTCAGGATGTGCATGTGCAGATGACTGAGGTCACCTGCCATCTGAGGTGGGAAGTGCCCCTTCCAGTGTTTGGAGAAATGAGGGGTAACTAGCAGAGGGGAGGGAGGTGGGGCAGTCACGGAGAGAGGCGGGGGACTGGGGTGGAGGCTGGTCCGACTGCCCCTGCCCAGGTCAGCCTTGCTTGCGTCTTTCCCCCCCGAAAGCGTCCTTAGACCGTGGACTCCCTGGCTCGGTGTCCTCTCCCGACATCCATCCTGCTTGGGACCAGGCCTTGCGTCCTCCACGTGTGTCCTTCCAGGCTGCTCTCTGCTCCCTGAGACGGCTCTTGTCCCTCCCCTTAGCCCCCCACTCACGCGTCACCATCATCTACCAAGAAAGCAGAAATCGTCCCACTGTGTTTTGTACTGGGACTCATTTCTTTTATTATTATTATTTTTTTTAAAGATTTATTTATTTATTTATTTGACAGAGACAGAGTCAGCCAGCGAGAGAGGGAACACAAGCAGGGGGAGTGGGAGAGGAAGAAGCAGGCTCATAGCAGAGGAGCCTCAGGTGGGGCTCGATCCCACAACGCCGGGACCACGCCCTGAGCCAAAGGCAGACGCTTAACCGCTGTGCCACCCAGGCGCCCCTCATTTCTTTTATTATTGGTATGATCTGTTGTGTTTCAGGATTCCTGCTGATTCCAAAATAGGATAGTCTCTGACAGGGTCCATTCACGAGCCGTTTGCTGCTTTGTTCCCGAGGCAGGCAAGGGTGTGTCCCTCTGGCCCTGGCACTCTGTGCCTGCTGGGCTGCGGTGGTGCTCTCCCCCGAGCTTTGAGCTTTGAACCACAGTGCTTGAAAACAAAAGGGCGGCAGCGTTGTTAGAAGTAAGAACTGGTGTGAAGCGCTAAGGAGACTGTGGGGAAACACGGAGGAGCCCCAGACCCACAGTGAAGTGATTCAGGGCTCTGAGAATAGTGCCTGTAGCTGAAGAGGGTGAGGGGCCAGGGGAAGAGGCGGAGAGTGCTTTTGGGGGTCACTGGCAAGGTGGCCTCTTCCTCAGGCGGTGCCTGGACCGTGCAGGGAGAGGGTGTGCTGGCGGCCCCGGGTCTCAGCAGTGGGTGGCATGGGTGTCCTTCACCAGCCTTCTTGGAGAGACTAGGCCTGTCTGAACTCTTCCACAGGTTGGGGATGTTTCCAGAACCCGACCATGGGGGAAGTCTCCGGGCTGGAGAGTTAAAGGTCTACGGGCCTTACCCGAAGAGATCAGCCTAACTCTGTTTAACTTAGTGTTTCCCAATCTACTTGAGTACAGAGTGTCCCCCACTCTTGGGGGACAGCAGTTGACATCTTGGAGGGCAAGTGTGAGGGACACCATTGGGGAAGCCATGCCAGCCATTTAGAAAGTGAGTGTCCCCAGTGTACACAGGTGGTGGGAGTATTTGTGTGGGAGGTGGTGTAGGCCCTGAATCGGGTGCATTCTCGGTTGGGTTCTGCCGCTTGTGACCTCGAGCACATGGTGTACTCTCTGTGCCTCTGTTTCCCCGTTTGTAACGCGGGGACAAAAGTCTCGATTTGATGGAACCGTGGTGATGCTTGCTTGACACGGCTTGCGTGGCACTGATGCTTCCTGGTCCAAAGTCAGGTGGAGGCCTGGTGCTGCTGCTCTGGCTTTGCCACGGTGGCTGCAGGCCTGGCGTTCTCGTCCCTAAAGACTCTGGTGTTCGGCCTTGCTGTCCTCTCCAGCTGGACGTCAGAAAACAGATGCACTTGACTCCCTCCCCAGCACTTACATTGGGTGTGCTACATGCCGTCCTGCAGGGTGTCCAGGTGCTGGGTGGCCCTGGGTGCCGCTTGTGGCCCCCGTGGTGTGACCAGATGCCCTGCTCCCCTAGCCTGACTGAGTCTTGGTTGCCTTGGCTCCACTACCCACTTTGGGCTCCCATGCCTGCCTCTCGCTCCCCTCCGTCAGGGAGGGTTGCTCCTTGGGGTTGTGGTGGTGAAGTTGCTGAGGGGTGTGCATTGCCCACGCCCCCCCCCCTCGTGGTGTAAGCAGCTTGTTTGCCTCTGCCGGGGGAGATGTGGGAGTATGTGATGAGTCACCTATCGTGGTCAATGGCAGCTCAGTCCTCTGTTAGCAGTTTGAATGGACGTGTCACGCTCACGTGGTGATCTCTTCCTTGGCTCAGATAACATCCCCGAGGACCTCAGGGACCCCTTTTACATTGACCAGTATGAGCAGGAGCACATCAAACCTCCTGTCATCAAGCTCCTGCTGTCCAGCGAGCTGTACTGCCGTGTGTGCAGCCTCATCCTGAAGGGGGACCAGGTGGCCGCCTTACAGGGACACCAGTCTGTCATCCAGGCTCTGTCCCGGAAAGGGATTTACGTGATGGAGAGCGACGACACCCCTGTGACGGATCCCGACCTCAGCCACGCGCCCATAAAGATGGTGAGTTTCCTGCACGTTTGCGGGGGCAGGGGCTGTGTCTCGCCAGCAGGGACCGCTTCTAGGGCCACGGGCACCCGCCTGGCGCCCCGGCCTGTCGTGCTGCCAGCTGTCCCTCTGCAGCTCGGTGACGTGCGGGCGGCAAGGTTGCCCCGAAACTTGAGGCGCAGATGGCATGAGCATGAGTGTCCCACAGGATGGCCGGGGTTGCGTCTGCCATGAGGTTCTGAGCTGTGCCTCTCTTCAGTGCCCGTGATTGCAGAGAAAGGGGAAAAGAGCCGCTTCCTCTCTGCTCTCTTCCGCATCGGCAGTGCTCTGTGGATGCCAAGCTTAAGTTGAGGCATATTGATGAAAACATTTGGAGGCAAATTTTTTGCAGGTGATATGCTAAGTAGTTGTTGCCCATCCTGTTAGATTGTTTCATGCACATCATGTTTTCGTGTCCAGGTAAAGAAGTAAATGTGCCTTTTTCTCCCTCTCCCCATTTTTCTCTGGAAGCCACACCACTGATATGACTTTTCCAGACCACTCTGGGTCAGCGATTTTTGGTGCCTCCCACGTTGCTGTTTTGACTGTTCACTGGCATTTTGCATTCTGTGGCTTTTCACTCGTGGGCTTTGCGATGATGTGTTGTGAGTCAAGAGGATGTTCCGGTTCTGGGAAGAGATGGTGCAAAGATGTGGTGTGGTTTTCATGTTCAGGGCTCCTGACTGGTACCCGGGGACCTGTTCCCGGTCCTGCAGCCTCAGGCACATCTCTTCCCCCTGTACCTTTTCTCTCAGCCATGAAGTAGAGATGCCACCCTTGGGGCTCTCCAGGTTGCCATGGAGACGAGAAAGGAGGCACGGAGCCCTCCACACCTTAGGGTGCCGAGTTGGCTGGACCCTGGGGACGGGTAACGTGCAGATACTGACCTTGAAACAATGGAATTGGGTCGGAGTTTGTGAGCAGGGTCTCTGTGTTGAAGTTGGTAGGAGAGGTGGGTTTGGGCCGCGCTGACTGTTGTCTCTGTGTCCAGAGCGCCCACATGGCGATGGTGGACGCTCTCATGATGGCCTACACCGTGGAGATGATCAGCATCGAGAAGGTGGTGGCCAGCGTCAAGCGCTTCTCCACGTTCAGTGCCTCGAAAGAGCTTCCGTACGACCTTGAGGACGCCATGGTGTTCTGGGTGAACAAGGTGAGTGCCGGGAGCCGTGGCCAGGGCGGGCACAGGGGGCTGTGGGTTGTCTCTTCGAGCAGTGCGAATGGGTGGGGGTGCTCCTTGGGTGGCAGGTGCTTTCCCCCCAGAGGAAGGGAGGCACCCTCCTCATGTGTCACGCTGAGAACCTGCCCCTGGAGGGGGCTACGGACGCAGTAAGTGAAAGTGCTGTGTCCCGCGGCGCGTCTACTGCTGCACAGACAGAGCCAACAGGTCTGCCCCCAGACGTGAAGAGGGAGGGTGTGAGCGGGGTGCGGTGAGCGGGGTGCGCGCAGGCTTTGAACGGTTACGTTCTGTGGAGTCGTACCTCAGCACCTCTGTGCGTTAAAGGAGCGCTTGATTTTACAAGGTGTTTTGATAAGATTAAGGAAAGTGGTATTTTCCTAAGTGCTGTTTTCTCTTTTTAAGTTTAAAAGCTTACAGTGTAATCTTTTATACAATGTATAGAAAGAGTATTTTTAGTGGCATGCGATTATTTATAGGATTACCTCACCAAAACTTTTTGGTTTTTAAGCATCCTTATTTGCAAAAAGGTGCGCAGAGAGGGACGCTTGGCTAAGGAAGCAGAGGGAACGGGGCGGAGCGGCGCGCTGTGAAGCTGTGTTAGTGCGCCGCGGGTTTGACATGATTTCGCTACATAGCTGGCACGTGTATTCTTCATAAAGTGAGGCTTTAGTTAATAAGAGGCAAGGTCAAAATCAGTGGCCATGGAATTAGTCGAAGAACATGGCAAAGGCCGTGGTGTGTGTGTCGGCTCCCTTGAAAGGGCCTCCATGATGAGAAGCAAGGCCTTACGTCAAGTGGTGTTGTGACTTCTAGCTGAGACCCCTGTTGTTTACTTGGTTTTCTACCCAGATTGGGTCAGGGGAATCAAATAGAGGGGCAGATGACCTTAAATCTCTGCTCAGTGAAGGAGGGGGCTTTTCCAGGGTTCACCGGAATCCCTGGATCCTGCTTTAAACCTGGAAGCTGGCCATTGTCCAGGAGGTTGCGTCTTGGTGGGGGGCACCATGTCTTACTTGTCCCCGTGCATGTGGGAAGCACCCACAAGAACTTGGCTAAAGAATGATGTTTGGGACTGGTGCGTGTTTCCATAGGCAACCGAACCTGGGGCGATTCTTTCTTTCTTTCTTTCCTTTTTTTTTTTTTTTTTTTTTTTAAAGAGAGGAAGGGAGGTAGTGAGGGACAGAGGGAGAGGGATAGAGAGACTCTCAGGCAGGCGCTCCTTGGGTGATATTTCTGTAAGTCTCAACATGAGCTTCCTGTGGTCAGGTCTTTTTTTTTGATCGTTGACATACAGTGCCGTGATAGTTTTAGGTGTACGACATAGCGATTCGGCAAGTCTGTACATTGTGCCGTGGCTGCCACAAACGTAGCTGCTGTCTGTCACCACATAGCCTCCCTGGGGTGTCCTGAGCGTACTCCCTATGTTACACCTTTCATCCCGGCCCAAGTTCAAGCTTTAACTTTCTTTCTCTCTAATAACTTCTATTGAGTTTTTCCCCTTATGAACAAAATGACATGGTCATTGTAGCAGATGTAGAAAACACAATGAACGAACAAAACAGGATGTAAATTCCCTGTAACCTTCCCACCTGGAAGTGCGGTGTGCTCATATAAATTCTCATCGTTTTTATTCATTTGGATGTGATGTATAGGCTTGAAAGCACAATTAGGTGCTTCCAGCTGCTGGGCCGTAAGCTGAGGCTCGCCTTTGGCAGGATGGGGATGGGGTCTCTGGCCAGCTGTGCTGCCCACCTGCTGTTGTCTCCGGGTGCTGGCTCCCTAGGCGGCCACGGGCATGTTCCTCCCACACACACTGGTGGGCAGTGGTTGCCATGTAGCTGAGGTTCATTTTTAAAGGCTTTACGCTAGTTTTTGCCAAATTTCTGACCGTATGATTGTACTGTTTTTTCATACTGTTAGTCTATGGAGGTGTCTTATCCCCTGACTTCCCATAGATTAGATATTACTAAAAAAAAGCTTGCCATTTTCAAAGGTGAAACATAGTGTCTTCTTTGACTTTTGTTTTTCCATTCATTGGTCAAATCGGAGTTTAAAAAATAGAGTACATGTTTGGCTATTTCTTTCTTTCTTTTTTTTTTTTTTTGTAAATTGCTTGTTTGTTATCTTTGATCATATTTCTTTGGGGGTGGGGTGTATTCCTTTTCTCCCCTGCCCGATCAAGTTTCTCGTATATTAAGGGTGTTCTCCACGTGCCATATTCTTAGGCATGATTTTCCAGGTTATTGCTGCCTTGGTTTACCTGTGGACCTTGGCTGATGTGTGGAAAGTGACCTTCATGTGGTCCAGCAGCATCACTTTTATCTGCGCATACGTGTTTTCTGGTATTTTAAAGAAATGCACTCTGTTTCTGGCACTGCCTCTGCCTCTGGTAGGCATTGCCTTCTGATTTGCTATTAGCTCATGTGACCTTCCCCTCAGGTCCCTGCAGGCCTCCTGTGGTCACATGGCTTGCTGTGGTTGGATCTGTAGTCAGACGTGACATTACTATGACAAGGAACAACATTTTCACAGCTCGCAACCCTTTTCTTGTGCCACGCTTTGGTTTTCCTGGAGTTAATACTTGCTTCAGTTTTCTGTGACCTTTTTTGGTCCTTGCCCAATAGTTACATTTTTATTGAATGTTTTTTTCCATGTTTTGCTAGTTCCTTAGCATTTCCCTATGAACGCAAGTTTCTTACATTGATAGGTTTTCCCTCATGTGTGCTTTGATGTTGACTGAGCGGTGACTTCTGGCCAGGGGCTCCCCCCACACTCACTGCTTTCATGCGGTTTCTCTCCAGCTTGGATTTGCAGGTGTCAAATAAGGGGTGTGCTTACTCAGCAGATTTCTGGCACTCACTGCTTGTGAGGCTCCTCTCAGATGTGAGCTCTGAGGCAGGGCGAGATGTGCCCCCATACTCTCTGCACTCAGAGGGTTTTTCCCTGAACTGTGATGAGGTGTGAGCTCCCCAAAGCCTTTCCTACATGGACTCCAGTGGCTGTGGGTCCTCTGACGCCTGACGGCTCACAGCTGGGCCTGAAAGCCTTCCCACCTTCATTTGGCAGGTGGGTTTTCTCCCCACTGAAAACGGCTGCATGTTTAATAAGTTTTGGGCTCTTGAGAGTTCACATAGGAAAGTTTTCTGTCCTGCATCAATCTTCGATGCCTCGTAAGATCTGAACCTTCTTTGAAGCTGTGGTTGTAGATAGTGTTCCCGAGACTCCTGCTGGGTGACTACACTTGAGTACAGATTTAAGCTTTTCTCACTGCCGCGCTGGCCTGTTTTCACTTGGGAAGGTATTTCTCTGGGTTCACTTCCTTTCCGTGTTTGACTCTGTGGGTTTTGTCAGCCCTTTCAGCCACTCTGGAGTCACAGGCCTGTCAGGCGACCTGTGTGAGTTTTTTTTCTGTGTGGCATCACTTCTAGGGACTGTCCTGCCCAGTCTAGGTGGCTCAGTGGTTGCTACATAGGCTCTTGCCTGCCTGTCAGCTTGCACCTGCCTCGCTCTCAGCTGGAGCCTCTGTGCTGGGAGCATGTCTGGACATGGCAGCATGCTCAGAAAGGCTGCAGCCTTGCCAGCATTTCCCAGCTTCTGAACAAGCCCCCTTCCCTCCCCTTGGATCATCAGGCACTCTGGAGGGGGGTGGGGAATTGCCCTCCCTAGAATTGGGACTCACCACGGAGCTGTTCTCCAGATTCTCTGCTGTGTGTGACTGAGCTGTCCTGTGTCCCCAGAGTTCTGGAGTTTTATCAGGACCATCTTGCTGTGGCTTTTGACATTTTTTTTGATGCCTAGCCGGTTGCTTAGTCTTTTTTTTTTTTTTTTAAGATTTTATTTATTTATTTGACAGAGAGAGAGAGAGCTAGCGAGAGAGGGACCACAAGCAGGGGGAGTGGGAGAGGAAGAAGCAGGCTTCCAGTGGAGGAGCCTGACGTGGGGCTCGATCCCAGAACCCCAGGATCACGCCCTGAGCTGAAGGCAGATGCCTAACGACTGAGCCACCCAGGCACCCCTGACAAACAAACAAAACCCAGCTTCACTGCTGTATGATTAGCATGCAATAAATGGGTCCAGTTCTTTGAGTTTTGACAAGTGGCTATCTGTTTAACATTCACAATCAAGGTAACATTTCCATCACTCTAAAAAAGTTCCTTTGTGTCCCTTTGCAGTTAATCCTCCAGCCCAGATTACTACTGATCTCCTTTCTTCACTGGAAGTTAGTTTTACCTCTTCTAGGTTTTGATAAAAATGGATCGTGTGTATGTGCTCATTTTGTGGCCAGGGTTCTTTCACGGAGTAAAAGGATTCTGAAATTGATCCATATTAGTGCGTCTGTCAGTGGTTTTCTTTTTATACTCGGGAGAATTCCGTTCTATGAACAGAGCACGTTTTCCCTTTTCCCCTGTTGATGGACGCTACGGTTGTTTCCAGTGTCTGTCTTCCTGTGAATAAAGCTGCTAGGGACACTTGTGTATGAGTCTACATGCAGATGGGTTTTCATTTCTTTGAGTAGCATATGTAGGAGTAGAATTGCCGGGTCAGCGATAAGGACGTATTGAACCTTAGAAAAAACTGCCAGAGTATCTTCCAAAGTGATGACACCCTTTGAAGCTCCCACTAATGAGGGAGCCCCGGTTGCTCCGGACCGTTGCCAGCACTCGACGTAGTCGGTCTCTTAGTGGGAGTCATTTGAGTGGATGTGTAGAGCTATCTTATGCTGGTTTTCGTTTGCATTTCCCTAATGGCTGAAGACATTTGTGTATATTCTTTGGTTAGGTGCATGTTTAACTATTTTGCCCAATTTTAGGTTTTGTATAATTCTGTGTCAGTTCTGGTGACTTGTGACTTTCAAGGAATTTCTCAATTTTACTTAAATAATGGAATTACATTGTTATCCTTTAAATGTGTGTATGTCTGTAGTGATGTCTCCTCTTGTTTCTTGCTCTGTCACTTTTTTTTCTTTCCTTGGTTTGGTCTGGTTTGTCAATCTTCTTAATCTTCTAAAAACCTGCTTTAGGTTTTTACTGATTTTTTCTATTTTCTATTTAACTTCTCTTACTTTTAATTATTTTTTCTATTTATTTTGAATTTAATTTGCTCTCCTTTCTAGTTTAAGGTAGAAAGTGAGTTCTTGTAGCCCTTTCTTCATTTCAAGCTGCTGGCTCCTCTGAGCAGGAGCCTCCCCCGTTTGTATGCTAGGGTGCTCGTCCTTCTGGTTACACCATTTTCAGTTTCACCTGCATGGTCCTACTTTTTCCGTGGGTTACCTAGAAGTTTGTAGTTTAGTTTCCATCCAGCTGGGGGAGGTGATTCTAGATCTCTTTGAGTGCTTTGGTTTCTAATTCTGTTGTGCTCAGATAGTATAGTCCTTGATTTCAGCCCTCAGACTATTGAGATTTGTTCTGCAGTCCACTGCATGGCTTCGTAGGGTGTCTCGTGTGCACCTGAACACGGTGCGTGCTGTGCCGGGGCTGGCCAGGGTGCTCTGCGTGTGGGCACGAACTGGCTATGGGTGCCCGGTCCTGCAGCCACGCTGACGGGACTTGAGGTCTCCAGCGTCCGCCATCGGTTTTACTCTCCTGTGTTGGTGTTTGCAGTCTGCTGTTACATTTACAATTTCTAGGATTTCTGTATCTTCTGGATGCATTAATAACCCTTTTGTCATCATGAAAATTTGTCTCTCTCACAGGCAGTAGTCCTTGTCCCCAGGGGCTCCTTCATTTCCTGTAGCACAGCTGCTCCAGCTTTCTAACCACTAATGTACCTAGGCTGTATCCTTTCCCTTTCTCTTATTTTTGCTTTTTTACTCGCTTGTTGTCTTTCTTTTCTTTTTTTCTTTTTTTAAAGATTTTAGTTTCAGGAATCTCTACACCCAATGTGGGGCTCGAGCACACAATCCCCCAAGATCAAGGGTCTCAGATTCCACCACTGAGCCAACCAGGCACCCCTCTCTTGTTGTTTTTCTCTTTAAAATGAGAATCTGACTTATCCTTGAAGTGTTGAGATCAATTACATTTAATGTGATTATTGAGATGCCTGGTTTTGATAACTACTTTCTGTTTATCTCATTTTTTCCTTTTCTTTCTTCTCTTATGGCTAATTTTGGACTGGGTGTTTGTTAGTACTCTGTTTTATCCAGTAGTTTTTGGGGGGCTGGTTTAGGGTTTGCAATATGCATCTTTAGTTCTTTACAGTTGGCCTTCAGATAAAGCGATACCATTTCACAAATGATGTCAGGAACATCTTTTCTCTTCCTGGCCTCCGTGATGCTGCTGTCATTCACTTTACTGTACTCTCAGACATAGTACTTCTGCTTTCAACAGTTAGATAGCTTCTGTTTTTTCATCATTATTATTTTATTAAAAGATGTATTTATTTGAGAGAGAGCGAGCATGGGCGTGAGCAAGGGTGTGGAGTGTCAGAGGGAGAGAGGGAGAGAATCCCAAGCAGACTCCCCGCCATGACCCTGAGATCATGACTTGAGCCGAAATCAAGAGTCAGACTCTTAATTGACTGAGTCACCCAGGCTCCCCCAGATATCTTTTAAAGTGATTGAAAATAGGGAATATTTATCCACAGAGTTTCCTTTTTTTTTTTTTTTTTTTGCACATCATTCCTTTATACAGATAAAGAGATCTCAAACTTTTAGTCTCAGGTCCCCATTACACTTTTAAAAATTGCCGTGTATTTTAAAGGATTAAAAAATATCAATATGTGATTTGCTTGAAAGTTCAGTAAACTAATGTCGTGCTAATAGCTAATAGAAATAATATATTTTTATGAAAAATAACTATTTTTTGGAAGAAAAAGTGGTATTTTACAGTTTTGTGTGTTTCTTTAACATCTGGCTTCCTGGAAGAGGAGCTGGCGTCTCTGCTTTTGCATGTAATTGCTAGAGTGTGCTTGTATTGAAGTGTGTGAAGAAAATCTGGCTTTGTGTGGAAGAGGGGAGGGTGTGGTTGGATGTTTTGAGATGACAGTGTCGCAGAATGCCATCCTCTCTTCCACTGTCGATGTGGCCTCTTCTCTACCATGAGCTGTGAGAGTCTGTGCTGCTGGTCTTTGGGCCATTTTCCGGGTTATTTACACGATGTGGATGATACCTGCATGTATCCGTGGGACGAGGGGAGCTCAGGAACCCCCTACTCTGCCATCTTCCCCACAAGTCCATCGCACATCTCTTGATTCTACACCAAAACTTGACGAGTAGTCGTTTCTCAAAGGTTAAAGCACAATATGGGATTTGAAACTATTACCAATTAAAAAAAATTTGAGATAAAATTCACATTAGAAAATTCACTATTTTAATTCCATGGTTCCATGGAATTAGTTTCATGGTTTTTAATATATTCACAAGGTCGTACAGTTGTCCTCACCAATTCCAAACAGTTTGATCACGTCCAGAAAGAAAGTTCCCATCAGCACTCACTCCCTGGCCCGACCCCCGGCCCCTGACTGCCGTGGACCTGCTTCCTGTCTCTGTGGGTTTGCTGACCGCGGGCATTTCTTACCAGCAGGAGCGTGTAGTCTGCAGCCTTCTGGGTCTGGCTGCTTCCACTCGGCGCCCCGTGTTCTCCTGTCACCCATGTCGTAGCTCGCACCAGCGCTCCATCCCTCGTACGACTGCACGGGCCTCCGTTGTGTCGATGAGCCACGCTGCCTCTGTGTGCTCCCGAGCCGAGGGGATTTGGGGTGTGTGCCCTCTCTGGCTGTCACGGACGGTGCTGCTGGGGTCATGAGTGTATGAGATTTTGTGGATGTGTGTCCGTGTCTCTTGGGTATTTGGGGACGGAACTGCTGGTCACGCAGGAGCTCTGCGTTTACCTTCTTGAAGAGCAGTGCACCATCGTACGTTTCTTTCGCGGTGTCTGCGGCTTCCAGCGTCCCGCGTCCTCACGAGCACTTGGTTTCTGATTTTTTGATTCTAGCCGTTCTCGAGGGTATGAAGTGGTGTCTCATGGCTTCACCGAATCATCCCATGGTGGGAGCCCCTTTTCATTTCCGCGTGTGTGTCGGACATTCATAGGTCTTCTCTGGAAACGTGTCTTCAGATTCTCTGCCAATTTTGAAATCAGATTCTTTGTCTTTTTATTGTTCTAAGAATTGTTTTGTATGTTCCAAATACTATGTCAGTGACTTTTGTCTCTGGTTATATTAAAGTCCACTTATGGTTCTTGTGTCCTTCCTGGTCCTGCTACTCACCACGACTGTAATTGCATACATGGGCTGTTTGGAACATGGTGTCACGGGGAGCTGTGTGGGTCTTCCCAGTGAGCTCACACTTCATGAACAGACTCAGACACGGCACTCATTAATGCCACCATCAGTCTAATTGTATAATCTTCCCCATACTAGAAAGCTGTCTAGTGAATGACAGAAACACATTTTCCAAAGATTTTTTATTACAAAAAATTGTAAACATGAAACGCTATACGGAGAACACGCATGTACCTAACACTTAGATTTTCCATTTAACACTTCATGGTGTTTATGGTTACTTAGCCATCCGTCCGTCTGTTCTCATTCACTTATTTTAAAATTCATCTGTGTTGATTTTTCTTCCACCTTTTTCTTTTCAAAACAAATTTTCTACCTTCCTGATGTGATTTGCATGAGTTCATTTATCTGTATTCTTGTTTATTTTTTTAAAGATTTATTTGAGAGAGAGAGTGAGAGGGAGAGAGAGAACATGAATGGGGTGAGGAGCAGAGGGAGAAGCAGACTCCCCGCTGAGCAGGGAGCCCGACACGGGCTCGGTCCCAGGACTCGAGGCTCAGGAGCTGAGCCAAAGGCAGACGTTTCACCAGCTGAGCCACCCAGGCACCCTGTATTCTTGTTTAATAAGACATTCAGTTCTGTGTTTTTTCATCTGATTATAGCTTTGACCATATCCCTTGAAGCATTGATGAGTATTTTTCTCCATGATTTTATTATTTTATTTTATTATTTTATTTATTGTTTAAAGATTTATTTATTTTGAGAGAGAGAGAGTGTGCGCGCACGTGCGTGTGTGCCAGCGGTGGGGTGGGGGATTGAGGGAAGGGAGAGAGAGAATCCTCAAGCAGACTCCCTGCTGAGCTTGGAGCCTGACTTGGGGCTCGATCCCAGGACCCCAACAAGATCATGACCTCAGCCGAAACTGAGAGTTGGAAGCTCAACCGACTGAGCCACCCAGGTGCCCCTCTATGGTATTATTTTATAATCACAATTTTTATTTTATCTTTGGGTTAATCATTCAGGAGAGAATACTCTAATTTCTAATAAGTTGTATTCATTGTTAAAGGGTGTACGGTTAAATCTTATGATTAAAGTTGATTTGGTTCATGTGTGAACGGGTAGGGAACACATGAGCCCCCCACTAGGCTCTACAGCGGGCCGTCCAGACACATGGTCTCAGCAGTGGTGTTTGCCGATGGTGACACCTTGTACTCTGTGTGAGCCCCAGGCGTTCAGTGACGCGGCCCGCTGACCCCGTGGTGAGGTGGCGAGCATCACACTGGTGTGCAGAGGCACAGAGTATTTTCTGGAATAGCAGGCCAGCTTTGGTCTCCACGTGGAGCACTGGCCGTGTGGAATCCATACATTCCTGCATACGTGTTATTGGCCTCAATGATCCCTGTGTCTAAGGGACAAACAAGCGAGGAGGGGTCTGTCTCTAGGTGGAGGAGCAAAGATGTGGATGTGAACATATGGAAGCCATTGCCTTTTTAATGCATTTTTTTCTACTTCAGGTAAATCTTAAAATGAGAGAGATAACAGAGAAAGAAGTTAAGTTAAAACAGCAGTTATTGGAAAGTCCAGCTCATCAAAAGGTAAAGGGTACATTTATTCTGGAATGTATCTGGTTAATGTTGCTCCCAGTTTTAAAAAATTGTGTCAGTGTTCACTACTTGCTTGTTCTTTATTTGCACTCCCTCAGAGCGGAGCGAGGCTCCGAGGTCTTCTGGCAGACTGGGTCCGCGAGGGCCTCGGTGGTGGGTGTGCCAGTGCGCTCCTCGTTTCTCCCTGGTGGGGGGTGGTCTTGTATTTCACGCGGGAGGTGAGGGAGATGTTGGGAGGTATCGGAAGCTCAAGAATGGGGGGGCGTACAGCGTTCCCTGGGAATTAGCTTCTAGATTTCACCAGTGGAGGAGAAAATTGCCTACTGTCAAAGGTGCCCTTGAGAATCTCTTCTGTTGCCCGTGAGGTCCAGGGTGGCCGGTGGTGCATCTCTGAAACCCTGCATGGAATTCAGGCAGATAATGTCACGTGTCTTAGAAAGTGACACAGATGGTGCCTTATCCTTTCTGCTCATTTCTGTCCTCTCCTTCCCGTGATCGTGTTTTTTTGCTAAGCAGGTGTGTGACTGAATCCACATCCCTTTAACGCATGTGCGATGTGGCCCGGTCACGTCTATGGTCTCGGCATCCCTCTGCCTCCTCCATGTGCTCCTGGCCTCTGGGGATGCCGTGGGCACCACACCCTGGGCCACGCTTTTGTGAGCCTCTTTGTTCTTCAGATGGGCACAGACGATGCACGGAGTGCCTCTCCGAGTTGCAGTTGGCGTCTGTCCTTCGTGGTGCCCGGCCCGTGCCCTTTCCGGGGTGTACTTTGCTCCCGCAGAGGCTAGTGTTGTGGCGGTGCCTGTGACCGTCCACTTCAGTCGTGTGACGATAGGAGGGTGTCCAGGTCATGTGCGCCCGACAGGCCTTAGGTCTCAGAGGACGTCCGGCTCTCCCGTGAATGTTGTGTGACAGTGTCGGACGCGGTCCAGCCATGGCCTGTCTGCTGACACTCTCTCCTGCTTCCTCCCCTGCCTCCCGAGCAGTCCCCCTCCAAGTGGTACTGGAAGTTAGTGCCCGTAAGTGAACTCCGCGCGCCAGCTGCATCCGACAGCCATCCGTTGCAGTCATTTGCTTCCATCAAACAGCTGCTCACACTCAAGCCTGTTTCTTGTGTTTAAATGTCCTCTTTGATGTTGTTACTGCTTTTCTACAGTACGAGCAAGATCCAGATTCCAGGCTCACTAGGCTTTTTGTAGACCACACCCAGTTTGGTTTTGCCCAATTTCTTAGGTAATTTTACAGATAGAGTTTGGTATTTCTTCTTATGGACACCTATTTACTTCTATTTTATTTTATTTTATTTATTTAAGATTTTATTTAAAGCACGTAAGGGGGGAGGGAGAGCGAGAGTATGAGTGGGGGAGGGGCAACAGAGAGGGAGAAGCAGAGAGCCCGACGTGGGGTTGGATCCCAGGACTCCGGGATCATGACCTGAGCTGAAGGCAGACGCTTCACCAGCTAAGCCGCCCAGGCGCCCCCTGTTTACTTCCTTATGTGATAAACATAAACGTAAATGAGAGGGTCCATCTCTAGCTTTAAACAGATACCAGAAGGGACAGTCTGATTTCCAAGTTACTCTTGACAGTTTGTCCTTCTGATAGTCCCTTCCCTAACGGTGATACTTAATGTGACATCTCTTAGTAAGTGTAACATGTCATGTGATGGATGCTGGTAACGTGCCTTGCGGAAGGCCGCTCGTGTGGCAGAGAAGGACTTCCCTCTGCAGAGACGTCTCCTGGGGTGTGCAGAGCACCCCCCACCCTGGAGCGGGGAAAGGGGCAGCCAGGCAGAGGTCTGAACTCGGTCAGCAGGGATACAGGATTTCTAGAATCCAACTTAACATTCAGTGTGAATTTTCCCATAAGAACAAAGTTAGAAAGTAGTGATTTGGATCTCCAGTTTTAGCTGTGCTCCCGTTGGTGATGTGTTCTGGAAGCAGAATCCGTTTGTTACCCCGTTCCCATGAAAAAGCACTTGGCCCTTCCTGTGGTGCATTTTAGAGTGAAGCTGTGGGGCACAACTTTCTGCAGACTCTCACTGCCCGCTCCTTTAGCTGAATTATTCGGACCGGAGAGTCCTTAAAATTTTGTCATAGGGGAAATATCGTGGCTGTAAGCTGGTCAGTGGCTCCATGTGATATATTCTGCCCTGTGGCCAACTTTGGGGATAATTTTGCTTCTCTTTGAGATGTATTTGTACCAAAGAAGAGGACAGCCTTGTTGTGAGTATTTATATATCTCTTCACTCGAATCCTGAAGGCCACAGAGCTAAATATTAAGGTATGTTATTTAGTGAGGGTATTGTCAAAAATTGAGCTGTCCTGTAGGAAGTCAAGTCTCAGCAGAGAGTCTCGTAGAATCTGAAAGTTGTGACCAGAGCAGTGACCCTTCGGGTTCCCTTGTAGACGTTGGTAGCCAGGGCTGTGCCTCCAGTGCCCAGCAGATGGGCGAGTGAGGACGAGTGTGGGAAGGTGTGGTCGGGCCCGGCAGGCTTAGATATTCCGCCCTGGTGCCCCGCAGCCTGAGGGTTTAGACACCTGACTGGACCCTGAAGTTCAGTTGTTTTCCCTGATTTTAAACCCATGCCATCCATCTTCAGTGGAGACCATTGCCTTACTGCATGCCGTGGTCAGTCACCCGTGTGTGCTGTGTCGTGTGTGTGCGAGCCTGGCCTGGCGCATGTCCTCACGCTCTGCATGCCGCAGCCCCGGCCCCCGCCCCGCGGGCCGTGTGCGCTGCCGCCCGTCGTAGCCGCTGCTGCGGGCCCTGAGAAACAAGTTAAAGTCTCCGTCAACACAGACTTCAGGGACATGAAATGAATCCCATTCTTGCTTTGAGTGAGTGTGTTAGATGTGTGTCACGCTACAATCCAGTATTGATGATCCCAGTCTGTATATTCATTCAGACTTTAAATTCTCAATTGCTGAGCGATGGTTTTTCTTTGGGTTGAAGCCCTCTGCATAGGTCTCAGAAATCCACAGTCGTTAGCATGGACTGCTGGTTTTCTTTCTCCGGTTTGTCTCGTGTATTTTCTTCCCCTGGAGAAGAGGCAGCTGTATTGTGAACGTTAATGCGGAAGAAACTAAGTGAGCGCGCAGCAGGACATTTGGGACAGGCGCCTGTGTGGATCCCCTCCCCTTGGCGGCTTGTGTGTCTGTACACTCGTCACCTGACATTCAGTGGTGGGGGCCGCGCTGAGAGGCGGGGGGGGGCTCGGAACACCGCGCACACCCTCCCCTCCAAAGGCGGAAGCATGGGGACCGTGACAAACCACTTGTCTCAGATTGCACCTTGCTTGCATTCCGTTTCCTGATGCTTTGTTGCATTTATTAGAGGGCCTGCTTGACGTAGTCTATGAAATTTTGTCTACCCTGATTTGGGGAATTTCTCAAACCATATATTAATGTTGTTTTGTACTTTTCTTAATGGCTGAAGTTACTGCTGATAATACTGAGAAAAGGAGCAGTAAGGCGGGTCTTCCGAGCCTTCGCTTGTTCACCCTTTAACTTGTTTCTCATCCATTCGGAGTGTGCGGCTCTCGGTAGTGTGGCCGTGCATTCGGCCTCCTCTCATGTGCCGCGTACAGTGGACAGCCCGGCGCCTTCCGCAGCTAGTCGCTGTCGTCCCAGGTGGCCGTGGCGCTCAGTTCCCTGGATCTTGGCATGTGTGTTCAAGGCAGAGTGTGTCATCCCGACGTTTGAGCTTTTCCCGTGTGATTGCCGTTGTTGTAAACGTCAGCCAGCGGGCGTTACGTTAGCTGTCGATGTAGCGGCCTGCCTGTGACAGCGGTGCTCGTGGAGGCACCTCGTGTGTAGACCGTTTTCCTTTTACCGACTGCAGGTACGCTACCGCCGAGAGCACCCGTCCGCGAGGCAGCCACCCTACTTCCCGGTGTTGGAGGACCTGATGCGGGATGGCAGTGACGGGGCCGCACTCTTGGCCGTGGTCCACTACTACTGCCCAGAGCAGATGAAGCTGGACGGTGAGTCGTGTGCCCCCGGGAGTGGACCTGAGCCCTGCAGCGCCCCACGCACCCGGGTCCAGACGTGTGAACAGCCGGGGAGTAGCAGGCCGAGTCCGGACCCCAGCTGGGATAGTAGCATGTAGATAAAAAAAGACAAGGGTGATGTGCTTATACTTAACCTGCATTTTCATCTAATGAAGAAATTGGACTTTGGAAGTATTTGGGTGAAGTCTTAAATATATGTGAGTTTCTTACATTTCAGAATGGTTAGGATTTTGTCCGACTTGCTACAATTGGTTTAAAACATCTAGAACCAGGGCGCCCGGGTGGCTCAGTCGGTTCAGCACCTGACTCTCCATCTCAGCTCGGGTCTTGATCTCAGGGTCCTGAGCTCAAGCCCTGCGTTGGGCTCCACGCCCTACTTAATAAACAGAACCAAAACCATCTAGAACCTAGGTTGGGGTTGGGCAAGTGCAGAACGCGTTTACGAATGACTCCTGCACGCACGGTGCTGGTGACAGGCCAACGCGTCTCTTAGGCGCTCACAGCCCGCTGGTAGGGAAGGAGACAAGAATGGCTCCGCGGACCGCACAACAGCAGAAGTCTGCGGGGGCCTTGGGAACAGGAATTCTGATTTAGGTTTTGCTAAGCATCCTTCCTTTTTCTGAGGGAGGCAGGAACAGGGCAGGAGCGCGCCCGGATGGCTCTCTTAGCTGTGGAACATTTGTGTGAGGCCCTGGCACCAGGGCTGGAGCTGAAGTTGGTCCTGCCTCAAGCGCAAGAGTGCCGGATTATGTAGTTTTATAGCTAAAGCACTAGCTGAACTTGAAAGAGAGGGAGGGTCTCAGGTTCCAGAGAGGGTCTCTGTCTTGGAGAGAAAGCCCCGAGTTGACACCTGTCCGCCCCGGGGTCCATCAGGCTTCCATGCTCGTCCGGCCTCGGCCGTGTGTGTCTGGGAGCATGGTGACCAGACCAAGGAAAGGACTAGGAAAGGCCCACGTGCTGGCCTTGGAAAGATGGAGGAGACTTGTTGGATGCCCGTGGCCCCGGGCCTGGGGTGGAGATCTTTCTTAAGGAAATGGCGCTGCCCGGATGCATCATGGGTGCGAAGGGGTTGACGTGTGTGTTGCCCGTGTGGCAAGGGGAAGGTTCTTCCTCATCTGAGTCCCGCACTAGTGGAAGCCTTGGGCCATGGCAGGAGGGAGAGTGGAGGTGTGCTGATGGGGGGCACCTCCAGGAGCCAGGGCTCACTGCGTACCCGTGGAGAGCAGCCACCCCGCTGCTGCAGACGAGCTCCGTGGGAGGGCAGGACCGTGTGGGGAGACGGCCGTGCAGAGCCGGCAGGTACGCAGGCAGGTTTGGCACCCGGCGTGGGTGGGAGGGATGTTGGAGTGAGAACGCGGAATGTTCAAAATGACGAAGGACAAGAAAGAAGAGGTGGGAACCCTAAGAGAGGTGGGGGAACGGGATTGTTCAGTGTGTGCCGGAACTTTCCCGTGCCCTCAGGACCTCATTTTGTGTTTCCATCCCTGCTGCCCTCTGCGTTCTGGATAGTTCTCAGGTCTGCCTTCTGGCTCACAGTGCAGACTGCTTCACTTGTATCTGGCCTGCTCCTCCGGCCTGTCCATCGGGGGTCTTAGGACACAACGAGTTTCTAGCGGGAGGGAGTCCCCAGGACAGGGGAGGTGGAGCCATGGGAGGACGTGGCCGTGGCGAGCCTCATTGCATCCGACAGCGGCGTGTCAGCATGGGTTTTAAAAGTGACAGAAGTACAGGAGGCACGGACAGAGTCACACTCCTAGCTTCAGTCACAGAAACTGATTGATGAAGTGCAGACACGAGTGGGGCAAGGCCATAGAGGATTCGGACACGAAGCCAAGAGGCCTGGTCCAGTGCACTGACTGCCACGGAATATGCTCTTTTAAAACGAGCAAGCCCAGAAGCGTGTGTAAAAGATCAGCTTGATTAGGGCCCCAAAAGAAACTTCAGCAGATTGCAGAGAATTGATACTCTCCCCACAATGCAGTAAAATGAGAAAGCTTTCTCCAAACCTCTAAAATCTTTAATGCTTAGAAACCAAAGGGGATACTTTGGAATATTCGTGGACCAACGTCGCCCTCTTAATGGGGTTCTCTGGTGTGAGCTCCCCATGTTTCTGTCTGTTTTGTTCAGTGCCGCATCCCACCCTTGTCACTCGTGCCGAGGACAAGTTGGTGTTCGGTAGACACTTGCTGCGCAGCGAGTGAACGACACACACGTCAGAGCTTGTGGTGGGCAGCCGCAGGGGCCAGGGAAGGGCAGACCTGTGGCCTCAGGACACATTCTGGAAAAGGAGGACTTTTAAAAATTAATGAGCTAATTAGTGCATTAGGAAAGAAGTAAGCCTAAAGAAAGTTGAAAGGAGGAGAACAAGGCGTAGCTCTCCCTCTCCTTCTGTAGTCAGAAATCCCCGACACAAAGGAGCTGAATTGCAGATTCCATCTTGGAGGAAAGCAGGACACATCTGGACTCTGAGCAGCAAGCACCTAATTAAGGAGCGAGCGGTGATGAGCAGAGCGGAGGAGCTCAAGCCAGGGAAGGAGGCCAGCTCGCTTGCCTAGAATCCCAGAAAGGCAGCAGAACAGACGCGTTCAGGACGTGGGACACAGCAGGGACTTGGCGGGGGTGCTTGCAGCCTGCAGTGAGGGTGCGGTCCCTTCGCCTCTGTCGGGCAGCGGTGACCTCCTCCCCACACACCTCAGGAGATGGGCGACCGCTCTCGGGGGAAGCCGAGCCAGTCAGCTCTCGTCTCTGATGTCTCATGCACGGGCGGGTACGAGGGAGCTCACTGAGCTGGGCCTTGTGTACAGTCCTTCCTACTGGAAGGTGAGACTGCTTCTCCTCTCCGTTCGCCTGCCGTAGGGAGCCTCCTTCCTTCCTTGGCTCCACGGTGCCAGTCCGCGTACATTCAGACCGGAGAAGGACTCACCGATGAGTAGAGGGGACACGGTACGCACGCACAATGGAGTATTATGCCGCCATAAAAAGAACGACATCCTGTCTTTTGCGACCACATGGATGGACCTAAAGGGTATCACGCAAAGTGAAATAAGGCAGATAAATAGTGTATAATTTCACTTATGTGTTGAAGGTAAAAAACAAAACAAAACAGAAATAAATATCGAGGACAAACTGGTGGTTGCCAGGGGTGGGGGTGGGCAAACTGCATGAAGGGGATGAGGAGTACAGATCTCCAGTTATAAAATAAGTCATGGGATGAGATGTACAGCACGGGGAATACAGTCAGCAGTATCATAACAGCCCCGAGCGGTGGCAGGTGGTGACCATCCTTACCGTGGTGAGCATTTCATAACGTGTCTAATTGCTGAATCGCTCTGCTCTGCACCTGAAACTGCTGTAATGTTGTACGTCGACTGTACTTTAAAAAGTTGTGCTAGGGCACCTGGCTCAGTCAGTGAAGCGTCTGCCTTCGGCTCAGATCGTGAACCCAGAATCCTGGGAATGAGCCCCGTGTCGGGCTCCCTGCTCAGTGGGGAGTCTGCTTCTCCCTCTGTGCCTCCTGCCTCCCCCCGCCCCCGCCCCACTCGTGTGCGCTCGCTCTCTCTCTCAAAAATAAATATTAAAAAAAAGTCACGCCAATTTCCCTCCAGTCTTGCTTGCTCTCATCATATCAAGTGGAATACATTAATGCGTTTGAAGACATTTAATTTTTACCAGCATTTCTTTGTATTAGTAATTTTTAAAGTGAGAATGTGTTTTATATCTCATTTCATGGCATAATGACAATTTTTATATCATTGAATAAATAAACAGATATACAGTGCTAAAGAAACTGTGGGGGAGGATTCTTCTCTGCAGAAACTGGCCTTGGGCAGAACTCTCACAGCCGCTGCCCTCTGGCGGTCCTCCGAGAGCCCTGGCTGCCGCCCGCTGCCTGCCACCTGCAACCCCACTGCAAAGCCTACTTCCTGCTGCCTTACCCTTGACTCTGGGTGGCCGCCAATCCCCCGACATGTGAGGAAGGCACTAGCCTGAACTCGAGGCCGAGTCAGCAGAGGCCATACAGGAGGGCAGGAGAGAGCACGGGAGATGAGGGAGGACAGTAGATCTGTGGCCAGGGCGCTGGAAGAGACCGTCTGAAGGACGGTGTCAAATGCGGGTGTGCGGTGTAACTGCGTGCAGACGGGCTCTGGAAATAAGACGTGGCTGCTGAAATTTCAGAGTTCACTGAAGTGCTGGAGGACAACTTTGAAGAGCTCTCCCAGAAAGAAGAGCTCAAAACCGAGTGGACAATGGGAGAGAAGACATGGAACAGTGAGAGGCTCTGTCTGGACAGACAGGACAGGAAGGCGGGAGAACTTACCCCGGACAAGTACAAAATGTGCAGAACGCAGGCTGTTCGGAGCCACTGCCCACTTGTGATGGATGCCCTGGGAGCCTGCCGGTTCGTGCCCCACCGCTGTGGTTCACCTTTGGGGTCCTGCCCTTAGGGTCCTGGCTTGGGGTCCTGCCCTGCCTCCAGGAGCCCCTTGCCCTGAGTCCCGAACAAAGGAGGACCTGTTTATAGTCCTTGGAAGAAGTTTTAAACTATATTCTTAGATGCAGAGAATCAGTATAAAAATTGTGATTTCTTTCATTTTTTGCCAGTCCGATAAATGAATTTTTACAGAAGTGGACAAAGTAACGTAAAAATTCAGTTGGAAGAGTGAAGGCCAAAGGGACAAAGTGACTGTTTTGCAACATTTTATTTGGATGTGTTAAATGTACAGAGAACGTACAAGGAATTTCTGCTGTAGTTTATCCACATGTTCCCGTTACATTTAGTCGAGTGCGTGTTGGATTTCTCTCTCTGAACCATTCGAGAATGACGAGGCGTTCTCTCATCACAGCGACCGTCGGGAGTTAACAGCGCTAGAGCACTGACTCACGGTCCGAGGAGATTCCATCAGTTGTCCCCGTGGTGTCACTGTCCGCTGTTGCTCCCAGTGGGGGTTCGAGCCCCGCACCACTCACCGTAGGTAGCCGTCAGCCCTCTTCGTGGTGTCCTGTCATGGGGAGCTGGTTCCCAGTCTTGTCTTTTTTGGCCTTGACCTTTCAAAGAGTACAGCGGGTCATTTAGTTTGTGGAATGTCCCTTGTTTGGATTTGTCCATTTTATCCTCCTAATGAGATCCAGGGCGTGCGTTTTTAGCAAGAATGCCCCAGAAGTGGTGTGTCTTCCCGGGGTGGGCTGGTGTTGGTTCAGGAGGCGTCGCGGGGCTTCTCCAGGCTGAGACCACTAGGTTTTGCTTTCTCATTAATCAGTAATTTGGGGAGGGGCTCTGAGACTGAAAGCCTGTTTCTCATCAGACTTCGACCTACCAGTGGTCCCGTCCATTGGTGGTTTTCTTTTTCTGGCCTTCCCTATTTGTCCGTTAACCTGCCACTGCAGGGGCGTGGCGTGTCTTCTTGCCACTGACTTCCATGTTGATTTATGTCAGGAGGGTCCCACGGGCTCTTGTTCTAGCCAGCAGATTATAACCCATGTGTTCATTCTTCTGTTATGGGTGATCGCAGGTTTCAGGCAAGTTGATTTTGAGGAATAAGTGCGTGGGTACTGGACTCAACAAAGACCAAGTTTTGTTGAACTTTACATTGGCCAAAGAGTCACGTGGCCTGGACGAGCTGGACTGGCGGTGTTCTAGGGGCTTGGTGTCGGTGAGGCTCACGGCACTGTGGACGAGTGGCCGTCTGTGCGGGAGGCCGTGAGGTCTCAGTCCACCTGAGGTGGGCATCCCTGCCTTGGATGAAAGATCTACACCTGAAAAGCAAAACTTAAGAATTTTGAGAGGAAAAGACAGGAAAATATTTTTAGGACATCAGTGTTGGGATGGATTACTGAAATTACAAAAATGCACAAGCAATAGAAAAGATTATTACATCTAATCATATTGAAATTCAGTGTGCTGACGAAGGAACAGTGTAAACAAAATGAAGTGATAAATGATAACCGTGAAAAATGTTTGGAACAAACATAAACTGACCAAGGGTCGTCACACAATCCTTCCTTTCGTAACCATCACGAGTAAAGAATTCGTACAAATGAGTAAGAAGAAGATGAACAGCCTGGATAGAGAGAGAAGAACAGGCTTTTGGTGGGAGAGGGAGTCAAGAATGACAGCACGCCCGTGCTCAGGGAGGTGCTGTTGAAGAAGGGGGATCTCACACCCGTCCAGGTGCCAGGAACCCCGAGGCCTGCGAATGCCCAGGTGGCGGTGGCGGGGGGCCGCGAGCAGGCCGCCGGGTGTGCGGAGCGTAGGTCGCGGCCCCGCCAGCCCCTTCTCGGAGCGTTGCAGGTGCAGGGCGCGCACGCAAACGTGGTTCTCACGGTGTAATGGTGAGAACTGTAGGATGCCGTCTAGCTGTTCGCACCGAGGACTGAAGTCTACTCCCACTTGGAAACGTAAAGCTGAGCTTGGGGAAAGACAGGCTCAAAATGGTAGGCAGAGCGTGTTATGAATGTAAACGAAAGAAAGCCAGGTCAGCAGTGTCGTGTGCGTGGACACACCGCGTTCGTGGCAGTGCCGAAGCCCGTGTGGGAGGGGGTCCCGCAGCTGGAGGAGAGCCGTTGCCTTGGGGGTGCGGGTGGGCTTCGACACTGTCTGTGGTATTTTATCACTGGAAGAAAAGATCTGAATCCGATAAGATATGATGTTACCACTTCTTCCATCTGCACAGAGGGCACCCGGGAATCTGATCCTTATCTTTGTGATGTTTTCTTATCCGAATTTGAAATAAGGACGTGTTTCTGAGCACTGTCAGCGTGCAAGTTCGTCAGCTTCGAACAGGTTTCTCTGCAGAGTTGGCAGTGGGGCGTGGCAGCAGCCCGGGTTCCTCAGTGAACACCGCAAATCTCACTTGTGCTTCCAAACTCTTGGCAGTGGCTTCTTCTTAAAAAGAGTTATCTTAAAATAAGTTCCACCTCTGGCATTCTTCTCTTACGTATGCATGTTTGCAGGCAGAGGTACTGTGAGTGCTCAGTACAGCTCCTTCCGCGTTCGTCCCAGAGCACCCGGCTCCCCTCCCCCCGCCCCCCAGCAGTCGGACTCCTGGGACTTGAGGCCCAAACACGATTTGACCGCTGGAAGGGTCTGGCATCCTGCAAAGCAGTACCTGGGAAGTTGTCCCGCCCCAGATGTCAGTGGCCGGCAGTCCCCAACCTCTTTGATGGAGGGAGACTTCTGCTATGTGTTGTCTCCTGATTTTTTTTTTTTTTTTTTGTGATTAGTAGTATTCGGTAGTATTCCTTGGATAGCCTGACATTTCCTGGTCTGTCCCCTTGTGCCTCCCCAGTGGAGATCACTTCATGCAGAGGATTTCCAGTTGGTGAAGGAAACTTGGTAGAGCGTTAACCCGTGCTGTGCAGCAAGGCCCTTTTAGAGACTGCAGGGTGGTGCTGCTGTCCGTTTCAGCCCCAGTCTCAAGTCTCAAATAGTTTCTGTTACGTTTTTTAGATGGTAATAGTTAAATTCAGATTCTGGAGATTCTCAGATCCTTTTCTTGGGTGTTTCCTTACTGTACTAGTGTCACTTGTTTACTATGATGTTTATTTTTCTTTTATTTTTTTAAAGATTTTATTTATTTGACAGAGAGGCGGGGGGAGAGAGCACAAGTAGGGGGAGCAGGAGAGGGAGAAGCAGGCTCCCCGCTGAGCAGGGAGCCTGATGCGGGACTCGATCCCAGGACCCTGGGATCGTGACCTAAGCCGAAGGCAGATGCTTCGCCGACTGAGCCACCCCGGCGCCCCTGCTATGATGTTTAAATCTGTAATGCTACCCTTTTAAATACCTCCATTCCCTCTATTTAGGATGTGTTCAGGGCAGAGTTAGACATACATACGTGTACACACACTTACAAAGCAGAGTATCTTTCTTCATGGTAAATTGTTCTTTTGTGTTTATTCGTCAGATATATGCTTGAAGGAGGTGACATCGATGGCTGACAGCCTGTACAACATCCGGCTTCTGAGAGAGTTCTCAAACGAGTATCTGAACAAGTGCTTTTATCTCACCTTAGAAGACATGCTCTATGCTCCCTTAGTGTTGAAGGTAACCAGGAATTATTAAAGACACATTTTTTAAACCTGTTAATGAATGAGCTACTTACCGCGTCCTTGTTTTTGTTTTCTTTTAGCCGAACGTTATGGTCTTTATCGCCGAGCTCTTCTGGTGGTTCGAGAACGTTAAGCCAGATTTCGTTCAGCCCAGGGACGTTCAGGAACTGAAAGATGGTGAGTGACAAACCTTCTGGGAATTGATAGCGGTTTTGTCCGAGAGATGCCAGATACGGTGCTCAGAAGGCGCCCATCAGGGGTCTCTGCCTTTCCCTACAACGCGGTATTGAAGTGCTTGCTTCTGGGAACACGGAGACCTGTGTGGCTGTCTTTGCTGCCTGTCTGCTGCTTTTGCCTCGTGGCCCACAGCACTTACTCGAAGAGCTTCTCCGCTCTGAGCCTGTGCTTGTCCTGCACAATCAGAATCCTAGCTTATTTGGAGAAGAGCTTCTGGAGGGTTCTGCTTAGCCTCCTTGGTTGGGAAGTATACAACTCCACTCTTGTCCATGAGGAAGAAAAAAATGTGTTTACCGTGGGGTGGGATAAATCTGCTGGCCTTTGAGAATCTACAAAGATGTAAGAAGATAGTACGAGAGGATATCTTCGTGTCTATGTGATTCCTTAGTAAGAATCTAAAAAGCCAGAAAGGAAACAATTAGAAACTCAGCCATATTAAAATAGAGATTTTTTTTCATTGAAAGATAAAGAGTTAAAAAAAAAGAAAGCTAGGCACAAGGCGGGGAGATACTTAGAACATGTACAAAAGATAGCTGGTACCCGGAGCGTGTCCCTGGTGCCCGGGGTGTAGCCGGGACCCGGAGTATATAAAAAGTTCACGCATTTCAGTAAGAAAAAAGAATAGAAAAAGGAGCAAAAGAATTGAATAGGTAGTTCAAGAAAGTGGTACTGCAGACGCCCAGTACAGGTGGAGAGGTGGTTAGCCTACTTACACTGAAGACAACAGTGCTGACAGACACCCCCAGCAGATTGATAGTAAGACAGTCGAGCAGTGCCGGGGCTGGGGCAAGAAAGCGGGTTCAGTCCCCGTCCCCCCCACTGCTGCCCCAGCTCAAGAACCGTAGCGACCCCTCTGGCCTGAGAGGCCGGCAGCCTGTTCTGCCTCTGCCCGCCGGGCCCCGTCCTAGTTCCTGCCTCACTTGTTCTCCTTCCCACGGTGTCCTGTGAGGTTGTGCACTGCATGTGACCCTTCTCTGTGCCTTGGACCTTGCTGTGCTCCCCCAGGAATCTCAGCCCCCGCCGGGGATTCACCCAGCAGCGTGCGTGGGGCGTCAGCTCTGGAGCAGGGCTTGCGCCGGGAGTGCTTATGGGAAGACGCGTCGTGGGTGACCGTTTGGTGTTGGGACGTGTGCTCGGACCCGGAAGAGCTGGCCTCCGGAGGATGGGGTTTGGTTTTTCAGACAAAGCGGGAGGGAGGCTTGGAGGCAGCAGTGCAGGGAAAGGGAGTCCGTGTGAGCTCACTGTGGGAAGTGGCCTGGCTAGTGGGGCCCCCCGGGGCCCCTCTCTTCTGTAGAGTGTGCCCCTGGTCCGATGCTCGCGGTGTGGGTGCTGCGCAGCCCGGGTGTGCTGCGAACTTTTGGCTACCGGCATGACTGAGCCTCCCGGCAGGATACGTGTGTCTGCTTACAGGACTCGCTGGTCCTGCCACCGTGGGCCTGCTAGAATGGACATGGCACCAAGCGGTCACTTGGCCTCCTCGAGGACCGGCGCCCTCTGCGGGGCTGTGTGCTGCCTCTCTCCTGCCAGGCATACGCCCGGCCCTGACTCTGGCTCCTTCACACACGAGCCCGTGGTGGCTGCGTGGCAGGGTGTGAGGACAGGCCGGCAGCGGCCGGCAGCCTCTGTCCGCATTCCGCATTGGTGCACCCGTTCACCAGGCTTGGCCCTTTCTTCTGTCAGCTGGCCATCATGCGGCTACAGGCAGGAGCTGCGGGGGTGCTGGGGCCGCGGTGGGTCACCCACAGCTGGAGGCGTCCACAGCTCCCATGCGTGCTTGCTGGCCAGCTCGCCCTCATGACTGGGACTGTGTGACAGCGCTCTGCTTGGGGCATGTCGTTCTAGGCATCCTGTGGCCAAGGCACTTGGTCTCTGCTGTGCCCAGTGCATGCCAGGGCTTGGTTGCTTTGTTTGTTGGTTTAAAGAGTTATTTATTTGGGAGAGAGAGAGCGCGTGAGAGCGCAGAGGGAGGTCAGAGAATCTCCAGCAGACTCCCTGCTGAGCACAGAGCCTGACACGGGGCTCGATCCCAGACCCTGAGATCTGGACCTGAGCCGACCAAGTGTTGGACACTGCACTGACAGAGCCCTCAGGTGCCCCAGGGTTTGGTGTGCAAAGGGGTGTGGTTCTTGGTGGTGGCTGGCGTGGCCCTGCTGTGGCATCCGGGTCGTTCTCTGTGTTTCTCCCACTGGGACTTGTCACCGTGTGGCTTTTTTCCTGCCAGTGACACTTGGAGGGCAGAGGGTCTGAGGAGCTCTGGGGCCCGGGCTTATGGAGGGGCCCTTGCCTGCTCTGTGCCCCTTGGCGGCAGCAGTGTTCCGGGTCTCTGTGTGACTTCCAGAACCCCTTCGCAGCATGGGCTGTGAGACAGTGTCATTTGGAGGGGATGACATGGGTGCCCCTGACCACTGGACTCCTGGTGCTAGCTCTGAGGTTCTGTTTCCCTGCCGGCAGTCCCAGGGGCCACCACCGTGCAGGCCCTGGAGGTCAGAGGTTGCTGTCCACGCCTCTGCCCTGGCAGCCCCACATGGGCCCTCCTGGCTGACTTTGCCTGAGATCCGTCGGGTTGCTTCCAGGGCAGCCTGGGGAACTTGAAGTACAGAGTCTGTAGCCCTGCGTTCTTCAGGCCCTTCCAGGGGATGCTGATCTCCTCCATCCCCAATGGGATTATTAAGAGTTCTGCTTTACTGTTGTGGCTGGGGTGGGGGGTTGCGGCTTCTCCGGCTCCCTCCACGTTCCCAGCACCCAGGGTGGATGTGGCTGGCCCGCCGGCAGCTGGACTTCGGCCGGCCTCCACTTCCGCGCTCCGTGGGGCTGTCAGGATGGACTCACACCTGTGTCCAGCCATCTGTGACACTTCAAGCATCCCTTTGCCCCAGCACACAGGCCCCTGAATAATGTCTGTCCCTGTGGGGCCAGACTCTGGGGTCAGTGCGGGTGGTCTTGCCTCAGTGTTGTGGGTCCTTGCTTCTGGAGATGACTCTTGTCTGGGTGGATGTTTCCAGGTGCAGACCCTGGCTCAGGCCCAGACGTGGGGCATGAGGGAGTGACCTTCTGTGGGGGGGCAGGGGGTGGGACTGCCGTCCGCACCCTGAGCGCCTGTGCGTGGTTTCTTCTCCTGGACAGGCTGACGGGTGCTGTCTCGAGTCCGGGGCAGCTGTGGCGGCCAGTGGCGGAGTGCCCGTGATGGTGGCGGCTCGGTGGTGGCCAGAGACACGCCAGCCAGTTTGAGATCTTTTTTTTTTTTTTTAAAGATTTTATTTATTTACTTGACAGAGATAGAGACAGCCAGCGAGAGAGGGAACACAAGCAGGGGGAGTGGGAGAGGAAGAAGCAGGCTCATAGCAGAGGAGTCTGATGTGGGGCTCGATCCCACAACGCCGGGATCACGCCCTGAGCTGAAGGCGGACGCTTAACCGCTGTGCCACCCAGGCGCCCCTGAGATCTTCTTGCTCTAATCTGTGGTGTAGCTTTTCATTTTGGTATAATATTTGCGGTATTCATTACTACAAAATAAATTTGTTGAAAGCGAAACCAGTATTTTGGAGAAGTTTGGTTTCAAGTAAAAGTTGCATTATATTTTAGTTCTTAGAAAAGCTGAGGGTTTTTTTTTTTTTTAGGCACTTCTTGCTGATGTTTTAAGTGCTTGTACGTAATGTGAACGCTTCTATAAATTGCCATTTCTGCAGCTAAAACAGTGTCACATCACAAGAGCGGTCGGCCTCCCGTCCCTATCTCCAACGCCACCAAGCGCAGCTTCCTGGGCAGCCCCGCGGCGGCGAGCCCGGCTGACACGCAGCCCCCCGCACAGCCGCCAGCCGAGGGCAGCCATAGGCACCGTCTGCACGATGAGCCCGAGCATCTGTGAGTCCCCGTCCCGCCGCCCTTTTCCAGTTGCTTTGCAGTTTGAGTTGCGGTGTCTTCTGCGGTGAGGGAGAAAGTGCTGGGGGTTGGCAGCGGGAGGGCCTCCCCCTGCCTTGCCCTCTGCCCCTAGGACCCCCCCAGGCAGGCAGAGGGTAACCACAGGTCACTGTGACCCTGAGTTGCAGTTTTGGGATATTTATCCCAGATTTGAAGTTTGGCACTCTTTTGGCTTGTTTTGTAATTAATTTTTCCCTGTGAATCTACTATTCTGTCCTTGATAGTTGTGAATTCATGATGCTCTGTTTACTGTACATTTGCTCCTGACCTTGCAGACTAAGCCAGTGATTGTCTCTCCTGTTCGTTCCCATTTAGGGGGAAAGGGGCCTCTGCCTTTAGCCCGTCACATCCCTTACTGCCTCTGAGACAGAGACAGCAGAAGGCCGTGCAGGGGGAGGGCCCTCCCGGTAAGAGCGCCGTTTCCGCTTTGTCCTCCTTCGTCTTCTGGTCTTCTCCTGTAGCTTATTAAAATGATCGTTCTCAAGTTGAATGTCCTACTGCAATGTAGTCATTTTAGTTAGGAAGATTGTGGTAGAATAAGTTTTAATTTGTATTGATGTTCTTTAGAATTTGTCTTTATTGTGAAAATATCTTTAAAAGCTAATAAGCTATATGCAGTGTACAGAAAATTGCTGTGTCGTACCTAAGCGAGAACGTCTGTGTTGATGTTTGCTTGGGAGTCTGATTGTTTCATATCCTGGTTTGGACTAATGACGGATCAAGTGTTGCTTAGTGAGAGCATCGAAATCGGCACTGTTGTGAGGGTGTGCTTTTCTCAGGCAGTCCCAGTGTCCTGCCTTGTGATGCATTTCCTTAAGAAATGGTTATTCTGTTGAAAGAATTTCAGATGCTATGGAATGAGTTGCTTAACACCGAGCATCCTGCTTCCTCACGCAGATCAGAGACACCGGTCCAGTTCTCTCACCCGGGTTGATGCTCAGCCACGAGGCGCAGCAGTCGCGTGGCCGGAAAAGAAGAACAGGTGAGGCTTGCGTCTCAGAGATGTTTCTGTGTGAAGCGCTCATCAGGCTGACCTAGCAGTTCTCCTGCTGGGGTCCGTCCCCAGGCTCCGCAGTCAGAGCCACGTCCTGACCGTGCCGGGCTCTTGTCTGCTTTCCTCGCTTTGGTGACACATTGAATCGGAGTCAGACGTGGGAGTCCGGGCAGACAGCAGGGACAAGTACAAAAGTGCTTCATGTTATAAACTTCTTTATTTTAGAAAATATGGTCATTTTTCACAGAACGTGGTTTCTTATTGTAATTTTTAATCATCGTTTTTAAAATGTCTCTCTTTTTTTTTTAAGATTTTATTTATTTATTTGACAGAGTGAGAGAGGGAACACAAGGAAGGGGAGTGTGAGAGGGAGAAGCAGGCCTCCCACCGGGCAGGGAGCCCGATGTAGGGCTCGATCCAGAACCCTGGGCTCATGACCTGAGCCGAAGGCAGACGTTTGATGGCTGAGCCACCCAGGAGCCCCAAAATGTCTTAGTTTTAATTTCTAGTGCTATGATAAATTTTCATATTGATAAATATATAATAAATAAAAACCCATTGAGGTCCTCAGTGATTTTCAAGGGTGTAAAGTGGTCCCGGGACCGAAACATTTGAGAATTGCTGAACTTAAACTGGTCTCTGGTTGTCCCCTGCTGTGGGAAAGAGTTTGCTTAAATCCCCTAGACTTCAGGTTTGTACTCTTTTCCCGTCACTAGTGTCTTGTCACTCAGCGTATTTGAATCACCGCTTGTAGACGGTGGCATGTCCAGCGGCTTCTCTCCCCACATTGCAGGCCTGTATCTCAGCCGGCACCCTTCGCTCTCCATCATGCATCCAGCTGTGACATGGACCCCGGCTCCGGCGACAGCGTCAGCCTGGCTCGCTCCATCAGCAAGGATAGTTTGGCCTCCAATATCATTAACCTGACTCCGCAGAACCAGCCACAGCCCACGGCGCTAAAGACTGATGGGAAAAGCCTTCTGAACAATGTTGATATCGAGGACGAGGATGAAGAGCTTGTGGCTGTCATTAGGACGGATGTGGCTCCCCATGGTGGTGACCGGGGCCTGCCGACAAATGCCAGGTCTCCCCAGAGACTGGCAGACACCCTGGAAAGTAAGCCTGACAGTTTCTTCTTGGAGCCATTGATGCCGGCTGTGCTTAGGCCAGCCAAGGAGAAGCAGGCGATTGCCAAGGAGGAAGAGTGCGGAGAGGGGCGGCCACGGAGCTTCACGTCCAAGAGGCCCAGTGAGGGTCACCAGCCCCTGGTGCGCAAGAGGGCGCCCAGCAGTCACAGTGGTCGTGACTTGAGTAGGACTTTCACCCCGATCTCCTGTCCAGAACTTCCCGCGGGCGTGGATCCCGGGCCCACGGAGCCGGGGCTGCAGGCGGCAGGGGACGCCCGCGGTGGGCTTCCGGCCAGCAGTGGCTTCGATCTGTTACCTCAGGGACAGTCTGCCGATTGCTTCTTCCTTCACATAGCCAGAGCTGATGAGGACACCGAGGGAAGGCTCTGCGTCAGCTGTGCCAGGAGCCCCGGCGCCCGTGACGCAGAGCCGTGGGCTGTCCTGAGGCAGGACTCGGACTCGGACGTTGCAGACCTGGAGGAAGCCGAGCAGGATTTCGTGGGCGAGGACCACCCCGTGGTGATGGCCAGGTATGTTGGCGAGGAAGAGTCAGCCAAGCTGCAGGAGGACATGAAGGTGAAGGAGCATGAGGACAAGGACGACGCCAGCGGCCGCTCGAGCCCGTGTCTGAGCACGGTGTCTCAGGTCAGCAGCGTGTCCATGGCCAGCGGCAGCGTAAAGATGACCAGCTTCGCCGAGCGGAAGCTGCAGAGACTCAGCAGCTGCGAGACCAAGTCCAGCACCAGCAGCTCGCAGAAGACCACGCCCGACGCCTCGGAGAGCTGCCCGGCCCCGCTGACGACCTGGAAGCAGAGGCGGGAGCAGAGCCCGAGCCGGCAGAGCAGGGAGCACGCCAGCCTGCTGGCCTCCGAGCTCGTGCAGCTGCACATGCAGCTGGAGGAGAAGCGCAGGGCCATCGAGGCGCAGAAGAAGAAGATGGAGGCCCTCTCGGCCCGGCAGCGACTGAAGCTGGGCAAGGCTGCCTTCCTGCACGTGGTCAAGAAGGGGAAGGCCGACGGCGCCCCCCAGCCGCGGAAGCCGGACCACTTGGCGGGAGACTACGCTCAGCACAACGGGGAGGACTTGGAGGGTGGGGGTTGCAGAACGGAGGAGCTTCTCCTGAAGGAAGAGGGGCGGGAAGGCGTCCTGCCGTCTCCAGACGCAGACGCAGAGGGCCCGGTGCTCCTGCAGCGGCACAGGGCGAAAGCCCCCGCCCTGCACGAGCTGGAGAAGAGCAGAGCGCTTTCCGCCGCCCTGCTGGAGGACGCAGGCGAGGCGGTGGACGTGAGCGAGTGTGACCTGTCCATCGAGAAGCTGAACGAGACCATCAGCACGCTGCAGCAGGCCATCCTGAGGGTCTCGCAGCAGCAGGAGCAGCTGCTCATGAAACCCCCCGCGGCCCCGGCCCCGGGCATGAAGCAGAACGCCCAGGACCACAAGGTCAGGGCGGCCATCCACTTTGTGGAGCCGCTCTCTCCCCCCGGGACGACGGGGCACCGCAGACCTGCTCGCCTCGGGCAGGGTCGGAATGCCCGCTCGGGGAGACCGGCTGACCTGAAGGTGCCCAAAGACAGACAGCAGGCTTCCTCCCGAAGCAAGACCCCGACGCCCAGTGTGGAGACCCTCCCTCACTTACGGGCCTTCCCCCCTCGGACCCCCTCCGACCCGGGCTGGGACGGTGTTGCGGAGCCTGGAAACGACCCTCGTGACAAGTGCTTGTTCGAGAGCTACAGGCTCCATGATGAAAGCAACCAGCGGACATTTGTCTTGTCCTCTTCCAAAGATGCAAACATCCTGTCAGAGCAAATGAGCCTCAAAGAAGTTCTGGAGAGCAGTGTGAAGGAGGCGGGGCTCGGCTCCCCAGCGATCTCAGGGAAGGAGATCGTCCCTGCGGATGAGCCCCCAAGGAGCAAGGCCAGTCTCATCGAGGTGGACCTCTCGGACCTGAAGGCCCCTGACGAGGATGGAGAGACGGAGGGCCCCCAGAGCTCGGTGGATCTCACCAGCGAAGGCGATCAGAAGCCGGGGGTCGGCTTCTTCTTCAAGGTAAAGTGCCGCTGGCGGCCGTGTCCGGTGGGTGTCAGGGGTCGTCTGTCACCCTGCTTGTGCAGGTGTGTTAGACGCTTACACTCGGGACCCGACCCCGCTGAAGTACCCACGGGCACTGCCTGTTGGAGCGAGCGCGGCCGCGTGCCCGTGAAGCTTCAGTGCTGGGCCCGAAATGGGAATTCTGTGTAATTTTCACAGGTCAGAAGGGTGGTATTTCTTTTTGATGGTTTTCTGACCGTTCAATAACCATAAATGTTCTCTGCTCGTGGGCTCCGCAGAAGCGGCGGGGGGGCGCTGGATCCGGCCTCCAGAGCAAGGTTTGCCGAGCCTGTGAGAGCGGCCGGGCGGGAGGGGGTCTCTGAGGAAGCTTCCTGTTGGTCTTTGCCTTTCTTGTAGTGTTTTCTTAGGTAGGGGGAGACAGGTTGTGGGAGCTTCCCTGCTCTTCGCATCGTCTTCCTCCGGCAGGGCGTAGAGCGTAGGGCGTATCTTCTCCAGTAAGCAGGCACACTTTATTTGGTGCGTGACGCTGTAAAAATGTAAGCGAGTGAGTATCAGGCCAGGGGTCAGCTCGGTGTGGACACCGAGGTAGACAGAACTCGGTGGGAGACCTGCAGAAAGGAAGGTGACAGGTGGGGCTGGTTTCTGGGTGGCCTGGTTGTGTTCCCCAGAATTCTAGCATCTGTGAGGACGGCCTCAGCCTCCATGCAAACGGGGAGAACACGTGTGGACCGTGCAGGAGCCCGGCGTCGGCGCGTGCAGGTCTGCTCCGGGGAGTGCGGGGCGTCGGCCTGCAGGGTGACGTGCACGCCGCCTGCTTGCAGGATGAGCAGAAGGCGGAGGACGAGCTGGCCAAGAAGCGGGCGGCCTTCCTCCTGAAGCAGCAACGCAAGGCCGAGGAGGCGCGCGTGCGGAAGCAGCAGCTGGAGGCGGAGGTGGAGCTCAAGAGAGACGAGGCCCGGTCCCGGCCCCGCCCCCGCCCGGCCCTCCCGCTCCCGCTCCCACGGTCGGGGCCCCCTTGGCGTCCCCCGGCCCCATCCCGCCGCCCTGCGGGGCTGGGCCGCGCCAGGCTCCGGTTCGCGCGCTTCTGGGCTCATCCCCTTCGGTTCTCGCGACGGTCCCGGGTGGCCGCACCGCCCTGCGGGGACCAGGGACCGCCGGCCCTCGGAGCCCCGCCGAGCGCATCTGAGCGGAGCGCGTGTGTCCCGCAGGCGGAAGGCCGAGGAGGACCGGATCCGGAAGGAGGAGGAGAAGGCGCGGCGGGAGCTCATCAAGCAGGAGTACCTGCGCAGGAAGCAGCAGCGGGTTCTAGAGGAGCAGGGGCTGGGGAAGCCGAAAGCCAAGCCGAAGAAGCCGCGGCCCAAGTCCGTCCATCGCGAAGAGTCCTGCAGCGACTCAGGCACCAAGTGCTCCTCGGCCCGTAAGCAGGCGGGGCGTGCGGGGCAGCCGCGTGCCGCGGAGGGGTGGCCGGGGCGGGCCTCGCGGCAGCTCTCTTCTCTCGGCAGCGGATCACCTGAGCCGGGCCCAGTCGGGCTCCAGCCTGTCCCTGGCCTCCGCGGCGACCACCGAGCCCGAGAGTGTGCACTCAGGGGGCACGCCTTCCCAGCGGTAAGGGGGGCGCGGGGGGCGAACGCGGGGGGCAGGTTGTGTGCTGTGATTCCGGGGTGATTTCCCGGGGACTCGTGTCTGCCCCTGTCCTGCGTCCCCCAGGCTGCGTCGGAGCCGTGGAGCCCTCTGGCTCTGGAGCCTCCAATGCGGGGTTGTCTATCCTGTGAGCGAGGACGCGTCCCTAAATACCCACAGTTCCCAGACGGCGCCTCGGTGGGGCCTCTAGTCTACACTCTTGTCATCAGCTGTCCCATAGTGTCCTTGAGGGCCTAGGACCCCGCTCAGGACCACGCATGGCACTGAACTGTGGGCCTGCTTAGTGGAGACTGGTCCTCTGCCCTGTGTCTTCCGTCACCTGGCCGCGGTTCACGTGGTGACCGCCCCTCGCTGGGTCTTGGCCCGGGTGCAGGTCAGCCCGTGCGTCTCTGGTGCCGGTGTTTGGTGCTGCAGCCGGCAGGTGTGTCGTGCTTCCTCGGCCTGTGTGAGGTGGTGGTTTCTGTGGCACAGGAAAACTTCCCTTGTGACTCAACAGTAATTTGGGAGGACGCGCTGGGGACCTCGTTGGTACCACCGCCGATGGCCTTGTCCCTTCGTCTGTGTTGTTGGCCCCTGTGTGTCCTTTGTCCTTTACTGTGTGTGGGCATCCTGTGGCCGTGGCCACATGGTCCTCCCTTTTCACGTGGCTGGTGGCTTCCTGTCTCTGGGGCCTTGCACAGGGCCCACGTCAGGGGCTCTGGATCCCGGCTGGGGTTTTGTTCTGCTGCTCGGTCACCTGGGCTGGTTGGCCCCCTTGGGAGCAGCCACATGCCGTTTTGCCACCACAGGCTTCTGCTGGGCTCCGTGGAGACTGCCCCAAGGGGTGCCCTCAGGCCCCCCGGGGTTGGAGAGTCATCGAGACCCAGGGTTTTGGACTCAGCCCTTCCCTCCCTTCCTCCCTCCCTTGTGTGTTTTGTCTCTTGTGTGTCAGCAGCACAGATGTCCCAGACTATGTCCTGCAGCTTCCCGAGCCAGCAGGGACCCAGTGCTGCTTCCCTGCTCCGTCGGGGTGGCTCTCTCAGACAGATTTCTGATGGAGGTCAATGTCCCCCCAGGGTGTCTGGTTTTGTCACTCTGTTGTACCCGAGGTGTCTGACTTTTGTATCTTGCCCAGAGTTTATAGTTGTGCTCCGCAGGATGGAGGGTGGAGGGTGGAACAGACGGGGTTGCTCCCCTGCGTTGCCGCAGTTCTCCTCCACTGCGGACGGTCCTTCCTGCCCGATGGCGTGGGCTGGCTGGTGTCAGGGTGGGCTCAGCCAGCTGGCGTGGGCCGTGGGCGAGGGGGTGCCTGTGACCAGCCCCGCCCCCGCCCCCGTCACCCCTCTCCTTCGGCAGAGTTGAGTCACTGGAAGCCTTGCCCACGCTGAGCCGCAACCCCAGCAGGAGTACGGACAGAGACTGGGAAACCGCGTCCGCAGCGTCCTCGCTCGCCTCTGTGGCCGAGTACACAGGTAATGGCCTCGCGCCCCGCAGAAGGCTCAGGTGCGTGCCTGCCCACGTGGGGCAGGCTGTGTGTGGCTCTCCAGCCACCTTGGTGGCCGCCAACGTGCCATTCTGTCCCTGTGGCCCCACGCTGAGCGGTGCGTCTCGGCATGGGAACCTTAGATCTTTAAAACTGTTTCTTGGTTTTGTCTTTTATGTATCACTGAGACAGGGGATAAACTAATAACCACTTTGATCCTTTCCTTAGTTTATCTAAAGGTCATAACTCGGAATGAATTCATTCATATTTGAAGTGGCTGTTACTTTCTCTTTTCAAAAGCATGGACCTCGCTGACCCAGCCTGGCTGCTGCTTGGCTCTGGGAAACGGGTTTGCTAGTGCGTGTGCGTGCCTCCGAGTATAATTTTGTGAATCTTGCCTGCTTTCACAGGTCCCAAGCTCTTTAAGGAGCCCAGTAGCAAATCAAACAAACCGATTATTCACAATGCTATTTCTCACTGCTGTCTGGCTGGAAAAGTGAATGAGCCTCACAAGAATTCAATATTAGAGGCAAGTATCAAATGTCAGCATTACATTTTTTTTCTATCTAAGTGAAATGTAGCCAGTGCGCGGTGTTATGAGCCACTAAAGTTTATGCAGAGTGACGGTGTTTGTGAAATAGGGGCTTTTCCTAAAGCAGGACCTCATCCTTCACACGTGCGGGTCGCCGCCTGGGGTGGCTTGGCTGCCCTGTAGCCCCGGGCCCCGTTCTTGGTGCGTGGGAGAGCGCGCTTGCACGGGAGCCGTCTGCACGGCGCTCTGTGGCGCAGGGCGAGGGATGGCGGGAGGAAGAGCAGGCTTCAGACGAGCCAGACTCAAGGCTGTTGCACTTGGGACAGAGCTAGAGTCTAGGACAGGGCCCTCCGGTGCCAAGCAAGTGGCGAGAACTGGTAGCCTCGGCAGGGTAGCCAAGGGCAGGGTGACTGCAGGTGGCGGGGGGACCAGGGCTTCTGCGCTCCGACACCCGTGGCCGAGGTGGTGTCGACTGGAGACAAGAAGGAGTCGGCAGGGGTGTCCTGAGGGCTGACGGGGAGCGCGGCGGCGGGCCTGGCCCCAGTTTCAGCTCTCGGGTCACTGGAGGGAAGGACGTTGGGTGGTAACACGCCTGTTTGGTTCTGTTGCACGGACCGCTGTCTTCGTGCGGGCGGCACAGGTCAGCCGTGCTGCGAGAGTGCTGTTGGGCCTTGGTCGCTTTAAGGTGAGCCGATGGTGGTCTCGGCATGAAGACAGTCTGGGAGGCCATTGGAGGTGGAGGGTCAAGGTTAGGACTTGCATGCCCTTCGCCTGACTGGCGCTCCGTGTCGAGGCGAGCGATGCCCCGTGCGTCATGCAGGGGTGGGGGACGCCTCTCCCTCGGTGTCATCACGCTGGTCTGGATGCTGGGGATCAGTCAGGGAGCAAACCCGGAGGTCCGGGCTGTGAAGCCGACATTCTGGGGGGTGAGGCGTCCCTTGGTAGAGGAGTTTGCAGGCTGCTTCTGGGAGAGGCTAGACGGGAAACGGTGCCTGCTCTGTGGGGCTCCACTCTGATGCTGTGGCCTGAAAGCCGCCACAGACCGTGTGTGGACGAGTGCACGTGGCTCTGTCCCCGTGAAACTGTTCACAGCAGCTGGTGGTGCCACGCTTGGCCTGTGCTGTGTGAGAGGAAGTGATGAGTAGCCCGGGAGAGTCGGAGGAGGGCAGGATGAGGGCTCGGGGAAGGATGCTGCCGGCGCAGGTGGGAGCGTGGCATGCACGGGCACCAAGGTGGTGGTGAGCCACTGGGCTGGAGGAGCTCGGGGGAGGTCAGAGGGCACGGGGCAGCGCCCGCAGGGCCTCTATTGGCGGAGGGACCCAGCTTTGCTTTCAGCGAAGTGGTGGATGCTGCTGTGGGCAGAGCGGGGCCCAGAAGCAGGCTGCCTTCCGAGTGGCCTGTGGACTGCAGGCAGAGGACAGACGTGAGGGGAGCGAGGGTGGGAGTGGGGGTGCGCAAGCAGGGCGGTGACTGGGACGGGCCGTGGGCGTGGAGCGGGTAGGAGGGCCCGCGTCTCGAGGTGCTGTTTATTTGCGTCTTGCTCCGTGTTTAAATACAATTTTTATTTAGCTGAAGTCCGTGTTGTATACACTTTTGGATTCTGGTTTTCCCACTTAATCTTTTAAAATTTATATTTATGTGTTAATTTATTGGAGTTAATAGCAAGCCTATTATATTCTGACCAAACTAATACGTTTTTATGAAAAATAAGTATATTTTCTAAAGCAAAAATACTTAAGAGTGGCTTTGTTTTACGTTTTTTACAAATCTTTTAAATCTCTGGCTTTGTGGAGGATGGCTGGGTCCCTGTCTGCTCGGCAGTCTGTCACAGGAATGCCTGTCACCTGCCTCTGGGAAAACCCGTTGCACGCTGGGCTGAGAGGGTGAAGGCAGAGCCTGGCCGCCGCTGCGGGAGGGCCCTGGGCTCGCAGACCCCTGGCGGGGAGAGGTGCCAGGGCAGGCGGTTCAACTAGGGCTGCAGCACAAAAACGTTCTGCAGTCCAGAGCCCAGCACAGTGGACACTGTAGTGCGTACCCACGGTGCTGCTTGCTTTGGGCTCCTGCTTGTGACCGCGTCCCTCAGGTGTCATCCCCACGCACAAACCCGTCTGGGTCGGTCCGGCGGTTTTCCGTCTGTTTGCAGAGTAGTATGGCTGCCAGCACTAATCCAGCAGAGAAAGAAACCGTCCCCATGAGCCACGCCCCCGCCCTCCCTCCAGCCCCTGGCTCCCGCCATCCTGCCGTCTGTCTCTGGATGGGCCTCTCCTGGACGTGTCCCGTGAAGGAGACGCCGTGCCAGTGGGGGCCTTGGGGGGCCGTCTTCTGCCCCACGGTATCACGGGTTTGTCCCATCCCCGTGTGGCGCGTGTCAGCGCCTCACCCCCTTCCATGGCCGCATCCTACTCCGTTGTGCAGCTGTGCCCCAGTTCGTGGGTTTGTTTTCCAGTTGAAGGACGTCTGGCTTTCTGCTTTTTTGATGATGATGAAGAATGCTGCTGTAAGCATTCGTGTCTAAGGTTTCGTGTGGAAGCTTCAGCCCTTCTTGTGTCCCTGCCTCAGACAAGAACCGCTGGGTCACAAGGTGACTGCTTCGTGTCCCGAGCAGCTGCCTGACTGATTTCCGTTCGCTCTGGCCGCGTGGGCGGCTCTGGTCTCTGCACAACCCCAGCCCCGCTCGCTGTCGTCTTCCTGCTAGGTTGTGGCCCTCCTCGTGGGTGGGAGTGCTGTCCCAGTGTGGGTTTTGATTTGCGTTTCTCTGGTGGCTCATGATGTCGTGTGTGATTTTTCACTCAATGTCAGAAGCCTGTTTTCTCGCACACCTAGATTCCTAAGTCTCAGTGGCAGGTGCCGCTGCACGACTGTCCGAGTGGGAAGACCGGAGCCCCGGGCTGTGGGTAGGCCTTCCTGAGAGCGGGTGGCCAGGCGGCCGTGGAGCGCTGGTGGCTCTGGCTGTTGGCGCGACTCTCAAGGCCTCGTCTCTTCCCTTTACTCCCTCGATACAGGAGCTGGAGAAGTGTGACGCCAATCACTACATCATACTGTTCCGGGACGCCGGCTGCCAGTTCAGAGCACTTTACTGCTACTATCCCGACACGGAGGAAATCTACAAACTAACGGGCACGGGGCCAAAGAGCATCACCAAGAAAATGATTGACAAGCTGTATAAATACAGCTCAGACCGAAAACAGTTTAACCTGATCCCAGCCAAAACCATGTCCGTCAGTGTGGACGCGCTCACCATTCACAACCACTTGTGGCAGCCCAAGCGGCCCGCGGTGCCAAAGAAGACCCAGACTCGTAAATGACCCCGGCGCCGGCGGGCGAGTCTGAAGGGTGCGCGGACAGGATCGATATTTATTATTTTCATCCGTTTGGGTACGAAGTGTGCATAGTCACAGACCTTTTCCAGAGAGGCTTCCAGTGAACCACAGAAAACCCTCCCTGGGCTCCTGGCACACACAGGAGGCCGGGCGGAGCGAGGAGGTGGCGGCGGCCCCACGTTGAGTGGCTCATGTATGCCGCGGCTGCTGCTGACCACGGAGGGTCAGACGAGGGGTACGCGTGTTGTGCGAGGTCTCCAGGCCGTGGATCCCTTTACTTGAAGTTCTCCTTCAGTGTGAATGGAAAGTGATCTCCTTCGCTTTCTCCCCTCCTACCCCACCCCCTCTTGCACGTGACCTGACACCCCTCGTGCTGGCCGGCTGTAATCCCGTGAGATGATAGGGCTGAGGCTCGGTCTCGGGTCAGGGTGTTTGACTGTCTTTAGGAAAGGAATTTGAATTGGGGGGACCTTGTTCACTTGAGAAATTGTATGATATTTAATGATTGTGTCTACTGCCAGTGTTTATATCCAGTTCTAAGATTTCTGAAAAAAATTCTTGTTCTTTGCTGCTCAGAAAACGTTTACTGAAAATATGAGTTCACTAAAAGCACTGAAAATCTGCAAAGTCTGTCTTCTGCTAAGATGACGTTTACAGACGTGGAGATGCTCCTTGCCGGCTCGCGATCATGAGAGTGGCTAACGGTACTGTCAGCCGGCGTCTGCCTGACTGGAAATAGGCAAACTGAGCAAACCACAGCCATCGCTCGTGAAGTTTTGGATAGTCCTCTAATGATTTGTTCACTTTAATAAAGACAGATTTTGGTAAAGTAGAATATTTCTCACTCTGAGCATGTTTCTCTGGAGAGCTGATGCACTTAAGCTGACGGGTTTTTAGTGGCTTTATGACCTCCTGACTTGTCCGCTGATTCTTGCTCTGAAGAGCAGCAGTCCCCACGAGCGTGCGGCACTCTGTTCAGATCGATCTTGTTCCGTTGCGTAATTAGAAACAATGCAGGTGGTCATCCGCAGTTATTTTGGGACTCCAAGTGAGCAAAACGGCTTTGGACTCTCCCCATGTTGGTCCAGATGGTCGTTGACGCGTCTCCTGACCAGATGCTCCCAGGAGACAGGTGCGCCCAGCCCCGCCTGGCCTCCACGGGGCTGCGGTCCTGCGGACGCTGTGTGACTGACCAGCTGCTCTGAGCCTTGATTTGAGCCGACTGCCGGAAGATTCTGGGGTCACTTGTGTTAGTTTTGCACATGTTTTCTTGGGAGTATTCCTTGAATCTATCTCGAACTGCAGGAAACATAAAGATCCATAGAGAAAGCCGGAAAACATCACTGCTCCCTAACTGCAGGTAGATAAAGGTAAGTGACGTCTGTACCCGAGGACGGAGGGAACAGGCTACGAGACACGGGAAGGACTGTAGGCCCTCCTTCCTCTTCGCCCATCTCCACGCTCCGTGCCCCGAGGACACACAAGTTTGCAAGTCCTGCGTTAGCAGTTCCATTCTGTAAGTAGTGGGGCCGCGTGGTTCTGGAAGCGGAGCGCTAAAGGGTGCTGAGTGGACTTTCTCGTCCCCGTGCTTTTCACTTGTGTGCTTTATTTCTCACTGTATGTTTGATATTCTATTATATTTATTTTAAGAAATCACTAAAATGTAATAAACTCATGAACGAATTTGCTTTTTATTAATCACTTGGGCGAGGGGGTTGCGGCCCCTTCTGTTGGCGGCTGTCTCAGCTCCTTGCTTTAGGGGAGCTTCCCGTTGTGTCAGCGAGCACACACCCCTCTCCTAGGAAGTCGCGTCCTTCCATCTCGTGGAGTGGAGAGGCTTTCTGACTGCCTCCTTCGTGGACTCAGCGTGTGACCGCTTGTCTGCCGACCGAGAACACGGTCCTCTTGACGTCAGTGGAACGTGATTACTTTTCAGACAGACTCCGGTGCTTCCGGCAGAGAGCTGGCAAATTACGTTCCTGCCAGACTTCTGGGTAAATTCTGGATTTTCTTGATGTCATTAGTCAACATATGGAATATCGAACATGGTCCTCATACAGTCCTTTCAGTGTCTGTTATGTCAGCAAGCTCTAACTTAACAGCTGACTATTTTTTAAAGATTTTATTTATTTGAGAGAGAGAGAGCACAAGTGGGGGAGCAGAGGCAGGCTCCCCGCTGAACAGGGAGCCTGATGGAAGGCTCGATTCCAGGACCCCGGGATCCTGGCCTGAGCCGAAGGCAGACGCTTCACTGGCAGAGCCCCCCAGGCGCCCCGGCAGCGGACATCTCCGATATCCTGTCTGCAGGCCAGCGTGAGCTGAAACGGCCGATAGGAGTGTGTGGGCTCTCTGTGCATTGATGGGTGTAGCAAACTTTACTATGAGAAATTTCAGACACATGGGATGCATTTTGTGGTCGAGATTTTAGTCCTTTCTGGCCTGATACGGCAAACTAGTTCCATTCTATAGGACGTGTTACAGCGTTATAAACGCTTCAGTTTCCGAAGCCCCTACGGTGTTTGTGTCGTGTTGCAAATTTCTTACGATGGAAAGGTGGTACATCTTCTTATTGCCTCTTGGAATTCTGATGGGGTGACCTCAAGCCACCCTCACCTAGCCACAGAGTTTATGTCAACCAGATGATGGAAGTTGACGCGTGTGTCCTGGGTCTTGGTGTAGAGTGCCCGGAGCCCGAAGGGTTGCCGTTTAAGGTGAATGACACTCGAGCAAGTGAGTCCTCCGTTGACCTTTCTCTCATGTCCGTACACACGTGTGCACGAGCGTCTAGATGACGGATGTGTGCGCGTGCACAGGTGGCCTGTCTGCCCGTGGGGCCCTCCACTTGTGTCCTCCGTGCACCGCTCCATAGCCGTCTCTGGTCAGGTCTTGGGGCCCCAGGCCTGCTGTCCGATGAGGCAGAGGTGAGGAGAGTCATTCCGAAGTCACGCCCGGGTTGTGCTGCTGCTGCTGTGATTGCTGTTGTCCTCTGGAGGGAACGTGTCGACCTGAAAGGAACTTGCCTTTTGTTTTTTTTGTTTTTTTTGTTTTTNTGCTGCTGTGATTGCTGTTGTCCTCTGGAGGGAACGTGTCGACCTGAAAGGAACTTGCCTTTTGTTTTTTTTGTTTTTTTTGTTTTTTTTATTTATAAGACAGAGATAGAGACAGCCAGCGAGAGAGGGAACACAAGCAGGGGGAGTGGGAGAGGAAGAAGCAGGCTCACAGCAGAGGAGCCTGACGTGGGGCTCGATCCCATAACGCCGGGATCACGCCCTGAGCCGAAGGCAGACGCTTAACCGCTCTGCCACCCAGGCGCCCCAGGAACTTGCCTTTTGGAACGCACGTGGTCGAGATTGGATTGGTCACCTTTAACGATCGGTGGTGACTTTTGTGGAGTGGGCTTTGAGTTGGAACATCTTTGTGTCAGAGCGTGTCATGCATGGAGGGGACACGGCTGCGTTGCTGCTCACGTCTGCCAGCACCGGCCGAGAAGCAGCTCGTACCCAGGGTGGCATCGTTCCTCGGCAGCTCGGGGTGACTGGCTGCGGTCTCCTTGGTGGCACCTCTGAGCCCGCGGTCACCAGCGGACTTGTGCTGGGGTTTCTGTCTTCAGTCGCACATGGCGGCCCAAGCCGTGGATGTGGCCGGAGATCTCGGGGAGTCACTTGGTCTGAAGAGCGTCTCCGTGTCCCTGTCCTGCTCTCTGCTTCTCTCTGTCCCGGGAAAATCCGTGCGCTCGTTCGTCTGACATTAGAGAGCGATGGTCCCCACTCTCCGCCTCACCTGGTCCTTGCTGCTTTAGAGAGAGCACGTTACCTGTTCTGAATGATCTCCTGAATAGCAGGGGAACTGTCTCGCCAAAGCCACTTCGAATGCGGATGAGTAAGAGAGCAGAGAAACGTAGTAAAAACCACAGGAAAACAAACTCCACACACAGGCATGCAGTTTTCAGGGAGAAGCATTTCTTGGCGTTGAAAATCTTGGGTTGCTTCCACTGTGGGGAAAGCGAAGGCTGCCGCGCGTTCCCACGAGGGCCGAGGCTGATGGATGTGGCGTCCGCGGATTGGCCGTCCTGGCGGGAAACTGCCACACCTTCCCTGTGGGTCGCCCCCGGCCCGCCTGGCACTGGGGTGCCAGCCCCGGGAAGTCAAGGCTCTGACCTCGGCACGGCTGGCCGGCGTTGGGTTGCTGGAACACACCACGGGTGGGTCCGCACATGAGTGCCACACCGATGACCTGGGCGGTGGTGTTCTCAGGATGCCGTGGCTGCCACCGCAGGCCCAGGTGGGGAAAAGCCCGCGGTACCGGGAACGAGGCGATCTTGTGTCATTTGGCTCTTGTTCTGGGATGAATGGCGCAGAATCGTCCCGGCTGTCCTACGTCACCGTGAGAGGAAGTCACGTGGTGGTCACGGTGATGCTTCACCTGTGGGTTAAGTGGCAGGTGGGCCCCAGGCCTCGACGGGAGGCGTCGAGGGGCCTGCACTTGCTGTGTCGACAAGCAGTTATTTTCAGTCGAGCTGATGAAACTCTCTAGTCATGAGTTTTGCAAGAGGCAGAGTTTACTTTTTGCCTTTTTATTCGAATTTTTGTTGGTTTCGTTACAAAACAGCCCTTGTTCTTTTTTTAAACCGAAGCAGGACATACCTACAAATGAATCACAAGTGTGCGGCCCAAGTTTCACAAAGTTCTTTTTTTTTTTTTTTAATTTTTTTTTATTTATTCGACAGAGATAGAGACAGCCAGTGAGAGAGGGGAACACAAGCAGGGGGAGTGGGAGAGGAAGAAGCAGGCTCATAGCAGAGGAGCCTGATGTGGGGCTCGATTCCACAACACTGGGATCACGCCCTGAGCCAAAGGCAGACGCTTAACCGCCGTGCCACCCAGGCGCCCCCACAAAGTTCTTTTTAAAATCTTTATTTTTTTTTTAAAGATTTTTATTTATTCATGAGGGAGAGAGGGAGAGGGAGAAGCAGGCTCCCCGCCGAGCAGGGAGCCCGACGCAGGACTCAGCCCCAGGACCCTGGGATCATGACCTGAGCTGAAGGCAGACGCTCAACCGTTGGAGCCCCCCAGGCGCCCTTTTTAGAATTTTTAAATGAAAAGTTCCCAATACTTGTCAGCAAAGTTCTCCCTAGGCCATTTTGCTCCTACGTTCTGTTACCCATCGTCATCTCGTCCATCCGAGTGGGCGTCCAGCTGACCGGCTGCGTGTCCGCTGCCGTGGCGCTGGGGCGACGTGAAGGCAAAGCGTGGTCGGAGACCATTGGCGGGGTTGCAAGGCACCGTGTTTCATCATTTTGTGTGTGTGTTTATTCAGGTCAGACGCTCGTGCAGCTGGCAGACACCCCCGAGTTTAACAGGCAGTCAGTTCCTGGTCCAGGAGTGCGCGTTGCTTGGGCGCACACGGACCCCGGGGGCTGTGGGCCGTCACGGGCTAAGTGCAGACTGCCCGGGGGCGTCCTTCCCTTGGAGTCACCCCGGCTCTTCCTCCTCTGGGTGTGAAGTGCAGTGTCCGAAGACCCGAGGGTCGGACCAGGCCAGGGTAGCGAAGAGCCGGGCGAGGGGGCCTGGGGCGGGCACGGGCTCCTGGAGGAACCGCAGAGGACATCTTCCCTTGCGGTTTGCGCTCCGGCTGGGCGGCGGCCTCCAGATGGGCATTCGGTAGAAGTGGGGGAAGCTTCCGCTCGGGTGCAGGTCCGGGACACTGAGGCCTTGCTCCTGCTCCTGGACTGAAGCGTTGCGAGGAAGGTTGTGGGAGGAATCCCGTGCGACCCTGGGCGTGCTTGGGTGCTCTGGGAGGCACGGGGCCAAGACGGCCACGCTGAACTCCATGTGGACCGGAGCACCGTAGCATGGACGGCCCACGCAGCCGGGACAGAGGCTGAGCAGAGCCACCGCCTTGGTCAGACGTGGATGGCGGTCCCACAAGGAGGGAGGGTAGGATGTATGCTCTTGGGGCGTGTACTTGTTGGGGGCCCTTCTTACCTGGAGTCTTCCTTACAAGAAGGTCACGGGGGTTTTCAGGGTGGGAGTAGATAGCCACAGAGTCCGTGTACCTCCCAGTAACTGGGGCGGCAGGAGGGATGTGGCTGGATGGCCTGGCCTTCTGAGCACATGGGCCTCCAGGAGCAGCACCCAGGAAGCCTCTGTGCAGGGCCGGGGTGGGAAACAGGCCAGGCCCCAAGTGACTGTAAATGGTGACAAGGGGGCAGCACTCTAGAGCGGCTGGGCCTGCTCTGGTCACCTCCCGTGGACGGACCGCTGCAGGCTCGGACCTAGTCGGCCTTAAGCCTGGCGACAGCCATCGTCAGCTGGGCCGGAGGGCAGGGATGAGAGCGAGGACGTGATGTTCCCGTGTCAGCAGCCAGGCCTCGGGTGACGTCACAGCTTTCTGGGAAGGACGTTCTCTAGAAGATGGCAGCGTCACTCGAACTCCGTATGCGGACGCCGAGCTCGGGGCTGACGTCGCGCTGCGTGCTCCCCCGCCAGCCACGTCAGAGATGCCCGGGTCCTGCATTTGGAGATTGAGAGCTGGAGGCGGTGGCATTTGAAGATGAGCGTTTATAAGCAATTGTTCACTGCAGTCCTGACTTCTTGCTTTCAGATAAACAAGCAGACGTTGTTTACAAGCCCCATAGAGGTGGCAGCTCTGTCGCTCAGGATGGGGGCACAGACGACGTGAGCCGGGGAGGCGGGCTTCTCACAAGGGGGCAGCTCTTGCCATGGCGGCCGGGCCTGCCGCCACCCGGAGCCCGCTCCGCCCGCCACGTGGAATTACTCTTCTTGCCTGGGCTGGGAGTGGATTCATTGAATAAAACAATCCCTGCTTTCCAGACAATTATATTTGATTTTTGTTTATTTAAAAGCTAACAGTTTTGTGGAAAGTAGGAGATGCGTGGCTAGCTCACAGGTGCGGTGGTGAGCGCATAGCCGTGCCTCCCCTCGCGGACGGGCACTGCTCATGCTGTCCTGGGCGCGGCGGGCCCTGTCCTCGTGGAGCTGTGGAGACAGTTTGCAGATGCACCGTTATTTTGAGTCTCCAGGAAAGAAATGCGCCAGTAAGACCGTGCCTCCCCCGCTGTTGGGGGAGAGGTGGCAAGTACATCCCAGACCCGCGAAGCAGGTGGGGGCGCCCTGCAAGCAGACCGCGCGGGGGGAGAGGAGATGCGCCTGGGAGCCCTGGTGTCTCAGGGCAGGTCGAGGGGAGGGCATCTCCACGTTCCAGGTGCCCAAGAACAGCTCGGAAGCTTACGGGGCCCCCCGGAATCCGGGCTTCAGGGCGCATGGGCCGCCCTGACGGTTTCGCCGTGGAACACTCATGGGGGAGCCTTCTTTCCAGGCACGTGGGTCGCACGTGCTTCCTCTCCTGGGAGCCTCTGGCTCGTTTTCTGTGTCTGCGTTTGAGTGGATTGCTTTCACTGCGTAGTACTTCTTGCTGATTCATAGAAATTTTAAAAATAAATAGGAATCTTTGATGATGGAAGCTGCACACTTGCCGAATTGTGGCCTTTTGATGGCAGTTGGCGTTTGGAACACATCTCTGGGGCTTTTACCGAGCGTTTCCCTGATCCCAGTGGAAGAGAGCACGTGTCTGTGTCTTTGTTGGTCATTTTGAGTTTCCTCTTTTGTAAGACGTCTATTCAGTGTTTTGCCCCTTTTTCTGCTGGGTTGTCTGTCTTTTTTCTAAGTAATTTACAGCAGGTAAATTTTTGAAAGCTAATACGGAAAAGGTAATATAAACGGCCTGACCTGTGATTTTCCTTGGTTTTGTTGGCGTGATAAACACACGCTATTCAGGTTTATTTGGCCCAGTTGTCATTGTTCATATTAGAGCCGCCTTGAGTTTATGAAGGTGTTTTTGAAATGAACGCGTAAAGCTTATATTCTGGGCTGTTGTGTTTGGGCCCTTGTGCACCCGGAGCTGGCTTTCATGGCCATGTGTTAGGTGGAAGCCCTGTAGCATTTCCCTGCGGAGGTCGATGACCCAGAGCCCTTTGGAGCGCACCCCTCTGCCCCAGCATCCCACCTGTGCTGTGATGTGGCTCCTGTGGTCTCTTCAAACCTGCCGGTGCACGTGGGAGGCAGAGTGATGACCCCACGGGCGTCCACAGCCTTGTCTCCAGAACCTGTGTGTGACTGTGCTTGGTTGATGGCGAACGAGTTAAGGCCCTAGAAGGAATTGGGCTTGTTTTTCAGCTGGCCTTGAGATGGGAGGTGACCCTCCTTGTCCATGGAGCCCAGGGTGGCACAGGGGTCCTCCGAAGTGCAAGAGGGAGTCAGCCGAGCATCAGAGTTGGAGCTGTGGCAACAGAAGAGGGGTGTGGGAATGTGCCACGTGGCTGGCTTTGACCGTGGACGAAGGGACCAGGAGCTCGGGAACATGGGTGGCCTCCAGGATCCGGAAAAGGCAAGACACAGACCTACCCTAGAGCCTCCCGAAAGGAGTGAAGCCCGCTGACCCCTTCACCTTACCCCGCGAGGCCTGGGTTGCATTTCTGAGCCCCCAGAACTGGTGAGAGCATCTGTTCGTGGTGCTGGAAGCTGCTACCCCTTGGCCACTCCTCGCAGCGGTCGGAGACGCACCAGCTGCCTGTGTCTCTGCGCCACCTTGCACGGGTCTTACTGCCTGTGGCCTGCTCACAGGTCGTGGTATTTGGGAAAGCACCCACTCCCGTCAGGAATCTCTCGAATCCTTTCGCATGTCACTGCGTACGTGCTCCCAGCACTGTCTGTGGGAGTTTGCAGTCTTAGGCGTCTTTGTTAAAAATTAAGATAGATGGAAAAAAACGAGCTTTCACCAAGGAGGCTAAGATGATAGAAAGTGGAAGGAAGAAATTCTGCGTGTGAAAAGCAGACATTGATGAGAGACCCAAACACAGCAGAGCTGGTCGGTGAAACAGCGTGACCGCGCACCAGAGCCCGACCAGAAGCAGCATGGGAGTATAAGACGAGTATAAGACAGAAGCCGAGCTGAAGTGGTGGAGGGGGCCCAGCTGTGATTTTTGTCGACTAGGACCCCGTGCTCAGTCGCATTCCACAGGCATGAAAACGTCTTGGCTTAATCCACGCTAATAGCGTAAAAGAGAAAAACTGTGAAAACGGTTGCTAACACTGAGGATGTCCCCATCGATTTTGCAGTTAGAACTTCTGTAGTTCGACCACACCTGCCAGAGACCTCCAGTAAACCCCACATTTGACAGACGCAGGAAGGATCCCCGTGTGGGTCAGGATGGAGGCCAGGTTGCCTTCGGTCACCGTGACTAGCCAAGGCGTTAACTGGACATCCGAGCCATTGTAATAAGAGAAGAAAAATAAGGTATGACGTGAAAGTAAACAAAGGAAACCTCATTAAAAGCGGTGTCTCCCCTTGTGTTGTGACAGGAGGAGCCCGTCGGTTCTCCATCCCCGGCAGAAGGAGGGGGGCCTGTGGGAACGCGGCGAAGCAGCCCCTCCTGGCCACCGCTGCCGGACTGGCCTTTGGCTCACCATCCGCCACTCGTCCTGAGTTGTGATTCTCTGCTATTCTCAACTCATTTTGCTGATAAAATAACTGGCTTTTTTTTTTTCGAGGTCAACTAAAAGGTAGGAAAAGAAAAACCCAAATGGTTTTTTGTAGAAATAGGAAAGTCATCTTAGAAAAGCAAAAATGAACAGATAATGAGTATTGGAGTCCAGAGCGGTGGCTGGTAACAATCCAGCAGGCGAACCGTTTCTGGACCCACGCGTAGCCGTGTCAGGAAATGCATTGTGCAAAGGGGTCACGGAGCAGTAAGACCAGGAAGTCTCCGGGAAGAAGCCCAGTACGAAGCACACAGGATGCTTGTGGTCACTTAGGACACGCTTGGAAGCAGGCCGGTGGCCAGGGCTCAGCTGGGGAGGCTCCATCACCCATGTGGGTCTATGAATGGAATGCCGTCCCACGCACAAGTCCCCAGAGACTTAGCATGCAGCTTCATCCACTGATTCTGGGTTTGCATTTGGGGACCAAGGACAAGACAGCCCTGAATTTGGTGCCTGCTGTGGTCCTGTCTTCCAGGCTTGGAGAGGGGTTTTGGGGCCCCTGCTGCCTCTTGTCCATCTCAGCTCCCTTCGTTGGGGACCCAAGGGCTCGGCGCCAGCTCTCAGAGGAGGCGCTGGGGGAAGGGGCTCCCCTTGGAAGACTCCTGAGCCCACATGGACAGCAGGACAGTTGGGCTCCAGCCACTGGGGCCACGTCAGAGCTCAGGGTGGGTGATGAGTGCCCCGGGACCCCTTCTGCCCTGAAGGGCCAGGACCCTGAGATGGGACAGAAGAGGGAGCTGTGGCAGATGCCCAGAGCGAGTCTGGAGTCCGCAGCGTCTCGGGACAAGGTTCAGGGCAACAAGAGGGTGGCATGGTGGACAGTCCTCCAGGCAGCCCCAGAGGGACCCTGGCGGCACAGTGCTGGCGGCTGTGAGCAGCCCTGCCTGGGAGCCAGGAACGCCGAAGACCTCCGGGGAGCCCTGTCTGAGGAGCCCCTTCAAGAAGGGGTCCACTTGTGGGGCCCGGAGACCCCAGGGACCTGCCCGTGCAGCGGGGGAGCCTGTGCACACGACCCCCTCCAGGCGGGGGCCCTTGCAGTTGCAAGCGTAGGTGGCTACTGCCCCGAAGACCCCAGGCTCTGGGCCAGACCCGGGCGGTCAGGCCAGATGTGACGGGGTCGTTTGTCGCCAGCTCAGTGCTCTGCAGCCAGGGCAAGGCGGAAGGTGCTAGAGATGCTGTGTGCTCACATGGCAGGGCCCACGACCCAGCTCCCTTGGGGGACAGAGTCTTGGGCTGGAGACCCCCACTCTGGGGTGTCCCCAAGCTCCTGCCGACCTCACTGGGGGTAAAGGTGGTTCTGGCCAGCTGGCTGCTCCTGGGGGCCTGGAATGGCGGCGGTGCTCCCCCAGCCCCAGGCCCAGGCGGGTGGGCTGAGGTCCTGGACTTGGAGCGGCCCCCCAGGCCACCCCGGACTGTAGACCTCCGTGTGTGTCCAGCCTGCCCAGCTGTCGGGTCCCGCCTGGCGTGCGGCAGCCTTCTTCGCGGACCCACAGCCCTGCCCAGCCCGCCAGTTGTGAGACCCGCGCCCATGCCGCTTTCCAGAATGCTGAGTCCAGATTGAGCCCCGCAGGGAGAGCGCTGGGGTGTGAACCGGGTGGAGCGAGGCCGCCCGCCTCGGTGCTTCTGCGGAGCCCGGGAGAGTTCGCGAGCCCCTCCTGCGGACACAGCTCGCGGCTCATTGGGGGGCTCCTCTTCCCACACACGTCGGCGGGTTAACCTGCCTGCTCGTTGCTGTTCTGCCCGTGGCCTTGTCTTTGTTTCGTGATCCTGCTCTCTCCCTTCTGTGGTTCTCGTGGTGTTTTCCACGGTGCTCATCCTTTCGTCTCCCAGCACGTCACTTGGACTTTGGAGACGTTTTGGGGGTTGCTCTGCAGTTTGTGGTGTCTGCCACCCCTGCCGCCACTTTTCAGGGCACGTCCCCCCCCCTGCACCCCCCGGCTGGCACCTTCCCCTTGCCCGCTGTCGTCCGGGCCCGCCCGGCACCTTATGGGGCTCCCGTCTGAGCAGTGTCCTGTCAGATTAGGAACCAGAAGTTTCTACTTGTGTTTGAAGACTCCTGCCAGGAAACGTGGAGAAGCTTCTTGCCTGTCCCGGGGGTGCCCCCTCCTGGTGTTCATGCCACCAGCCCTGTCGTCCTCAGGCATCCCCACGCCCCATCCTGGTCACCCAAGCATCACTGGTCCCAGTGGTGGGGAGGGTCCTCTTCCCTTCCGCTCCCCAGGCCCCCTTCTGTTGGGGTGATGGTGTGGGGGGAATGCTCACTGGCAGGACCCTGTGCAGGGCCCTGGGACCCCCACCCGCTCAGCAGCCCCTTCCTCACCGGCCCTGGCCCCATGGCTGCACCAAGGGCTTGCAAGTTCCCCGAGGGCAGGAGGCCCATGGGGGGTGAGCTGGACTTGTGGCCGGGCCATACCCTCCCTCAGGGTAGGCCCCTCTGCCGCCGTCTAGAGGCTTGTTGACCCTTCCCCTTCACCCAGCTTCTTGGGGTACGCTCTGTGAATGAGGGCCCCCACTCCAAAATGAACTTGGACAGCTTTGTGCTGATGCAGGCGCCCCTGGGGCAGCCCTGCCCTCCTGTCCCCAACACCTGCTTGTCTCAGGAGCCCAGCACACAAGTGCACAGGACTCTGGCAGGGGCTGGGGTCCCCGTGCCCTCCCCAGGGAGCCCCCGCCCCAGCCATGCTTCCCAGCTGCCAGCATGCAGATGCCCACGGAGGCCCAGGCCCGCAGCGCTTCCTCGGGACAGGGGCTTCCCTGTGGGGTCCGGGTAGGGTGGGGGTCACAGCATGCGTGTCTCACTGCTGGAATTGGGTGGCTGGTGAGGGGCTGGGCCCAGGCCTAGACCACGAGGCCATGGAGGGAATGCCTTATAACCAAGCCGCATATTTGCAGAAAGCATCCATTTAATAGAAGGTCCCAGCATTGACCTTGCGACACCTGTCACACAGTCACAAAGGAAGCCCAGCGGCGTGTCACGGACGGCCACAGCCGAGTCCTTCCCTTGCAGAGGAGAACCTGGGCCAGCAGCCCAGGGTGAGTTGTGCTTCCGGTCGGGTGCTAACGGGCGCCGAGCGGCCCATGGAAACACACCTGCCCTGCCCGACGCCCGAAGACACAGGGCCGCAGTCGTTCACATAAACACGGAGGGGAAGGACGTCTCGTTCTTGGCCACGTAGTCCTCGGTCGCAAAAACCCTTGTATGTCGGCGGGGTCCCTCTGGGGGTCTCGAGGCAGCCTGCCCCCCTCCACGCACTCCGAGCAGGCCCAGCCTCAGGGTTGGGGGCGTCCAGGCCAAGCAGCTGACTTCCTTGTGTTTACAGCTCCCCTCTCCCGTCCGCCGCAGGGTGCTGGAGCGCTCGCCGGCAGGGGAGCCCCTCGGGGCCCGACTCCGGGCCAGACCCTCACAATCGTGTGGCCAAGCCCAGTCCCGTGAGCAGGCCATCGGTACACGGCCGTGGAAACACGGCTTCCACGTGAGCTGTGTGTCTTGAGTGTGCATGGCTGCCGGGGGGCTCGGTTCCCTCCCGTCCCCATGCACCCCTGCCCCCCCCCCGCAGCACAGCCGTGGGCCCACGCGGCCCTCCGTCCGCCTCAGCCAGACCCCGTCACGAGTTGCGGTACGTTGTGTGGGGACGCGGACTGTACAGGTTTGTAAAAACAGGTTAAAAAAGGCCTCCCCGCCCGCGTCTCCTGGTGCCCGGGGGCACGCTCCCCCCTCAGCTGCGGTGAGGGCTGCCGTCCGGGGTGGGCCAGGCCCACGTGGCAGCGGGGGCCGTGCCGGCGTGGCGGGGTCCCGGGGCTCCATGCGGCGCAGTGCATGCCGACGTGGGGGTGGGGGCTCCTCGCAGGCCCGGCTCAGAGCTGCGTCTCGTCGCGAGTCTCGGGGTTGCAGGGGGCCAGCCTGTGGCTGCAGCTGCTCTTCTGGCTCTGCGCGCTGCTGGCCACGTGGGCCAGGGGGTCGGAGCGGATGAGGTACCTGCGGGGGCGGTGGGACAGCCCTGGACGCTGCCCTCCGCCCGGGCCGGTGCTCGGCGTGGGGCCGGCGTCTGCTCGCCTGCGGACGCGGTACTTACACGATGTCGTTGGGCTCCAGCCTCGTGTCGGGCGGGGGGTTGATGAGGACGTAGGAGAGCGTGTTCTGGTGGTCGTTCATCTCGTCTGCAAAGGAGACGGGCCCCGTGGCGGTCACCGCTCAGCCGCCGCCCCCTGCGCTCTGCCGCGCCGGACGAGCCGGGGGCTCTGGCCCAGCCCCAGGATCTCCCGAGCCTTTCCAGGCGTCCTGTCTGAACCCCGCGGGGCTGGCCCTGCCTGACGGGGTCCCTGCCGCGGGCCCAGCATGGGCAGGGGTCGGCCACCCACACCCTGGGCAGCCAGCACCTCCAACGTGGCGGCCTCGAGCACGCCTGCTGCCCGCACAGCCCCACGTGCGCCCGCACACACCCCTGTTCCAGCCCCCCTGCCTGCCCCCCTGCCCCCGCCGGCCGGCCTCCCTCGCCGCTTCCTCGCCCTCTGCTTTGGACATCTGTCCTGTTTCCCACAACCTGCTCCACGGCGTCAGCCCACAGGGCCCCCCCAGCCCCCTTCCCAGAGGAGGGGCCCTTCGGTTTCCACGGGGACGGCCTGGTCTCTGGTGCACGGCTGGCTGTGGGGACACAGCCCGCAGCGGGGAGAACAGGTTCTGGAGAAGCGGTGGTCCCATCACAGCTGTCCCCGTGGCCACACGCGGGGCTGGCAGAGGCCTTGTGTTTGCTAGCAGAGCAACGAATGGCTCATGACCTCAGTTTACCCATGTGGCAAGGTCTACAGGCACCTTCTGACCCAGGGCGGCCATCAAGGGGGTGGCCCTCCAGAGGAGCCTAGCCCTGGTGGCCTGTGCCCCAGCCCTTGTCATTTCCTTCCTGCACCGTCCCCTCTCGGCAGTACTGTACTGGCCAGGCCGCCAAGAAAGGGACTCTGCAAAGTGGGAGAAGTGGCCAGCTGTCCGACCCTTGGGCAGTCCCTTGGTGCCGGCCTCTGTGTCCACTCCTGGAGTGGCTGCCTGGTGACCAGGGCGCTCTCAGCTCTCTTCCCACAACCCGTGTTGGGGCCCCTTGGGGGCAGCTGCCAGCCACTGGGCAGAGGGGCTCCATTGGTGGCGTGCAGGGAGGCGCACCTCCCAGCCCCGGGCCCCCCGTGCGTTTCTGGGGTGGGCCTCATGGCACATACAGGGGTGCTGTGGGTGGAGAAGGAGGTGGGTCTCGTCGACCCCCAATCGCGGGCATCAGCGGAGCGGCCATGCTGAGAGAGACGCCGGGTCGGGGCACAGAGCGTGGGGCCGGTGTTGGGGCCGGAGCCAGCAGCCGGTTCCCCCCAGGGCACACGGGCCACCCTCCGTGGCTGGGCAGCCAGGCGCCCAATCTCACTTGCTGACACTTGCCTCGTGGGGCCCTCCCCACCCAGCCTGGGCCCCCGCCTCTCCCCCTGAGCTGGACGACCAGGGTGTTCCTGAAGCCAGCAGGGCCTGGGACTGGACTGAGCCAGGCCTGGCTTTGTGCGTCTGGGGTGCTGGGCTGCGAGGTGGGCAGGTGGGGTGTGGGGCCCCAGCTGTAGCGCCAGGGCCTGGGGGGTGCTTGGTCACGAGCCGCTGACCCTGGTTTCCCCAGGACAGGTCAGCTTTACCGTGACCACCGCGCTCAGGTGGGGAGGGGGCTGATGATGGCTCTCCTGGCAAATGACCAAAGGAGGTGTCACCTGACCCTGCCCCCATCCCTGCACCCCTACTAACCAGGCCTTCCCAGGACCCTGCAGACCAGGTGCTTCCGTTCCCCTACCTGCCCCACGCCCTGGGGTCTGTACTCACCTCCCCCCGGCCCCCCACCTGACCGAGCCTGAGCCACCTCCCTCAAGGGTGATGGCGAGCAGGGGTGAAGGTGACCGCTGCGCTCTCAGGGGGCTGCCTGCGGGATGGTGCCCTCCCCGGGGGGCCTGGCTAACGGGCTTCCCTCTCTTCTGGTTTTCATCTGGCCCCAGGAACTTCCCAACGTCCACACGTGGGGAGCCCTCAGCCCCAGCGGGAAGCAAGGGTGCAGCTGGGCGCAGGGAAGGGGCGACGCGGCCACCCTGTTCACGGAAACTGCCGGACTTGGATCTGTGCCGTCCCCATGGGTCTTTTGTGAACGCCATCCGGCTTTCAGGTTAAGGAAAAGCTTAAGAGCCCAGGAGAGGCCGAAGCCTTGCCGGCACGGGCCCCGACAGGCCAGCCCCCGGCAGCACCCCTGGACTGTGAGCCCCGAGGTTTTCACTCTGGGGCCTGGGTCTGCCCCAGATGGCTCCCGGCCCAGGAGAACCGTCCCCTCTGGGGTCAGCCCTGGATGGGGGCGCTGCCCCCAGGCGCCTGGGCGTGTGAGCTCTGAGCTTTCTCTAGGGCCTCGAGGAGCTCCCAGGGGAGGAAGGGGTTCTGGCAGCAGGGCCTGTGGCCTGAACGCTGCTCTGACTTCTGTTGGGGTCTCAGGGCAGATCTGGGGGCTGTGGGGGCATCTGCTTGGAAGAAACCTGAGCCCCGAATGAGAAAGGAGTACGGACAGGCTTTGTCTCAGCTGGAGAGGGAGACCCCTCTGGAAGCTCCTGCTTCAAGTCAGGCCCACAAAGGCCCAGGGCAGAGCCCACCCCTGTTCCCCAGCCGCCGGCCCAGGCCTCACCAGGCTCCACTGTGTGCGTGTGTGCGTGCATGGGTGCGTGCAAGCCAGGCTCAGAACCATCTGTCTGGATGCTGCCCTGGAGCTGGGTGGGCTCAGGGTCCCCGGCATCTCGAGCCAGCTGCAGGCCGATGGCCAGCAGTGCGGTCGGGGCAGACACGGACACGGAGCTTATCCTCAGAACACACGGAGCAGGACTGGGGGAGCCCCGAGAGCTGCGCGCTGGCCGTCAGGCTGCCGGCACAGGCCACACATCTTCCCGGGGTCAGTCCCGTCCTCCACAAGCACAGGAGGAGGGTGTCCGGGTCCCGCATGCGGGCGACCTGGGAGCACGGGAGCCCCTGCCTGCAGGGACCCTCTCCTGTCTACTGTCCTGTCCGCCTGCCTGGCTGGGGCGGGCCCTGGGCGGCCCGTCCACCACGGTTGGCGTGCCCCCTCGTGTGGCAGCCGAAGTCCGCCGGAGCAGAATTACCTTGCAAATATCCCAGGTTTACCCGATTCATGACATCACTGGCTGTTAAATTTGCTACATCCTCTACGGAACACACAGGAAGAGGGACAGACAGAAACAGAGAGAGAGAGAGGTCAGCAAGCAGCGTGCGGCGGCCGGCACAGCGGGCAGGGCAGCCAGCTGCGCGGCAGGCCGTGCACTTGGGGACCGGCAGGGGCCAGCGCCAGCCACCTGGGAAGCAAGTCTGTCACCGGCAGCGTGGGCTCCTTCTCTGCCAAGCTCTGGAGGGCGGGGGGGGGGTGCAGAGGTTGAGGGAACGTGGGGCAGGTGCCAGCTCTGGGGTCGGTGGGCTGGGGTCTACCTGCTGCTCCCGGCGTGGGGCCGGACGCACGCCGCCCTGAGGGGCAGGGACACGGAGGGGGCAGAGGTGAACCCTGCAGCCTCGGCATGGTGGGGGTGTGGCTGGCCCCCAGACTCGAGCCTCTGGTCCCACCTGGAGGGGGGGGTGCTAGGGCCCCTGAGCCAGGCAGCATGGAAGGAAGCAGGGTGGGGAGAGCCCGTGCCCACGGGGGGACAGCCAAGCCCGAGTCGCAGGCAGAGTCCCTGAGATGGAACCTGACCCGCCAGAGGCTTGACCCAGTGCCGGGTGTGGGTGCAGATGGGCCGCGGCCGGGAGCCTNCTGACCCGCCAGAGGCTTGACCCAGTGCCGGGTGTGGGTGCAGACGGGCCGCGGCCGGGAGCCTGGGCTCCCCTTCAGCCCCATGACAGAGGCAGCACCTCCAGAGCGGGTGTGGGAAAGAGTGTCACTCCCCCGGGTCTGCCCTTGGTCAAGGTCATGAGCTTTTCCCCCAGATAAGCCCCAGGGAGAAGGGGGCAGCCCAGGTCTGGGGGCACAGCCACAAAGCAGTAGAAACGGGTGACTGTCTCAGGAGCGGCCTCGGGGCTCGATGTGGCCCCTGGTCCAGCTGCCCCCCGACGTGCCCCGTACGCTCTGGCTGCTGGGAAGGCCGGGGGGCTGGGGGTTCCCCCCGCCACATTCCCGTTCTCCACACAACGCACCCCTGCGTTTCTGATCTGTCCCCACTCAAGGACTGTGCCCTTGGCTTTGGGGGAGCCCTGCCTGGCCCGGTCGGCCCCATGGCCACGGCTCCCATGAGATCCACACGCTGGGCTCAGTCAGCTCGATCTAGTCCCTTGTTTTACAGGTGGGGAAACTGAGGCCCCAGAGTGCTGAGGGTGAGCCCTCCCTGCGGGGCTCCGGGCCAGTTCTGGGGGATCCTCACACCAGAGGGACTCCAACGGGCCTCGCGGGCTTGGCAGGCAGAGCGGAGACCCCGGGTGGTGGGGGCAGGCGGCGCTGCCCGGGCCCTTACCGTAGCCGGTGGTGGGCAGCCCCAGGTGCTTCATGCGGTTCTTGACCAGCTCGGAGAGCTCCTGCCGCTCGGAGCGCCGGTACAGGCTGAGCCGCTGCTGGCTGGCCCACTCGGCGGCCGCCGCCTTCCCCGCGGGCTTGGGGCCCTTACGGCTCAGCTTGCGGGCCCACTGCAGGCTCTTGCGCCGCAGGAGCGGGCACTCGGCTGGGTCCCCGCCAGCCGCGTGCCGGCCGTGGATGCTGCCGCTGCCGCCGGTGCCCGCCCGCGCGCCCCAGGGCCCCCTTGCTTCCTGCGTGTCCTGGCAGTCCTCCACGCTCACCGAGATCTGGGACTGGCCAAGGCGGGAGGGTGATGGGGAGGGGGACCCCAGGGCCCAGGGGTGAGTGCCTTCCTCCTCCAGCCGGGGGGCGGGGTGCCAGCCCCAAGCCTTCCTTCTGAGCCCCAAACCGCCAGCCTCCAGGTCCGTTCGCCTTTGCTGGGGGGACGAGGGCGGCTCCTTCCACCTCTCTGGGCCCTGTTCCCATGGCTCCCACCTGGGCCCTTCCTGTCCTGATTTTGCCAACGGAAGGCCACCCCTCCGCGAGTCTCGATCTCCCCATCTCAGAGAGCGGGGAAGGGCAGTGCGGTAGACGGGAGTGCCTGTGGCTCAGTGGGGACATGGGACTCCCACCTGGGCAGCACCCCAAGAGGCTAGGGCATGGAGGTTGGGCCAGACCAGTAGGAAGGGGGCCGCAGCGGACGTGCACAGAGCACATGGGGCCGGAGGAGCCTGGTTCCCCAGGGGCCCTCTTGGAGCTGTGCCATGGCTGAGCCATCCTAGGGACACACTCCCTGACCCTGCCGTTACCCAGGGCCCTGTGACCCCCAGGCCGGGGGCGGGGGAGCCCAGGCGGGACTCTGCACCCGTCAGCACAGATTGATGGGAGGCCCACGGGGCCACTCACCTGGGCTCTGAGGTCGTGGGGCTGCAAAGGAAACCAGGGGCAGCCTGGGTGCCTGTGGGTGACCCTGCCCCCGCCCCAGCCCCAGATCCCGCCTGAACCCCTCGAGGGCTGGGGACCCATGTGGCAGGCTGCCCCCTGTGGCTCTAGCTGGCAGCACAGGGCCCCTCGTCCTCGAACTCCCCGGCCCCACTTGGGGGTCCCAGCCACCCAACCACGTGTGCGGGGCACATGAACCTGACCCCAGAAGGGCCGGACAGCAAAGGCCAGGGGGCCCAGAATGAAACATGGCAGCGGCACGAGTTACGCAGGCAGCCTGCGGGCTGCTTGGGCGCGAGCGCGTCCTTGGAGCCCCCGGCCCGAACCTCCGAGGTCGAGAAGACGTGGCACTCGGTCCTGTAGATGCCGATGGGGATCTCGGCACTGGAGGAGCAGAGCTTCTGGAAGAGCCGGCCGTACGTGCGAATCCACAGGTCCTCCTCCGTGACTTTCATCTAGAGCGAGCGGCGGCCCTGAGCAGGGGCCGGCCGCACACACCCCGACCACGGCGTGCCCGCCCGGCCGCCCCGTCACTCACGGCGCACAGGTAGCCGGAGCCTGGCGTGGTGTCGAGGCCCAGCAGCAGCCTGGTGATGGAGATCATGTAATCCTTCACGAAGGACTGGCCAGAGGGGGAGGCCGCAGTGAGGCGGGGGCACCGGGGACAGGCCCGGTCCCCTCACACGCCGGCCGGGCGCCCGCAGCCTCCCGCTGGGAAGCCCGGCCCGGCCTCGAGAATCGGAGGCCCAGAGGCTGCCGCGGGGAGCAGAGCCCAGGGCAGCGCCTTCCTGGGAGGAAAAGGGCGGGGGACGCGAGGGGCAGACCCAGGGAGGGACGCTCAGAACTGGGCTCTGTCGGCTGGAGGTGGGGAGGAGGCTGGGGCTCCCGCTGCACCCCCCGCCCCCGCTGACCTGGTAGAGCAGCGTGTCCAACATGCTGATGCTGAAGACGCGGCCCGCGGCGAACGGCAGGCGGAACATGAAGGCCAGGTTGGAGCCGTTTTCCCGTTCCCTCTGCAGGAAAGCGGGACTCAGGCGGGAGCTCACGCCGCGGCGGCCCACGCGGTGCAGGGTGTGCGAGCACCAGCCGACGGCCGGCCTCGGGCCCCAGCACCCAGCTCAGGTCCCCGCCCAGACGCACTGGAGCCCAGAGCTCAGGAATGGGGATCTGCCCCCCCGCCCGAGCCGGGCGTGGGACCCGCACAGTCCCGTGGCACCCCATGCTTGCTTCAATGCGCCGCTCTCGCCATCCCAAAATTCGAGAACATCTCAGCGATTTTATCCTTGAGCTTGTGTTTTTAAGTGAAGTCGGATGGGACGGTGGAGCGTGGGGACACAGAAGCCATGGCAACGCGTGTGCTGTCCCTGCCTCCCTGTTCCCCCGAGGCGTGCAGGATGCTCCGTGAGCACGGAGTTCCAGGGACCTGCCGCGGGAGTTTCCTGCAGCTGCGGGAATAAGTCACCACAGCCCTGCGGCGGGAACACAGCCCCACCCTCGCAAGCCTCCGCAGTCGGAAGCCCAACGTGGATTTCACGGGGTGGGATCAAGGCTCCGGCAGGGCCTCGCTCCTTCGGGCGGCGCAAGGCGACAGTCCTTTCTTCCTGTTTTGTCTCTAGAAGCTGACCGCGTCCCTCCGCTCCTGGCTCCCTCCTGCCCCAGTCAGCAGCGCAACTGCTGACCTCTGACCCTCCACCTCCCCGCTGGCAGGTCCCCGGTGAGGATGCTGGGCCCCTGCGGGACCCTCTCCGGTCTACACGGTCCCTTGACTGTGCACCGCACTCCATCCAGGCCCTGGCGAGTCGGATGTGGACATCTTCAGGGCCATTGTCCTCAGCGCCCCGGTTCGTCTGTGACTGACGGCCGGGAGGCGCCCCCTTCTCGCGGGACCAGACTTGCTTCAAAGGCAGAAGGCAAAGGACACAGAAGACGCAGGGGCCGCCTGGAGGCCTTTCCCGCCCGAGGGCGGCGGGGCGTGCGCATCGGGGTGTGAAGCCGTGAGGCGGGTTCTGGCGGCGGCGCCCCGTCCGGCGAAATGAGACGTGTCCGGACGCGGCACACGCTGCGCGGTTCCGCAGACCCCAGCCCGGTGGGCGCGTCTGCGTGCGGGTCTCCGGTGCGCGGTGGACCCCGCGAGTCCTTACAAAGGGCGCTTTCCTTCCGAGCGGCACCGGCGAACCGAGGAAGGGGACCGCGGAGGCTGCGGCGGCGGGGGGGGGGGGCATGGTCTTGGGCGGCTTTAACAGGACTCCCCGGCGTTTCGAACACGGGGCCCATGATCTCGGGCTGCAGGAGACCCTGCAGATTCTGTGCCTGGCACTGGAGGGACCCGAGGGCTTTGTCCAGAGCCCCAGCACCCCAGTGACGGCTAGGCCCGGGAACAGGCGTGCGTGAGTCCCTCCTGCCGGCGGAGCCCGGGCTGGAGGCCGGACCGGACGGGCAGCCCCTTGGGGGGACAAGCAGCCAGAACACGGTGGGGGGGTCCGCACAGCGAGGTCCTACCTTCCCCGGCCATCCTTCTGCCGGGTCCTCTCTCTACACGGCTCTGTGGTGGCGGACGCCATGGCAACTTGGGTCACCGTTTCAAAAAACGTGTTCATCATCTCAATGTTCTTTGAGGTAGAAAACACACACGCTTTTATAAAAATAAACTGCCATTAATTCTTTCAGGGAATGAGCCCAGCTGCTCCTGTGGGGGGACGTCGTGGCTGGGCCATCTGTCCGAGCTGTCAGGAGCCAGGGCGTGCCTGGGTGGCAGAGACCCACGGGGGAGGGACCCCAGGACAAGTCAGAAGACAAGGCCTCCGTGGCGTCCACACCTGGGACTCGCGGGGGGCGGTGGGACGTTGGCTCCGAGCATCTGAGGGTGGGTGCACCCCACAGCTCTGCCGGCCCTCCCTCTCCGCCGCCCGGGCCCCCAGCCCACGTCTGCCCAGAGGAGCCCGAGCTGCTCCTCGAGGCAGCGTCCTGTGGTCGCACGCGCTGGCGTCCTCCCTTCTGTGCGGGCCCCGACCACAGAGCCACACGTCAGGGGTCACTGCCCTGAGCTGGGCGGGGGGTGCGCCTGCTACAGGAAGTGATGCTGCACAGTAAGGAGGGGTCACCGTGGGACGTCGGCCACAGAAGGCGGGGGAGCAGGAGCGCGGCCTGACCGCCTTGAAGCCCGGCTCCTCCAACAGGCGGCGCGGGAGACCGCCGAGGGACTGCGCGTCCACGGGGGAAGCTGGAGTTGAGGGCCGGAACCAGCCGCCTGGAGGAGGAGTCCCAGACCCCCAGACTCCCGCTCACGTCCGGAGCAGCAGCCCCAGCGTTTGGACTCGGAACCCGGCGTGCTCCAGTCATTCGGAGGAAGGACGCTCAGTCCACAGGGGGCTGCCTGGGGTCAAAGGGGCCGGCGGAGCCCCCTGCAGGGAGGGCCGGGCCGGGCGCCTGATGTCCCTCTGCCACTGTGCCGAGCAGGAGCCCCTCTGTCTCCGAGGGCCTGGAGGCCACCTGTCCGGCTTCTACTTGTCCCTCTGGCAAGCGGAGGGAGCGCCAGGGTCCCCACTGGCCTCTTGACCCACCGCTGGGCGGGACGCACTTCCACCCTCCCCCTGGGGCCAGGGTGAGGCTCCTGCGCTTGTCCCTTCTGTCTGGTGTTGATGGCCTGGCCTGGTTTGGGCGCACGGCAGCTCCAGGGTCAGCCACCGAGGCCACTGAGGCTGCCGTCTGCTCCCCGGGGAGGCCGGCCGCCCAGGTCCCGGGGGCATGGGGCTCACAGGAAGTGCTCACTGCTGCCAGCCTCCTCTTCGGCAGCTCACCCGCTCCCCGGTCTTGCCCTCGCCCCAGCACACGCCCTGCCCCTCGCCGTGGAGTGGTGCTGCCAGTGGCCTGAGCAGGGATGACGTCACCAGGGCCCGTGTCCCCGGTGGCTGGTCCCTGTGCCCTGGAGCTCCTCATCAATGCCAGCGGATGCCCTTCCTGGAGCCTCGAGGACCCAATGGCGGATCCCCACTCTGCACCCCTCCGCTGTGTGACCCCAAGCGACCTCCTCCCCTCTCTGACCCCCAGTCCTTTGTGTGCACCCGCCAGAAGGTTGAGACGGGTCACGATTTGGGTTTGGGCATAACGCCTGAGGTGCGGTAAGTGGGTAGTTAGTGTCCCCGAAGCTGGTATTTATGGACACGGCAGGCAGCTCCGCCCCAGGCACGGCCAGGCCTGGACCCGGCCATCAGGGGGACCGTGTCTGCCTCTGGCCAGTGCCCCTAAAGGCTCCGGGTGACATAGGAGCCTCACGTGGGAGCTGAGTCCCCATCTCTGACCCCCTCTGGCCAGAGGAAAGCAGGTGCCTCGGCCTCCCATGGCCCGAGCCCCAAGAGCCCCCCGGCCCATTCCCTTCAAGCTCCGGACCCTGACAGCTCAGCACGTCGGGCAGGGGGAGGTCGGGTGCAACTGCTCACCTTTTCCAGCTTGGAAAGAGCCAGAGAGTAGCTGTCCTTAGCACGGAACTGCATGAATCGCATGTTGGAAGGGTGGGTGAGCTCCGTGGTGATGCTCAAGCTGGGGAAGAGCCTGCAGGGGAGCAGGGGCTCAGGGCGGGTCCCCCGATCACAGGTGGGGCAGCAGGGGCTCAGGGCGGGTCCCCCGATCACGGGTGGGGCAGCAGGGGCTCAGGGAGGGTCCCCTGGTAATGGATTGGGGGGCTCAGGGTGGGGTCCCATGGTCACAGATATTGGGGGTGCTTGGGGCAGGGTGCCCTGGTCGCGGATGTCGGGGGGCTCAGGGTGGGCTCCCCGATGGCTAGGGGGCTGCTTGGGACCCAGCCTGGTCCTGCTGCGACTGCCCTGGGTGCGAGCCCCTGGCTCACCGGAACATGGTCTGCACGTTGACGATGGTCTTGGCGTCGGCCATGTAGTCCTCCTCCGCACTCATCGTGCTCTCCTTGTCCACCACGACCAGGTTGTCCGCGTAGATGATGCCACACCGCAGCAAGCTGTCCAGGCTGCAGGCCGCAGGTGGGCACGGGGGTCGCCGACGGCCAGCTCGGGGGTCCCAGGAGCCCCCTCTGGGTGCACCTTGCCCTCCCCCCGACCTCCTGGCCTCCCCACACCCGGGGAGAGAGAGACTCTGGAGGACGGACGGGGCTGGGAGGGGCCTTCCGCTAAGCCACTGTGGGCTCGGTGGGGAGAAGGCGAGGCGGCCCGGCCCCTTACTTGTCCACGGAGCCCTCCATGTAGTAAACCATGGGGAAGCAGCAGATGGCCTCCAGGAAGTGGTGGTCCGGCCTGTGGGGAGAGCAGGTCCTGGGGGTGCCCGTCCTGCTCTGCCGCTCGCCCCCCGTGCCCAGCTTGGGCCCTGCCCTGGGTGAGCAGGCCTGGGTGGAGCAGGGGTCCCCCAGGACCGCGGCACATCAGACCCGGGTGGCCTTTAGAGACCCATGGGGCGGTTCTTTATTTTGCCCGAGGGGGAACCATGGCCTGACGAGTGGGGCTTGACCAAGTGAGACTCCGGGCTCCGATGGGGGAGGGCTAGCCCAGGTGAGGCCCTGGGATCTGGGGGGCAGGGGCGGGCTTGCCCAGGTGGGACCCTGGGCTCTCGGTCGAGGTGCTAGAGCCAGGTGTCAGTCACAGTGTGGGGAACAGGAGAAACCGTGAGGGAGGAACAGAGGGTAGGGTGCTCCGGAGGACCGGGGGGCCTGGGCACAGAGCAGGGGAGGAGCCGGGGTGTCTGCGAGCGGGGCCTCACCTGTTGTCCAGCAGCAGCACGATGGGGTTGAGCTCCTTGCGGGGTCGGTAGTAGGCACGCAGGGGCACGATGAAATTGTACAGCCCGTTGCCCGCCGTCTCCGCCGAGACGATGATCAGTTTGTTCTTGAAGCCGTAGGCCTTGGCGTCCTCGTAGCTGTTGTGCTTGCAGCCCTGCCGAGAGCCGGGGTCAACCGCTAGCCTTGGAAATGGCACCGCCAGCTATTCTATCAGCCAAAACCGGGCTCGCCGGCAAGAAGAGAGAATTACGATCGGAAGCAAGCCGTGGGCCAGTTCGGACGAGGGATGAGTCGGGCGGGGCTCTTCTAAACTAACGTCCACCGGGGGCAGGTGTGCTGGCCTCCCACTGACTGCCCCGCGGCTGGTCGGTCTCCTCCCACTGGGTCTGCACTTGATGGCGGGTGGGAGGAGCTCCCCCGTCTCCGTGGGGTTTCCCTTTACTGACTTTCACACGATGTTGGCCACCGTGGCGACGCTGGCTCCCCGGGAGCCCCTCACCGAAGGGCGCCCGCAGGCACGTGGTCGCCACTTGCTGGCCCTGGTCCCTTCATGGCCTGTGGCAGCCCCATAGGAACCAGAGGCCCCAGCAGACCCATCTACCCCGCACTTGGCTGCTCCATGTCAGACCACTATGGGGCAGAGCGGCGAGTGGTGGCCGTGGTGGGGGACGGCCACGTCAGGGAGGGGAGGGAGGTGCCGAGCGAGCCTGTGTCTTAGCAGATGCAGAAAGGAGATCTGTGCCGTGCGTGTCGTATGTGTATGTGTGTGTGTGCGTGTGCGTTCCAGCTCTGTCCGCTAAGGCCCAGATGCAGTGACACCCCAGAAGCTGTGAGCGCACCCCATGCCGAGAACGTGGTGTCTCAACACCATGTTGCACTGAGAGAGCAGCGGGGCTCCCTGCGTAAATGGTTCCTGGACTGGAGCAGGGCAGGTGCACGACGGGGCGGGGATGCCGTGGAAGCGTTCCAGGGACGACAGGGACACGGCCCGCCCCAGCCAGCCTGAAGGGCTTCCCCTTGCCAAACGGGAAAGTCCGAGCCTCAAAAGCAGTAGCGATCGGGCACAAATGGCAATACCACAGGAGTAAGAGTGGTTATAAGCCCTGAACCAAAGAGGAATCTGAGCCCATGCGTGAACGGGTGGAGATGCAGAGGGAAACGTGCTTCCTCACGGCAGGACGCTAACAAATCGAAACAAAAGAAAGCCGGGACGAGACCCCCAGGCGGAGCGCAGCTCTTCCATCACATCTCCCCACAAATGACTCACTAACCACAAAGGCAAAAATGGAGGAACCTGGGTGGGTCACGTGGCACCCCAAGGGATGTGGCACATGGACGTCGCGTGCCTCCAAGTACACGTGTCACATTCGGAGATAGCCCCAGGCACACACATGGAGTCTTCTCACNGAGCCCCGGGCCCCCCCCCCCCCCAGGCAGGTGCCACCAAAGCACTGTCCACGCCTCCAGATGCCAGGGCCGAGAGCCGAGCAAGACAGGGACGGGGCAGCTACATGCAGCGCCTGGCGTGGACCCGTCCTGACGGGGAACCCGCTGTATGAAGGGCAGTGAGGGCTGTGGGACAAGGGGCGCACTCTGAGCGGCCGGTGGACCAGACGGGGAGCTGAGCACGTCCTTGCTCTCGTGAAGCAGGCAGGGGTGTGGGGAAGGGGGCTCCACCTGCTCTCAGGTGGTCTGGGAAAAACACGCCTCTGAAACGGACGCACGTCTACGGAGGACAAGAGCAAAAGCAGTGAGTCTGGGCAAAGGCCCAGGATTTCTCTCTTTTAGCTTTTCCAGAAACTTGCAGTTACCTCAAAACGCAAGTCATGCAGAGTGCGGGGGAGCCACCCACCTTGTCCAGCCGCAGGCAGCAGAACGGGGCCTTCACGGGCAGAAGGTGGCACAGGGTGGGGGAGCTGCCGATGTAGGGCGAGTTGGGGGGGTAGCCCTTCACGTACCTGGCGTGGGAGACAG
>NC_048224.1:59058930-59067074 GCF_002007445.2 Ailuropoda melanoleuca | reverse complement strand
CCAGGCCCGCCTGCCCCCCCACCCAGCCCTGTCCAGGGCCCCAGAGCGCCGCAGGGCTGTGCCCCTGGCGGCCACACGGAGGCGCCAGACCCCGCAGACTGAGTGTGGCGGAAGGAGGGCTCTGAGGTGAGAATCAGGCATCACGCACACGCACTACACACGTGTGGACACACACACGAGCTGACACGGGGCCTGGAATCACCGCCATAGCCCCAGGGTCGCGTCCTCCCTGAAGCCCCCAGCACCCCAGCCAGTGGGGAGACCCCGGCCCTCGGCCCCTCTCTGCCGGCTGCTCAGGGCTGGGCTGGTCTCCCCAGCAGCACCCAGGGCACCCCACACGGGGGCGGCCACAGCCCGGCCCGAGCAGCAGCGTGGGAAGTGGACGGCCTTCTGCTCTGTCTCCAGTTGGCTTAAGGGACATGGCCTCAGCGGCCAGGCACGCCCCCTGCCCCGGGTGTCCAGCAGCCCCGGGCGGCCCCCTGTCCCGCTTTAAGGCCCGTCTGCTTCATCTGGGAGCCAGATGGAGGCTGGGCGCAGAGGGAGCAGTGACCACAGCCTCGCTGGGGGAGCCCGGGCACCTGGCCATGGTGCTGGTATCAGGGGGCGCCTGTACGTCCCAGCCAAGGCCAAGTGGCCAGACATAGGCCAGGGCAGGAGGACGGCTCCGGATGGCCAGGGGCCTCCAGGCCTGGATGGTGCCTCGTAAAGGGCTCCCCTGCCTGTGACCTCCACTAAGCAGGCCGGGCGCCTCGGTGTGGCAGCCCAGGGTGCGGGGCGGAGGGGGGACAAGGGGGCAGGCGGCTTTCACGTCTGTGCGGAGTCCCCAGAAGATTCCATTTGCCGAACACAGTCTCCCGTGAAACCCACGGGGACATTTCCCTCCCCACGCACTGGCCACAGCCCTCAGGCCCGTCTCTGTCCCCCCCCCACCCCCCATCGAAAGCTTCTGTCCTGGCACACGGCACTCACTCCACCACAGACAGCCCCTCATCGTCTGACGGCGTCATCTCGTCCTCCGACGGGTCACTCAGCAGGTCGCAGGGCAGCAGGGCTGAGCTGTCTGCCAGTTCCAGGACGGGCGCGATGCTGGGCCGCCGGCTGCCCGAGCCGTTCTCTGTGGGCAGCGCGAGCTTGCCGCCCCCGCTGCCCCCGCCACTCTGTGCCGGCCGGCACTCTGTGTTCTGGAGGTCCATGGCCACCGTCCCTGGAACAGAGCAGCTGACCTCGGCTGGCGGCTCCTCCCCAGGCTCTCCTGGGGGCGGCTGGTTCCCGGATCGCAGGCGGGACCCCTGGCGCGGGGCGCCCCCCTCCCAGGCACCGAGACACCAGTGCCCACGAGGGCGCTGCAGGAAGGCGGGGACAGATGGGGACCCGGAGACACAGGGGCGTGCCCGCCCGTGCCGCGCCTCACCCACGGAGGCCACGATGCTGTGCATGGGCAGGCGGGAGGACCCGTCGTACAGACGCTGCCCCGAGAAGCCCTTCTCCTCCTGCTTGAAGATGAAGGCGGAGTTCTCCTCCTTGGTGATGTTGATATAGAAGCAGGTGTCGGAGGCCGCCAGGGTGTGCCGGGGCCCCGGGTTCAGCAGGATGCTCTTGTTGTCCTCGCGCTTCAGCCCGATGAGGCACACGCCGTACCTGCGCGGGCACGGCCTCAGGGGCTGGCGGTGGCCGTCACGCGGCGAGCACACCCGCGTCCCCAGCCCCCCGCGCCCGCCCTCCCGCCGGGGCGCGTACTTCTTGTGCGCGTGGAAGGCGGCGTAGGTGAAGCTCTTGCCCTCGTACTCGCGGAAGAACTTGCTGTCCCCCATGCGCACGTGGTACACCTCGTTGCCCGAGCAGCGGCCGTACATGCGCTGCCACTGCTCCGGGGACTCCTGGCCTTCCCTGCGCAGGCGGCCGCGGCGTCACCGAGGGGGCGACGCCGGGTGGAACAGCCCCGTGTGGCTGAGCCTCGGGGGGTGGCCTGAGGGGTCACCCGCGCAGCTTTTCAACACAGTGGTCTTCTAGGGGGTGCCCCCACGTTTGGGGGCTGAGACGGGCCTTGGTGGCCTGCGGGCTCTCCACCCCTGCCCGGTCCCTGCCCTGGCGCTGCCCGGGTCGCACGAGCCGCTGAGGACACGCACCTGGGGGCCCCCGGCCTGGTCTCCAGGAGAAAAGACAGCCTCCAGCGCTGTGCGGGTCCCCCCAGCCCAGTTGCGGCGAATCAGACGCACCTTCTCCCCCAAGCCCAGGGCTCTCCCGGCACCACGCTGGCCGCTCCCTGCCCACCACCCCCCGCCCCGCACTCACTGGCCACGGGACGTGTGCACCAGCAGCGTGATGAGCGTGGACGTGGCGGGACAGATGCAGTTGAGGGCCAGCATGGCGTACTTGCACTCCTCTTCACACACCACGTGGTCTGCGGCGGGAGGGGCCGGGTGGCCGCCCAGGCCTCGCTGCCCCCAGAGCAGGCGCCCCCCGCCCAGTGCCCTCCCTGTGGGCTCCACGCCCCACGCCTGCTGAGCGCACTCAGCTGTGCCCCCCGCTAGGCCTCTGCGAGCTCGCGGGTGCTCCAGCCCTTCCTCCGCCCCAGCTGGCAAAGGGCCACTTACCTGGGGGCACACCCACGGGCGCCACGTACCTGCAAACTTGACGTGGAACTTGTTCTCAGGCTTGAGAATTTGGACGTAGAGGGGGCAGTTGGGCGCGAAGTCCTTCACGGCCCAGGCACGCAGGATGGTCTGGTGGTCCTGGGGGGAGGAGGGGTCAGTGCTAAGGGGCGGCAGCAGGGTCCTCGTGCTCTGCCCTGGGGGCTGGCGCACTCACCGCTGCCGTGCGGTCCACCTCGTTGCGGCTGCTGAGGATAAAGCAGGCCTCCCCGTTGTCCATCCTGCAAAGCACCAGGGCTGAGCGCTGCCTGGACCGGCCACGCTCCCATCTCAGACGTCAGGGGCTCAGGGTAGAGGCTGGAAGGGGTGGGCCCCTTCGAGACCCCACCTCGCTCTGAGCTCATGACCTGGTGTCAGGACACTGACCAGCTCGTGGGGGGCCCATTCTCTATGACCTCATTAAGCCAGGGCTGGGCTGGGGTACAGAATGGGGGGGAGCGCGTGGTGGCAAGAGGCTGGACGCTGCCCACTTGCCGGCCTGTCCCTCCCAAGGTCTGGGGACCTGGATGACCCGTTCTGCTCTCCTCCTTCAGAGCCCCTTGGCTGCAGGGGCACCGAGGAACGACTCACACCCCAGGGCAGGGAGGCCGGGTCCCTCTCGTCCACCCTAGCTCATCGCTTGTCCCTGCCAGGCCTCTGCCTCTCCCAGCCCCTTGGCCTGGAGCTGGGTGCTGGGTCACAGGAGAGGCTGGGCCCCCTGACCCCTGCCACCTCCAAACTGGATTCCTTTCTGAAACGTTACAGGTGGGACAGAGGGACCCAGGGCTCTGGAGGTGGGCACACCGGCTGTCCAGTCTCCTGCTTCCCCTTGGCCTGTACAGCCCACATTCCAACACAAAGGAAGAGCAGAGATTCCTGGAATGAAGGGGTGATGAGGGGTCTCCTGGCGTATCCCAGAACAGGCATGGGCACATTCTGGAAAGTTCCATCTAACAACTTAGTCTTCTTACCTGAAGTCACTCTGTCAGCAAGTCTTTAAAAGAAACCTTACCCACAGCCCAGGTCTTGGCTCCACCTGGAGCCACTCCTGGACCTGACGCATCTCCCAGATGCCAGAGCAGTGGGGGATGGGAGTTGTGGCAGGCTGACCCCGGGGCACGGAGGACAGGGGGCTGGGCACGCCCTGGTGCTCTGACGCAGCGCCAGTGTGGGGCCTGGCTGGCCCCGGGCGGGCGGCGGGCACAGAGCCGGAGCTGCCGGCCGCCCCGCTGACCCTCCCTCCCTCGGACCCCGCCCAGACAGGCTCAGGGCCCCCCCACCGCCGGGCTGGCGCTCACTTGGCTCGCATGAGGTCCTGGTCCTTGAGCGCGGAGCCCTGGAGGTAGATGACCCGCTGGGACCACAGCGGGATCTGCAGGACCCTGCGGACCTGGATGTCCATCTCAGTAGGACACAGGATGACCACGTAATAGTCCTGCAGGGGGGCCCGGGCTCAGTCCGGCCGCATCACCCCCAGGCCCCCGTGACGGCGCGTGGGGCGGGAGGGCGGGGCGGACCCCCCGGTTGGTGCGCCTCACCTGGAGCCGGGGGTGCGCGTAGAACTCGTTCAGGAAGTCCATGAGGAGGTCGATCTTGAGGGAGCTGACGCACAAGATCACGTGCTTCTCCGTCTGCGCCCGGTGGCGGCTGTAGTTGCCCCCCGACTTCTGCCGCTCCATCCACAGGTAGACCAGCTCCTCGAACTGCCGGGGACAGTGGCTGCGTCCCAGATGGCCCGGGGGCCACGCGGGCAAGGGTGCTCGCCCTCGTGGGAGCCGCTCACGCGGAGCCCCCCTCCCCCGACAGCACAGAGCAGGACCCACGGGGGGGGGAGCCACTCGGGGGGCACAACGGATGCCCCAGCTCCGCCCCCGGAGCCCAAGTGACGCGATCCCCAAGTCTGCACTCCCAACATGCAAGTGATGATGAGACCTTGGGGTTGCCGTCAGCCCCCAAGATTCCTTTTGGAGGTGTCAGGAAGTTCTCAGGCAGAGTCAAAAGATCCAGACCCCGGCGCGGAAGGGCACTTTCAGTACCCGTGGGGTCCCACCCACCCCACCCATGCCTCCAGGACGCCAGCCGTGCATTGTGAGTCCTTCTAAATTAGGAAAAGGACGGATACAAGTGGCCCAGGGAAGGGAGCGGAGCCACCAGGGTGCGGGTGGCCCCGTCTCCAGCTGTTCCCCCTCCGGCTCCGAGGCCCACGGTTTAACGCAGCCTCCGGCAGCAGCAGCCGCCACCCTCCCGCGGGCTCCACCGTGCCGGAGGCACCTAGTCTCTCGCCGAAATGGGATCGTTTCAATGAATTTATGGCGCATCTGCTAGGATCCGGGGACAAGACCCGTGGCCCTGAAGCACAGGACCGGCTTCACCACCGGAGGGGCCTGGGACCCCAGGGGGTCCCCTGTGCAGGGTGGGGCGATGTGTGCCATGGGCGCCGGGCCTCGGCCTCCTCCTCGACAAGATGGCATGGTGGGGTCTGAGCCTCCCGGGGCTGAGCCAGGGCCTAAGGGACCTGACCGTGCCAGGTTTAACCGTGTCCCCTAAGATTCATGTCCACTCGGAACCTCCCCGTGGGACCTTATGTGGAAACAGGGTCTTTGCAGGTGTGATTAGTTAAGGCGAGGTCAGGCAGGATTGGGGTGGGCCTCCTCCAATGTCTAGTGCCCCTAAAAGGAGGGCAGAGGACATAGAGGGACACGCAGGGAGGAGGCACGTGAGGACGGGGGCAGGGATGGGAGGGATGCAGCCACAAGCCAGGGGAGGCCAGGGATCCCCATGGCTCCAGAAGCAGACAGGGCGTGAAAGGGAGCCTCCCTCGGGGTCTCCAGAAGGAGCCAGCCCTGCCAACACCCCGGACTCAGACTCTGGCCTCCAGACGGGGGACGGAACGTTTGTGCCGTGTGAACCCGCTGGCGCCTGCCCGCGGACATGTGGCGAGTGCGGTCAGCGGTGGCCACTGCCACCTTCTGGGAGGGAGATTTGGTGGGCAGGCCGCTGTCTTTGCTCTTGTCCGAGGGCGCTAACCGGGAAGGACACGGGGAGGAAGCAGGGACTACCCCCTTCCACCTTCCAGGAGGGGGCGGGCAGCTGCTCCAGCCCTGAGCTCGCCACAGCCTTGCTCCCGAGCCTCCCCGCCCCGTCGCCACCAACAGACTGCGGTGCCCCATCCTGAATGCCGCCCCTGGCTCCTCGTCCCGCTGGCCGTGGCCTCACCAGCCCCAGGGCCCTGGCCGCCCCCGCAGGGCCCGCGGCGAAGGCGTCACCCCCTCCCAGCCCCCTGGGTCTCCGTTAGCCCCGGCCCCTGGCTGCTCGTCCCGTGCAGGGCGAGGGGGCCGCAGGCGCACCTGCAGCGGCAGCACCACCAGTGCCACGCAGATCATAACGACCACCAGCAGCTGGGACGGCCAGATCTTGGGCGTCACGTCGCCGTAGCCCACGGTGGAGAAGGTGACGATGCAGAAATAGAAGGCCGTGAGCAGGGACAGGTTCTCGCCCGCTCGCTCCAGGTGCTGGATGCCACAGGTCCTGGAGATGCCGGCGGTCAGAGGGCCGTGGGCGGGGCCGCGGCCACCTCACAGCTCCCGGGGCGCAGCCCTGCCGGCCCAGGTGCCCCCGTCACTGGCAGGGGGACCCCCACCCCACACGCGGTCCCGAGTCCGGCTCAGTCCACGTGGGCTCCGGGTGCTTCCCCCGGTCTGCCAGAGCCCGCAGAGCCCAGCCCTTCGGATTTCCCCCGGACGTTCCCTTTCCAGCCCACGGCCCTTTTGAGGCCCCTGGAAAATGTGCCCCGAGGGTGGAGGCGGGACTGCGCTGGCTGAATGTGGGCCTGGGGGGCCAGTGGGGGTGGGCGTGCCTGGCTGTGACCCCCACGTGCCACCTCACCTCTGAGCCCCCTCCTCACCCAGGAATCCAGACAGGGTGTGGGGCTTGCCCAGCCCTTCCTAGGCCTGGAGCAGGACAGCCCTTCTTCCCAAGCCTGTGGCCCCGAGTCCCAGTCCCCAGACAGAAAGTGTTGCTGGCAGGGCCTAGGGGGCCCACAGCACACACCATGGGGTGCTCAGCACAGAGAGGGGCTCAGAGACCCTCCCCCAGGGGGCCAGGGGCCAGGAGAGAGCAGGCCGAGTCACCCGGAGCGCTCCGTCCTGCGGACGCTCTGGGTGTGTTGGGAGGGGGTGGCGGGCGGGGGGGGGAAGGAGCACATGGCCCTCCTTCTCTCCTTCCCAGGCCTCGGCGCCTGCCCCGCATCCTTGCCTGGGGGACAGGAGGTGGTGACCAGCTTCCCCAGCACTGGGCAGGGCCAGTCCCCGGCCTCCTCCTAGAGAAGCTGGACTCGGGCCCCCGCCGCCTGGGAGCGTGGGCTCTGAGCCGCCCCCCGGGGCTCTGGACGGCAAGGCGAGGGGCTGGGGGGACTCCCTGCGGGGCGCACTCACCCCGTGAACACCAGGCACAGCAGGGTGCAGAAGAGGACGAGGACCTGGTTGAACATGGCCGACTGCGTGCGCAGAATGGCACGGTGGAAGTCATTCTGCGGGACGCGGGGCTGTCAGGGCCGGAGCCTCGGAGCCGCCACGGAGCCGGGGCCCTTCTGGCGGCACGTCCCAGGGCTCATGAGCCAGCGAGAGAGGGGAGGCGTAGCGGTATCCCAGGCCCCACTGCGGGACACCTGCCCTCAGCCCCCGGCTCTCTGAAGACCCGTCTCGCCTCCCTCCTGGGGCGGGGGGTGGCGCTGGGGGCACAGGACTGGAAGGCCCGGGCTTTAGTTAGGATGGGGGTGAGACCAGGGTGCCTGGGCTCGGAGGGGACGACCACCCTGGGGGAAACCCGTGTCAGGCTGCCTGCTGACAGCTCTGTAAAGGGATCTTGGCCAGACACTCAGCAGAGGGTCTGTCTGTGGACCTGGGTCACGTGGACCTGGTCTTTGTGGCCCATTTGCTCTCGCCCCTCCTCCCTGCAGCCACTTGTCTCCTGGGCTCAGGCAAAGCTCTGGGCTGAACTTCCTCCGTAGCACCGAGGCCGAGGTCAGTCCCGGTCAGGACAGAGATGGAAGGGCCGAGACGGACGGGCCTTCCGCGGTGACAGAGATAGCACGCTTCTGCTCGTCACCGCGGCCTCCTGGGGCACCGAGGGACGGTGGCCAGCTCCCCGCCAGGCCGGGGGCGTCCTGGGGGGCTCAGCACCCAGGCCAGGGGGACGGGAGCTGCCGGGCTTACGATCATGTTTTCCAGGGCGTGCTTGGCCAGCCAGCAGTTCAGGAACACGGGGATGAACAGGTTCCTCAGGGGCGCCCAGAATATCTGTGGAGGAGATGGGTCAGGGGGCTGGGGCTGGGGGCGCCCCCCTCCTCCGCCAGCTGCTCACCCACCGTGACGATGAAGGGTAGAGTATTGATCATCTCCAGGATGAAAGAGACACGGAAGATCTGCTCCCAAATGTTCCCCTGGGGGCCGTGGGGGCAGGAAGAGAAAGACAGGCCAGCCAGGAGGTCAGGGAGTGGGGTGGGGGTTGGGGAGC
>NC_048224.1:59034669-59058894 GCF_002007445.2 Ailuropoda melanoleuca | reverse complement strand
GGTCGATGGGGGGTCAGGCCAGGTGGGGGCACTCACTTTGTAGCTGAGGTAAATAAGAAGCATGGTCTCCAGGAAGCTTATTATGGCCACGATGACCTAGGAGGGGCGGAGCCTGAGTGGGGCTGGGGGGGAGCAGGGCCCACCCGGAGCCACACCCCCCACTCACCTGAATCGCCCACAGAGTCATCTTTCTTTCCACCCAAAGGATGGGCGCCCTGGGGAGGGAGGGAGGTGAGCCTCGGGCTGTTGTCCCCCAGCCCCCGGGGGCCTCTGCTGACCCCAAGCCGCTTCTTGGTGGATGGAGGGCACCAGCCTTGTCCCCGGAGGGAACAAGAACAGGAGGGGGAGGGGAGGCTCCCCAGGAAAGGAGGCCAGGCCCGAAGCTGGGGGCCATGGGGCAGGGCTGCAGGCTCAGCGGGGCCCTTCACCCTGGACAGGCTCCCTGGGGCAAGGGCAGACTGAGCCCGGGGCTCCCTTCCTCCCTGGCTGGACTCGGGCTCCCGGGAGGTGCAGGCCAGTGGGGGAGGGGGCAGGGTCTGTCAGAACGCTGGTGGTCACAAGGAACAGGGCTGTCTGCACAGGGGCTCTGGGTGATGGGGACGAATTGAGGCCAGAAACCTGAAGCCCCTCCATCCAGGAGGTGGCCGAGCCCCGGGGGACTCCTAAACTCTGGACTGGGCATCGTGGTTGCTCTGGGGCCACTTCCACTGCCTGCCAGGGACACGGCTCTCCTCACCCACAGGAGGGGCAGCCACGAGTGACTTGAGGCCCTCCCTTCTGCCCCCCTCCCCACCCACGGTCGTTGGGCTGAGCTGGAGTGGGGGGGCTGCTGAGTCAAGTCACATGTGGTGATGTCTAGAATTCTAACACCGCCCCTGAGCCCTCAGGTGCTCTGCAGGGACAGCCCGGGGCCATCCCAGCGCCCAGGCTGCACATCCGTCCCGAGGGGCCGGGCCAGGGCAGGGGCCCGGAGCTGGCCGAGGAACTCACCAATTGATCTCGGACGAGGAGCCGTTGAAGGTGTAATTCTGCTTTGGGCAGCCCCAGCTGTGTGGAGAGACAGAGCTGGCCCAGCCGAGCCCCCGGAGAGACGCTTCCCAAGGTTGCCGTGGGCTCAGGGAGCACGGTGGGTGACCACCCACCCCACCCAGGGCCAGCCCCCTGAATCTCAGGCTAAGAGGCAGCCCACCCCCACCCCGCAGACCCCCAGGCAGGCAGGGTGGGAAAGCACGTGACACTGGAACAGGAAAGGCAGAGCCCAGGGAAGAGTTGGGGATTCCGCCTGTCTGACAGGAGGTTGCTGGGGAGGGTCGGGTGTGGTTGGAGGTGGACCGCAGAGCACTCAGTGCCTCCCGGAGACCGGAGCTGCCGCAAACAAGGCTGGACGATATGTGAGAGACAGGGAAGGAAAGCTGAGCTCCCACCCAGAGGTGCTGACTCCGAGACGCATGTCCTGAGTCACTCCCAAGAACAAGCCTCTACACCAGCTGGATGCCCAGCCCCTGGGAAGGTGGTAGGGGCATGGCAGACCTGCTCATTCTGCCCCACAATGTAACCAACTCCAGGGTCACTGACCAAGGGGAACTCACTCTCACAGAGCCCCATGGTTATAGGCAGCTCCCTCCTCCTTTTCTTCCAACTGACCCACTTCCCTTGAGCCTTACTGGGCTACTGTTGCAAAATCAATGCTCACAGACGTGGCTGGCTGTCCTCCCAACCACCCACCATCCATCTACCATCCATCCATCCACCTGACATTCATTCATCCATCCATCACCATCCATCCGTCCACTTACCATCCCTCCAACCATCCATCCACCATCCATCTATCCGTTCATCCATTCATCCATCTACCCACCCATCTACCCATCCATCACCATCCATCCGTCCACTTACCATCCCTCCAGCCATCCATCCACCATCCATCTATCCATCCATCCATCTACCCACCCATCTACCCATCCATCCATCCACCATCCATCCATCACCATCCATCCGTCCACTTACCATCCCTCCAACCATCCATCCACCATCCATATTCATCCATCCATCACCATCCATCCGTCCACTTACCATCCCTCCACCATCCATCTATCCACCATCCATCCATCCATCTACCCACCCATCTACCCATCCATCCATCCTTCCAAACATTCATCCACCATCCATCCAACCATTCATCTACCATCCATGTGGCATCTATCCATCCATCCATGTACCCACCATCCATTCATCCACCATTGACCATCCATCCATTGACCATCCACCCATCCATCCATTCATCCACTCACCATCCATCCATCCACCAACCACCCATCCATCCATTCTCCATTTGACAATGCATTATTCATCCATCCATCCACCATCTGTAATTCATTCATTCATCTAACCAACCATTCATCCACCATCATCTGTCCGTCCATCCATCTGACCATTCATCTACCATTCACCCACCATCATCCATCCATCCATCCATCGGTCAACTTATCATCCATCCACCTGTCCATCCACCATCCAACCATTCACCTACCAACCACCATCTATCCTTCCATGCACCCATCCATCATCCATCCATCAACTGTCCATCCAACCATCCATCCATCAACTATTCACCCACCCATCAACCAACCACCCACCCAACCACCCACCCACCCATCCATCCAACCATTCATCTACTATCCATCCATCCACTGTCCATAATTCATCCATCCATCTACCCAACCATTCATCTACTATCCATCCATCCACTGATTCACCCACCATCNGCCAGCCAGGAGGTCGGGGAGCGGGGTGGAGGTCGGGGAGAGGGGTGGGGGGGACAAGCCAGCCAGGAGGTCGGGGAGCAGGGTGGGGGTCGATGGGGGGTCAGGCCAGGTGGGGGCACTCACTTTGTAGCTGAGGTAAATAAGAAGCATGGTCTCCAGGAAGCTTATTATGGCCACGATGACCTAGGAGGGGCGGAGCCTGAGTGGGGCTGGGGGGGAGCAGGGCCCACCCGGAGCCACACCCCCCACTCACCTGAATCGCCCACAGAGTCATCTTTCTTTCCACCCAAAGGATGGGCGCCCTGGGGAGGGAGGGAGGTGAGCCTCGGGCTGTTGTCCCCCAGCCCCCGGGGGCCTCTGCTGACCCCAAGCCGCTTCTTGGTGGATGGAGGGCACCAGCCTTGTCCCCGGAGGGAACAAGAACAGGAGGGGGAGGGGAGGCTCCCCAGGAAAGGAGGCCAGGCCCGAAGCTGGGGGCCATGGGGCAGGGCTGCAGGCTCAGCGGGGCCCTTCACCCTGGACAGGCTCCCTGGGGCAAGGGCAGACTGAGCCCGGGGCTCCCTTCCTCCCTGGCTGGACTCGGGCTCCCGGGAGGTGCAGGCCAGTGGGGGAGGGGGCAGGGTCTGTCAGAACGCTGGTGGTCACAAGGAACAGGGCTGTCTGCACAGGGGCTCTGGGTGATGGGGACGAATTGAGGCCAGAAACCCGAAGCCCCTCCATCCAGGAGGTGGCCGAGCCCCGGGGGACTCCTAAACTCTGGACTGGGCATCGTGGTTGCTCTGGGGCCACTTCCACTGCCTGCCAGGGACACGGCTCTCCTCACCCACAGGAGGGGCAGCCACGAGTGACTTGAGGCCCTCCCTTCTGCCCCCCTCCCCACCCACGGTCGTTGGGCTGAGCTGGAGTGGGGGGGCTGCTGAGTCAAGTCACATGTGGTGATGTCTAGAATTCTAACACCGCCCCTGAGCCCTCAGGTGCTCTGCAGGGACAGCCCGGGGCCATCCCAGCGCCCAGGCTGCACATCCGTCCCGAGGGGCCGGGCCAGGGCAGGGGCCCGGAGCTGGCCGAGGAACTCACCAATTGATCTCGGACGAGGAGCCGTTGAAGGTGTAATTCTGCTTTGGGCAGCCCCAGCTGTGTGGAGAGACAGAGCTGGCCCAGCCGAGCCCCCGGAGAGACGCTTCCCAAGGTTGCCGTGGGCTCAGGGAGCACGGTGGGTGACCACCCACCCCACCCAGGGCCAGCCCCCTGAATCTCAGGCTAAGAGGCAGCCCACCCCCACCCCGCAGACCCCCAGGCAGGCAGGGTGGGAAAGCACGTGACACTGGAACAGGAAAGGCAGAGCCCAGGGAAGAGTTGGGGATTCCGCCTGTCTGACAGGAGGTTGCTGGGGAGGGTCGGGTGTGGTTGGAGGTGGACCGCAGAGCACTCAGTGCCTCCCGGAGACCGGAGCTGCCGCAAACAAGGCTGGACGATATGTGAGAGACAGGGAAGGAAAGCTGAGCTCCCACCCAGAGGTGCTGACTCCGAGACGCATGTCCTGAGTCACTCCCAAGAACAAGCCTCTACACCAGCTGGATGCCCAGCCCCTGGGAAGGTGGTAGGGGCATGGCAGACCTGCTCATTCTGCCCCACAATGTAACCAACTCCAGGGTCACTGACCAAGGGGAACTCACTCTCACAGAGCCCCATGGTTATAGGCAGCTCCCTCCTCCTTTTCTTCCAACTGACCCACTTCCCTTGAGCCTTACTGGGCTACTGTTGCAAAATCAATGCTCACAGACGTGGCTGGCTGTCCTCCCAACCACCCACCATCCATCTACCATCCATCCATCCACCTGACATTCATTCATCCATCCATCACCATCCATCCGTCCACTTACCATCCCTCCAACCATCCATCCACCATCCATCTATCCGTTCATCCATTCATCCATCTACCCACCCATCTACCCATCCATCACCATCCATCCGTCCACTTACCATCCCTCCAACCATCCATCCACCATCCATATTCATCCATCCATCACCATCCATCCGTCCACTTACCATCCCTCCAGCCATCCATCCACCATCCATCTATCCACCATCCATCCATCCATCTACTCATCCATCTATACACCCATCCATCACCATCCATCCGTCCACTTACCATCCCTCCAACCATCCATCCACCATCCATATTCATCCATCCATCACCATCCATCCGTCCACTTACCATCCCTCCACCATCCATCTATCCACCATCCATCCATCCATCTACCCACCCATCTACCCATCCATCCATCCTTCCAAACATTCATCCACCATCCATCCAACCATTCATCTACCATCCATGTGGCATCTATCCATCCATCCATGTACCCACCATCCATTCATCCACCATTGACCATCCATCCATTGACCATCCACCCATCCATCCATTCATCCACTCACCATCCATCCATCCACCAACCACCCATCCATCCATTCTCCATTTGACAATGCATTATTCATCCATCCATCCACCATCTGTAATTCATTCATTCATCTAACCAACCATTCATCCACCATCATCTGTCCGTCCATCCATCTGACCATTCATCTACCATTCACCCACCATCATCCATCCATCCATCCATCGGTCAACTTATCATCCATCCACCTGTCCATCCACCATCCAACCATTCACCTACCAACCACCATCTATCCTTCCATGCACCCATCCATCATCCATCCATCAACTGTCCATCCAACCATCCATCCATCAACTATTCACCCACCCATCAACCAACCACCCACCCAACCACCCACCCACCCATCCATCCAACCATTCATCTACTATCCATCCATCCACTGTCCATAATTCATCCATCCATCTACCCAACCATTCATCTACTATCCATCCATCCACTGATTCACCCACCATCTACTTTCCATCCAATACACCATTCATCCACCATGCACTCTTTCATAATTTATCCATCCACCCACCTATCCACCCATTCTATCCATAACCTCCACCAGGCCCCTCTTCCATCCATTTGCCCTCCCCCCTGTCCATCCATGTGCTAGGCACTGGGCAATGAATATGATAGATGTGGTCCCTGTAGGGTTGTGGAACCAGATGTCTCAAGAGCCTCTGGGAATGGAAGAAGGTGGGATGAACTCAGGAAAGTGGCTTGAAAGGCAGAGTCCCCAGTTTTCCTTCTCAAGCCACCATGGCTGAATCTGTGCAACCCCACCTGGGATAAAGACAGGAGGGGTTCTAAGCGAGGGGGAAAGAATGTCTGGCTTGGGGACACCAGGCCCAGCTGCACACAGGGGGTTAAGTGCAACTTGCACTGTCCTTAGGCCCCAGCTTCCTCCCTGGCTCGGCCTGGGAGCCCAGTGGCCATGCTTTACCCTCAGGGAAGAGGCGGGAAAAATCTGCCCTGAGGAGTGAGCCCGTTCACCCAGATGGCAGTGATGACCAGACCGCCCGACCTGACGGTAGGGCCCTCAGCATCCGAGTGCCCACTCTTAGTGTGAGCAGCTAAGGACACTCACTCCGCGTGAGCTCAGGAGAAGCAGAGACTGAGCCAAAGAGAAAACCATAAGAAAGAATCTGGGTTACAGACGTCGCCTCAGGAAGAGCGGGAAAGCAGTGCCTGCCTGAAGCGAGAAGGAACTCTCAGAAATTAAAGCACGATGCGGAAAGATTGAGCCGGCTGCAGGTAAATCTAAGGAAGTCACACAAGAGGAGAAACGGGAGACAGGCTCGTCCAGAACCACACGCCCAGGCATCGGGAGCCCAGAGACAGCGGAGGGGAATGGGTGCAATCTTCCAAGGCCGTGTTCTTCCTGGTCCGGCGTGGGAGAGAAGGGGCCACGCCAAGGGGTCCCACAGACTGCCAGACACAGGCACAGAGAGAAGACTCCACCAGCCCGTTGGGAAGAAAAGTGTGCTTCCCACAAGGATGACGAGCAGAAACGGTAGCAGGAAGACCACGTGGCGAGAGGGGTCGTGGCCGATTCCCCTGCATTTGGGAGCTGCGGGACAACTCAGACCTGAAGGGTGGGCCGCGTGTGCTCCATGCCAGTGAGGGGGTCCAGGAGGGGCAGGTGGGACCACGAGCAGCCCCGAGAAAGGGACCAAGAGGCCCTGCCTGGCTTGTATCCTGCCCCCTCCCCGGCTGAAGGCAGCACAGAGCCGCTCGCTGAGCCCCTCCCATGCACCACTGGACGCACACCCAGCCACAGTCCACGCCAGGGCGCCCTTCTCCCCGAGCTGAGCCCGTTGGTCAGCAGGACCCTGAGTGCAGCACCCTGGGCCCAGCTCTGTGGGGGAGGACATTGGGAAAGGACTCCTTGAGGGGCCGGGCTCACACCCCATGCTGACCCTATCAGCCTCTGTCCCGGCAAGCTGCCGTGAGACCCCAGGGCACCCACCATCCAATCCCCAGGGCTGGGTCGTCGAGCAGCACGCGGACGATGTACAGCAAGCAGGTGAGCAGCTTTAGGGAGAAGTTGAACAGCCGGATCCTCAGGCCTGCAGCGGATGGGGGACAGGTCAGGGCTCCTGGGCCACCGGAGTCCCACTGCAGCCCCTGCCAACAGCTCCGCCTGTGCACCCGGAGCCCCTGGACTAGGCCGCCCCCAGGGACTGAGGGACTGTTCTGCACTGTCAGGGGCTGCTACTGGGCCAGCCTCTGAGAGCCTCCATCCCTGTCCCGCCTTACAGATGGGGGTGCAGACGGCTCTCCACGCCACTCACTCCTGGGAACAGGAGGGTGGGGGTCTGGGGGGCACACTGATGGACTAAGACCTGGGGGTACCACCTGCATGCCCCATCCTGCATCCCAGGAAGGGTCGGAGGTGGCCAAGGTCCTGCTGGGAAAGCAGGTGGAGGGAACCTGTCGGGGGAGGAGTGGGGTTGCACGGAGGGGACCAGGGAACCTTGCAGGGTGTGGGTAGGAGGGCCCCAAGCCCAGCCTGGTGTCCAGCACGGGGGCAGGGTCCCCACAGTTTCCGGGTCCCATCTCCCACTGGGGGAAGGTGGCTTGAAGCTGAGACCAGGGGCCTTCCCACCCTGCCCTGTGCCCACCGCTCACTGACATAGCACCCCCCCCCGCTGCAGGCCCTCCCCCAACAGGCGCCCCACTCACTGGATCTCTGGTTTTTGATGAAAAACAGCTTGAGCCGCTCCTTGAAGGTGTTCTCGTTGACGTAGAACTCCACCTGGACCCTGGGGGGGAGAGGGGCATGGGGAGCTCTGGCCAGTGGAAGCTTGAGCAGGGCCAGACCCGCTACTCCCGCATGGCAGGAGCCCAGCAGACAGACAGACAGAGGGCGGTGGCGGGATGAGGAGTGCACCCCCCTCCCCCCGCCAGAGCGACCAATGCACTGGCATGGTCCTGGCAGACCTGCCCGCCCACCCTTGCAAAGCCGCTGGGCACAGCTGGGGGCTGGTCAGAGGCCACCCGCTCAGCCCCAGGGCCCCTGGAGGTGAACACCCACGGGCCCCCAGCCTTGACTGTCACAGGCAGCCAGCCTTCCGAGTTAAATACTCCGTGCGTGGCCCTCAGCACGGACTCAAAACCTGCCAGCTCATCTATATAGAATGTTCTGGAAGCTGATAGTTGCTCTGTCTGATGGCCCCTGGTGGCTGTGCCCTGAGACTCGCTGCAGCCTGTAGGATGGTCAGACAGAGGGGCCAGCAAGATGTGACCTTCCCTGCACTCGCCATCAGGCCCGCCCTGGGCCCCTCCAGCCCGGGCTGCTCTCAGGCTCACCGAACACCTGGCGAATGCCCACATGCTCCGAGTCCTGCCCAGACACCCAGCATCCTGGCACAGACCACAGCCGACCCAGCACGTCAGTGAGGGAGTCGCCCTGGGGAAGGGCCATCTGGTCCCCTGGGGGTAACATGGAGCCTGAGGCAATGGGCCACTGCCCGCCAGTGCCCTGGCCTCAGTCAGGGGCCTCCTGTGGCCGCTGTGCCCAGCATGCCTGCCTGCTGGGGGCTCGGGGCTCCCCAGAATGGAAACTCTGGTGTTGACAGCAAGCAGGACAGGCAGAGCGTGGTTCTGGACCCAGGGCTCCTGTGGCCAGCAGGGCTGTCCTCCCCCGGGCCTCCTGGCCATCGTCCACCAGGGCAGGGGGCTCTGACATGTGGTGGGGGGGCTGTGAACCGAGGCTCTGGCTCCCACTGAGGCAGAAACCAGCACGGCTCTCACCCTGACAGCTCACGGGGCTGCTCGGCCTGGGGCTGGCTGCCCCATCTCCAGGAAGCGTCTGCAACAGTCCTCATTCCCCAAAGCCTGTTCTGGGCAGGGTACGTGACATAGCCGTGGTGGCCGTCCGGACCTGCCCCGGTGGTGGGCCCCAGGGAGGGGCCTCGGGCAGGCCACTGGCACCTCCCTGACCTGCTCCAGGCTGGGGCCCTTGGCCCCAGCCACAGTGGTCTCTGCTGGCCACAGGGCTCAAGAAAGGCCCCAGAGGATGCAGGGATGGCGTGGGCCCCTCTCTACTCTTGCGTCCTGGTGCAGGGCAGTCACCCAGCCACACCCTGGACTCCCGGAGCCGAGCAGCAGGAAGAGCCTCCCACAGACCAGTGGGGTCCAAACCCAGAGCCAGCTGCCAATGTACCCCGTGGTACCCCAGCACATGCCCTGTACCCCAGCACACGCCCCGTACCCCAGCACACGCCCCATACCCCAGCACACGCCTGTACGCCAGCACGCCCCCTGTACCCCAGCACACGCCCTGTACCCCAGCACGCCCCCTGTACCCCAGCACGCCCCCTGTACCCCAGCGTGCCCTCTGTACCCCAGCGTGCCCTCTGTACCCCAGCATAGCCCATGGTACCCCAACACACGCCTGGTATCCCAGCACACGCCCTGCACCCCAGCACACCCCCTGTACCCCAGCACACGCCCCATACCCCAGCACACGCCTGTACGCCAGCACGCCCCCTGTACCCCAGCACACGCCCTGTACCCCAGCACGCCCCCTGTACCCCAGCACGCCCCCTGTACCCCAGCGTGCCCTCTGTACCCCAGCGTGCCCTCTGTACCCCAGCATAGCCCATGGTACCCCAACACACGCCTGGTATCCCAGCACACGCCCTGCACCCCAGCACACCCCCTGTACCCCAGCACACGCCCCATACCCCAGCACACGCCTGTACGCCAGCACGCCCCCTGTACCCCAGCACACGCCCTGTACCCCAGCACGCCCCCTGTACCCCAGCCTGCCCTCTGTACCCCAGCACACCCCATGGTACCCCAACACACACCTGGTATCCCAGCACGCCCCGTACCCCCCGCGCACGCCCCGTACCCCAGCACACGCCCTCTGTACCCCAGCACACCCTCTGTATCCCAGTGCACCCTCTGTACCCCAGCATACCTCATGGTATCCCAGCATAGCCCATGGTACCCCAACACACGCCTGGTATCCCAGCACACGCCCTGCACCCCAGCGTGCCCCCTGTACCCCAGTGTGCCCTCTGTAACCCAGCACACGCCCTATACCCAGCACACCCTGTACCCCACTGAACCCCAGCACAGGCTCCTTTCCTCTCTCCTCAGAGCACCCCCTGCTCTCTGGGCTTCTTTTGGAACCTGAATCCCACCTTCCGCTGTACGTGCCACCTGGAGCTGGGTCGGGGGCCCGACGGTCTCTTTGGGGAGTTGGTCAGACAAGCCTGGCTGGGCCTGGGCCCAGTCTGCTCAGGTCAGGGGACAGATTGAACTCTGTGAGCCCAAGGGACTCCCCGGGGCCCCAGAGCACCCAGCTCAGGAGCAGACCTTCCCTGCCACTCTGGCCCTGCCACGGCAAAGCCTCAACACAGAGGTGTCCCCACCCCGCCTATGCCATCCACTCAGGCTTGTCCCCTGGCAGGGCCCTTACCTGGCCAGCAAGGCCCTGCCTGGGGCCCTCGGGCTCCTTCCTCCTCAGCCTCCCAGGGCACTGACCACGCTGCCCTCCCGCCCCTACCCGCTCTGGTCACCTCCCTCTTCCCCAGACTCCTTGGCTATCCCCCCTCCCAGCTCTGAACGTGCAATGCCCCAGGGCTGGTCACAGGTCCCTCTCGATGCCCATCTGGCCCTCTTGTGCAGGGGGACTTGGAAACCCCAGCTCTCCTCTGATCCCCCTGCTGCCCTCCGTCAGTGCCCCTGAGGGTGTTGCTCCCTAGACCAAGCAGGACCAGCCCCTCCCCCACGTCAGACCTCAGACCCACCTCCCCGGGGCCACCCTCTATGCCTCTGAGAGCCCCTGTTCCGTGGGCTCCACTCCCTTCCAGGGGTCCCACCACTCCTGCCTCCCTTGCCTGTTCCTGCTGGAAGGCTGGATCCCAGCAGGTGACACAAAGGGCCGGAGGCCAAAGTCCCTAGCTCCTTCCTGCTCTCTCTGTTGGAAAAACCCAGGGACCCCTAGCTCCTTCCCCGGCACTCCCAACCCTAACCCAACCTTGCCCCCTGCCCCCACTTTCCGCCAGCCCCTTGCTGCACGGGAGCCTTTCCCGGTCCCCCTCTGCTGCCCAGGCCCATGGGGTCAGGAATACTGACCTGGGGCTGGTTGGGGCCCACACACCTTCTCTTCCAGGGCCCCTGGCCCCTCCCCTGCTCCCCAGAAGTGGAACCCTAGTCACTCCTCGGCCAGCCTTTGTCCCCTTGTGGGGGCAGCTGCAGACACCCATCGGGACAGCCCCCAAGGCGGTCGGTGGTCAGTGGTCAGTGGCCTGCAATGAGGCAAGAAGGGCTGGTGGACGTGGCCACGTGGATCAAGCCTGCAGGGCCAGGGAGCATCAGGAAGCCTCCCTCACGTTTAATTTTTCATGAGCCGTGGCTGCCCACTTCTAGCACCGTCATGAGAGCAAATGACAAACCGTCCATTTATCCTGAGGTACAGGTAAGGTGATGAGCGTAATTAGGCCCAAAGGGGCGCCGGGCCAACGCAGGAGGAAACGCCTTCCAGAGCTGCCCAGACCCCGCAGCCCCAGGTTCACGGCACAGGATGGGCCTGGCTGCAGGCTGGGCGAGCTCGTGGGAAGAAGCAAGGGGGCCGGGGTCACAGACGGTCTGGCCTGGCAGAGGCCCTGGTCCTCGCAGCCCGGCTGCTCCATGGCCCCGGCACCAGTCTGAGCCCCGGCCTCAGCTGGGAAACGAACAGCGACAGGCCCATCTGCCCCGGCGTCTTGAGGGTGCCAGGCCGGGGCCTTGGCTCTGAAGACTTTATCTGCTGTCTCTGCATCTCAGGCTTCTCCCCAGGGTCCGGCTGACCGCTCGCTCCTGGATGGAGGACTGAGTGCGGGGCCTGGGGCCTGGGACGTACCAGCTCGGATGGTGCCAGTGATCAGGGCTGATCTGATTCTGGGTCTCCCCAGTGGCCTGCTCTGTTGCTCACATCGCCCCAGAAAGATGGGCCCCGGGCCATAAATCACATGTGTGGCTACAGGCGGCGTGTGGCTGATGCCCTCTGTGGGTGGGGGTGTGACCTGGCTGGGGCCGCCCCTCCCCCGATGGCTGGTCTGGCTGCAGCTCAAGGCCCTGAGATGGGGTGGGTGACCAGGCTCACAGGAAGCCGCCCGAGGGAGGGCTGGGAGAGGGGACCTGGGAACGCACACACAGTGCTGTGGCCTCGGGGCTCGGGGTCGGCATCCAGGGCCAGCGAACAGTGCCTGAGCGCACAGGCCAGGGTCCGTTCTCGGCAGGAGGCCTGGAGGGAAGGGCTGGGTGTGCTGCCAGGGGCCCGGGAAGAAGGTCTAAGGTAGGAGCGGATAGACCTGGTCTGGGGCCCAGAGGCTGTGGGGAGCCTGCGGCTCAGACAGTCCCTGGCTTCCCACCTGGGGTCAGGCCACCAACTCTGAGGCCCGGACGGGCCAAACCTAGGCCCCATCCCTGGGAGAGTCCTCAGCCCTGGCTCGTCTGCCCTCAGACTTGAGCAGCTCTCAGGCTGGTGAGGGTAGGGGTCCAGGCCGAGCAGACAAAAGCCACCTCACTGAGTCCTGCCATGGGGCCCCTCAGAGGGCTCCAGGCAGACTCATCCCGCCATGCACAGAAAGAAAGGTCCAGCAAGGCAGGAGACCGGCCACATCACCCAGTGGCTCACAGGCACTGGGGGCCCTGTGCTCCCTATGGGACCAGGGACTCTTGAATGTTTGGGGTGGAAGGTCAGTCCCCACCTGGCTTCTGTTTGAGCGAGGCCCACCACCTGTCTGGGCCCCACCATCTTGCCCACGCTGGAGTGGAACCAAGGAGACCCCCTTTCACTGGCAAAGCAGCTCAAACCTCCCCCCCCCCGCTGCCAGGACAGGACCCGCCAGGCAAGGGGGGCTGCCCAGCGATGAGCCAGGTGGGGGAGGCTGAGGGCCGTCCATCTCCCTGCTGACCAGCAGGCTGACCGGTGGGCCAACAGGCAGGCCCCGGAAGCAGGCCTTCCAGGGAATCCTGGCAGGCAGCTCAGGCAGATGGTCTGGGCCCCGCGGTCGGCCTGAGGGGAGGGTGGCCAGACACGAAGCACACGGCCACGGGCCAGGCCCACCCGCGTGGCCACAACAGCCGTGCACTCACATGGGGCCGAGATCCGACTGCCCGCTTCCCTTGGTCTGCGGCGGTGTGCTGTCCTCCGCGCCGGAGCTCACAGACCGACGGGCCAGAGAAAGGGCAGGGCCCAGGCCTACCTGCCAACCCTGAGGCCAGCTATTCTGAGAAAGGGCAGAGCTTGTGCGCAGCCCAGGGACCCAGAGCAGGACAGACGTGTGACTGGCCCCACCCCCGCGCATGGGCACTTCCTGAGGCGTGGAGGCGCGGAGCCCTGGCAGGAAGCCTGCGGGGCGGCAGGGCACTGCGGTTGGTGGCGTGGGAACCAAGGCTGCTGTGTCCCCACCACTCCCGGCCCCAAGCTTGCAGACTTGCCCATGGGGGGCTGGCGGCCACGTCCCTCCCACACCCCGACCCTCATCAGGGTGGCTCGGGATCCACCTCAAAGGGTGGCTGGAGAGCGGGCTGAAAGGCTTTCCTCTAGCGCCTGCCCACTGCCGGGGGCATCGCCGGGTCGGGAACCTGGAGGAGCAGAGCAGCCAGGGGGACGGAGAAAGAGCAGGTGGACAGTGGCTTCTCGAACCAGCAGATGAGCTCAGCCTGGGCATTCCCCATAGGGCAGTCCCGCCTGGGACCTGCTGCACGTGTGTCAGAGAGGGCCCTTGTCCGGGCGCCCTTGGCTTGGGGGGGCACTGGGAGAGCCTCCGTGGGCCTCCGTGGGCCCGTGGTGTCTGCTCTACCAGGGACAATGCTGCGGGGGCAGGACCTGCAGCCTTGGCCCTTCGGGAGCCTGCACTGTCCACATCCTCCTGGGGAGCCTGGGGTGCCGGGGGGAGCCCTACGGGCGACGGAGGGGCCTTCCACCCTGCCCGTGACCCACTGTACCACGGGGCCTGGGCCGGCCCAGCCTCCCGGCTCCCACACTCCTGACGGGAGAATCCCGGCCCCAGGTCTCAGGCTGCAGGGAGCCGTGTCAGCAGCCGGAAGTCTGGAGGGGGCGGCGTCGCTGCTGACAATGTCAGCGAGTGAAATCAGGTCCCACTTGGCGGCCACACTGAATGCTGGGGGCCTGGGCGGGCTGTGTTTCCTCCAAGGAGGACTCCTGTCTCCCGGCCTCAAAGCCACCCTCCGCTAGACCTAGATCTGAGCTGAAGCCCAAAGAGCCAAGTGCCCGGCGGCCGGCCCTGCACGCGTCACCCAGGCCGGCTGAGGCTGCTGAGGGTCCCGGCAGTCATCTGCATGCCTGTCCCCCTACGGGGGTCCCAAGGGCAGTGGCCCCCACTGGGGGTGGCTGCCTCGGACAGCCCTGTTTCCCACTCCAGGGCTCCTCCCCGGGGACTGCCTGCTGTTCCGTGCTCAGCCTCAGCTTCAGCCCCCAGGCCCGCAGTTCTGTTGGTGCAGGGAGGTGGTGGCTGGTGCCGCCTCGGGCCTGCTCCTGCCTGGAGTCTCCCCCAGAAGCCGCAGGGCCTGAGTCCCTGTCCCCCCCCCCCCGGCTCCGCTGCGGGTGCAAGGATGCTCGTCTGTCCCTGCTTCGGCCCCCTCCCTGCAAGCACTTACTGAGACAGGGAGGAGTCCAGACTGACATCTTCCACGGGAAGCCTGGGGACAGACACAGGTGGTCACGTCAACACGGAAGACGGATGGACCAAGGGCCTGGACTCCTGGACCAGGCGGGGGCACGGACTCTCAAGGAGACTCTGGGCAGGTGTGAGGGAAGCAGGGACGCACCCATGTGCTTGCTCCCCCCGCCCAGACCCACGGAGCCCCCAGACAGGCAGAGGTGTCCACGGGAGGCAGCCCGCAGGGGCAGTGACCGCATCTGGCTTCCCTGGTGCCCGAGAAAGCAGCACAGCGCAGGCAGCAGCTGGCACACGTGCCCCCTGCCCAGGCTGGATCCCACCCAAGGCCAAGGCCAAGGCCATCCGCCTTCAGCCCAGGAATTAGGAAAGGATCAGCCCGTTTGGCAAGTTCTCACTGTCCCTGCTCCCGCCAAGCCTGCCCCAGGCACCACGACCCCGGCTCCAAGGAAAGTCCCCACTTTCCACCCGGGAAGCTGATGGGGCAAGGGCCAGTTCCCACACAAGACGGGACAGCCAGGGCTCCCTGGTCTCAAGTCTGCCCACCTCCCCTCTGCTCCCCTGCTCTCTGCGGGCCTGGCCACAGAGCCCACCAGCCCTGCATCTTGACTTCCCAGTGAGAGGACAGGTCGAGGCTGGGAGCTGATGTTTCTTAGGGGGTGCCCAGGTGCGCCCCCTCCACGGACCAGCAACCACAGCTGCTGCCCTTTGGACCGCCGGCCCTAGGGTTCTGCCAGCCTGGCCACATGCAGCAGACACTGAGATGGCTGGGCCTGGGCTGGAGGGGGTGCTGGGAGGGACAGGCTGGTGGGAGCTATGGGGCTCAGGGCACTGGCCGCTGGGGGGCTGGCGGGGGCATGTGTGTGCAGAAAGTCTACTCTGCTGAGGATGTGTCCATCTGGAAGACTTCAGGCCCTCTCTTAATCCTCAAAGCAACCACGTTCCAGAAGAGAAAGCACAGGTTCAGAGAGGACCTCAGCCTTCCCAAGGCCACGGGCAGGGAGGAAGGAGCCGGCCTGTAGGGCTGGGGCAGCCCCTCACCCTGGGCCAGGCCACAGGCACACATCCACCCACTCCCTGGGCAGGGCCCTCTGGGTGGGCAGGCTCCCCTCCTAGTGCCCCAGCCTGCAGCTCTTGGTGCTTGGGTGGGCAAGGCAGGGTGGCAGGACACTCCGGGGAATGAGGTCTGGACGGGGTGTGCCGGGGGGCTGGGCTCTGCACGGAGCAGGGGAAACCAGGGCTTCACCAGGGCTCAGCCCGGAGTCACGGGGAGCTTCTGGCAGATTCTGCATGTTTGTCCGGTTTGGGTTCCCTTTCGTTGGCCCAGGCACTGCCCCAGGCCCTGAGCTGGGGTGACAGCTGCACCAGAGGGTGGCAGGGGCCTGGCAGGGCCACAGCCGTTGTGGTGGAGCCAGGAACTCACGGAGAGCGGGTCGGGCGTGCTGGGGGGATGTGGGGAGTGGCAGGGCTCCTGGAGGAGCACGGGGGCCACATGAAGGGGAGGAGGGCGAGTGGACCTGTGGGGGAGGGTCTTCTGCCTGCTGCTGTTGGACCGTGAAGGCAGGCTTGGGGTCATGGCAAACACATGGGGTCCTGGGAAGAACGGCAGGAAAGCAGGACCACATTGGAGCCCCAAGCACCCCGAGATGTGGAGGCTCCGTGCTGGGCTTGTAGCACCCGGGGAGAGCCTGGCTCAGGAGTGCAGAGTGAAAGGTGTTTCCTGCAGTCCTTGCTCCCCTTCCCTCCTCAGCCCCACAGTTCACAGGAGCTCCCACGGTCCTGCAAGCAGGGATGGGCCCTGCCCCTCCAGGCCCATCCTCAGTGGTCAGAGACGCAGCCACGAGGGACAGACTGCACCCAGTGGCCACACAGTGCAGCCCCCTCCTGGGGCTCACGGGATTCTAACCTGCCAGGCACGCCCCGACCTGTTCCGACCCCGCCCCCGTCGGGCCCCCCTCACCAGGCCCACCTCGCCGGCCCCGCCTCCCCANCGCCCCCCGCCCGCAAGCACCTGGATTCCCCCACTGTACCCCCAAAGCCTGCCTGTCAGCCCAGCTCTGAGGGAGACCCCTCCGAGGATGTCCCCTCCCCTGCAACTCTCAATGGCGGGACACAGACAGCTGGACAGCCAAGCGCATGACTCCTCTGCCCAGGCCTTCCTGTTCCCCCTCCTCCCTGGGAACCCCTCTTCCTCTCTTTCTGCCATGGGGACCCCCCGGCCTCTGCCTGTCGGCTCACACAGGACCTGAGTTCCATCCTGGCCTCTGGCCTTCAGCTCCTCCCCTCCCCCTGGGGCACCCACACTCACAGGAGGGTCCCACTGGCCAGCCTGGGCCCTGCCCCCTGGTGTTCTCCTGGCTGTGCTTCCAGGTACCCCAAACTCAGCCGTCGACGGAGTGCCCCCCACACCCCGCTCCCACTCCTCACAACCCCCAGATCCCCGGATTCTCCCTCCTAGATCGTTCTGCAGCCCTTTCCTTCTCACTGGGGCTGCCATGATGCCTTCCAGGGTACCCAACCAGGTGTCCCCTCCAAGGATGGACCAGTGAGCCCCTCCTTCGGTGCAGAACCCAAACCCTCGGGGTGCGGTTTCCCAGTAATCAGGCCTTTCTTCTCCTGCCCTGTCTGTCCTTCCGGGTCAGCGTGCCTGACCTGCCACAGCACCTGGGAAGAGCAAGGCCACCCAGCACCCATTGTGGGCACTCTCTGCTCCTGTTCAGAATAAACTCCGTGCCATGCACCTAACGTCTGGGGACACAAGGCTGCAGGGCTCCAGGCCCTAATACTGTGTAGCTACAGACCGTTCCCTTTGCTCTGCAGAAGGCGGCCGATGAGGACCCTGTACTTGCTGGGGGCAGAGCAAGTCACCCATGTAAGCGCCAGCACAGAAGTGGGGGCAGGAGAGTGCGGGGATGGGAGAGGGCTTCCTGGAGGAGGTGGCCTTGCCATCTCAGCTCCCATTCTGCACTGCAGGCTCAGATGCAGCCTGGGCAGGACCTGCCTGCCATCTCTGTGTCCCTGCAGGAACAGGGACAGCAAGGGGAGCCAATCTCTTGCAGGGGCTGGACTGGCTGTAACCAGAGCCTCTGGAATCACTGCCCCCCACAGCGTCCAAGAGGTGGAAAGGAGAGGAGAGACATCTGTCCTCAGGGCCTCGGCCAGCACTTGCTTCTTTCCCACCCAGGCTGCCCATTAGCTGCTCCGGGGCCTCTTAGAGGCACTTAATCTCCAGCCTTAGCAGTCTGCTCCGGGGAATGGGGATGCTCTGAGGAGCCAGAAATGGGGTGTGAAGGCAGGGAGGGGCCTGGACAGTCTGTAGCCAGGCAGGAGGGGCAGAGGAGAGGCTCCCTAGGCATCCCTGATCCTGCCATCTGCCAGGCCAAGTCCCTGCCAACCTCCGCCCCAACCTTAAGGAGGCCTGGCACCCCTGCCCCCAGGCTTCGGCCCTGGCTGCTGCCTCTGCCTGGAGGGCCCCTGCCCACCTGCTGGGGTCCCTCCCTGAAGGCCAGCAGCCCTGGGAGCCCCCGCTCTCCTCACCCGGGCCCAGCCTGCACCTCTCTGCCAGACACAGGATTCTGTGCCCACGATGTGTGCCCACACCAGGGCGGGTCTGATTCATCTGTTCCCCCCACAGCATATAGAAGGGCTTCCTGCACAGAGAAGACGCTGGCTAAGTACTAATGCTGCAGACCGAGCCTCAGTGTCCTCATCCGTGAAATGGGGTGCTGTGTCCAACCCTGTCCTCAGAGGAGCCAGAGAAGGGCCAGTGATGCCCCCTCCCCAGGCGGGCCCCCTCCCCAGGAGATGGGCCTCCTGCACCCTGGTGCCACTAGCTCTGGGCACTTGTCCCCAGGGAACCTGAGACCTGACTGTGTCCCAGCTCCAATCTGCTGTGCAGCCTTCGGCCAGGCCCCCAACCTCCCTGGGCCTCATGCTGCCCGCCTCTGAAGTGGGGATGCGGACGCTGGCCCTGCCTCCCCACAAGCGGCCGCTGAAACCAACAGGAGTGTGGGCTCAGTGGGCCAGGGCCGTGCAGGGGTCACCGAGCCACCTGGCACAGTGTCTGGGTCCTCTCTCCCTTCTCCCCTCCCCAGTCTTACCTGCGCCCACGGCCCACGGTACAAGCTACTGAGAGCAGGAGGGAGTTGGGCGGAGGGAAGCATAGGTTCCGGGCGCCTGGGTGAGGGTTCCGAGGGGGGATCCGGGCCATCCCCCCTTCCCGGGGCTGCAGGCGACTCCGCAGGTGCAGCCCAGCGGAGCCCGTGCGGGATGCGAGCGGCAGAAGCAAAGCCCCTCCCGGCGGCACGCGGGGTCCCCGGGTGCGCGCCCTTACCTCTGGCCCACGTCGCTGCCCACGGAGCCCCCGCCGCGGGCCGGCAGCAGCGGGGCCCGCGCCATCCTGCGGGAGCGCACGGGCGGGAGGCGGCGGGGGCGGTGCTCCCATCTCCGCGCCCCGCCCCGCGCTCCCCGCGCCGCCGCCGCAGTAGATCGGCCCGGCCGGGTGGGGGGCGCCAAGAGGCGGAGGCGGAGGCGGGGCGGGAGGGAAGCGGCTGGACTCGCGGGCCCCTTCTCTCCCCGAGCGGAGGAGCCCCGGGCGGGAGGGAGGGTCTCGGCGCCCAGCGGCCAGGGCCACCTTGTAACGGAAGTAGTAGTAAGAATCACGACAGTCACCGTGGCGCTGGGGGAGGGGGACAGTAGTGGCGCGGCGACAGCTGGTGGCTCTCGGCCACTCACCTCCGCAGGCAGGAGCCGCTGGAGCCCAGGGAGCATTGGTGCTCGGCTGTGCGGCCAAGTCCCACGCGGCCTGCGGGTCCCGGGGACCCAGGTGGGGCTCCGGATGGCCTGCCAGGAGCTGTGCCCATCTTCCAGGCCCCACCCCTGGTGCCTGCTCAGGTCGGGTGGGTCCCCCCCAGCCAGGTGGGAAACGCGCGCTCTGTCTGTCCATCCCCCCATTCCCCACCTCCCAGGGCTACTGGGGAGTCCATGGGGACACTCACTGAGGGGTGCCCATATGCTAGGCTCAGCTCCGTGCCAGGCACAAGAGCCCTGCGTCAGAAAAAGCAGCTGCTTTGTGGAGCCCTGTCTGCACCCGATGCCCTGCTGGGGACGGCTCTGGTCAGCTCAGAGAACAGGAACCCGAGGAGACAGGAGACGGCAGACTTCGGTTTTGCAAAGTGGGGAGATGAGGCCCTGAGGTAGGAGGTGGCTTCCCCAGGAGGCAGGCAGGGAGACACAGAGCAAGGGGCCGGCAGGTGAGTGGCTCAGGCAGGGAGCAGCGGACAGGTGTTGGTGCTGGGGCACCTAGGCTCTGGCTGGAGCCCCGCTGGGGGCAGGTGGTGTTGAGGTGCACGGCCGTGCTCCACCGTGGCCGGCGGCTCCAGGCCTTCCCGACGTGCGCAAACCCGGACACCCAGACCCAAGGCCCCAGCTTGTCTGGCTTACAGGTCTGCGGGAGGAAGGTGGGCCTCAGACCTCCCAGCCCTGCCCGGCCCCTCCCCAGAGAGGCAGGAAGGTCAGATGCAGAGCCATTCAGTGGTCTCAGCAAGCCCCCAGCATCTCCCTGGACCGAGTTCCCTGTCAGGACTCTGCCCTAAAGGAATGAGGTGTTAATGTGGGCGAAGCCCTCTGCCTGCCCCTGGGGGAAGGGGGCGAGGAGATGGCGGCCCCTTGTCACCCTTCCTGTGGAGCGACACGGAGCGGCTGCACCCACTGAGCACTGGGCTCTGTGGAGCCGACCCCCGGGCAATGACAAGGCTCCCCGCGTGTCGGTCAGTAACAGAGCAGGGCTGGACGGCAGGGACGTTCGCCCAGCCACCCCGGGAGGTGCAGGAAGCCTCGGGGCTCCCTGGGATGCGTTTTCACCCACAGACAGGACACGAGCTCGCAGCCCCTGAGCGATGGTGGCACGTGGCGCCCACCTGTACACGCACAGGCTGGCCAACGCGTCCCGTCCGCGGCAGGGAAGCCCACACATCTGGCCTGACTGCCGCGTCCACCACGGCTGCTGCACGTTCTCCTGTCCTGGATTGAGAGAGGGCAGTGGGTCCTCACGTAGCGACGGCTTCCGAGGTCCTGGATGAGAGTCAGCTGACGAGGGAAGGTTTTTCCAATGTTTTGTAAGGCGTGACCTAACGGAAACCGTTGGCCGATGTGCACGGAAGGACCACCAGGCAACTGTCAGCGCTGTTCCGTCTGGAGTGGGTGGCAGAGGCCCTTCCAGCTGGCCCGCTGCAGCACTTATGTAAGGTTTGATTTATTTTGAAAATGATCATCCAGTTCAGTACGCGGTCCCTGTCTCCTGTACGTGGAGGAGGGACCCCCGGCATGGGGCAGCAGCCCGAGGCGCTGCATTCCCTGGTCGCGGCGCACCGCGAGGAGTGACCCAAACGGCCCGCTCCCACCGGGGTCGGACAAGCTCGAGCCCCATGGCTGCCGCTGCGGGAGGGGCGGACGACAAGAGCAGTCTCCCTTTTCTTAAGCACTGCAAACGTTGCTTCACTCCCATCACAAGAGCAGCCCTGCGGAGGGGGTGGTCACTCTGCGTTTCTGTGCCAAGAGGGGCTGGGCCGGGCAGAGGAGGAGAGGACAGGTGGAATTAGCCAGGCTTCTGGAGGACTGGATGGCGGGGGAATCCACGGGGCTGAGGGAATAGGTGGGCGGTGACGCCCCGAGACGGGGAGGACAGGAGGATGTCAGGAGGAGGACAGGAGATGGGCTGGGTTTCCAGATCCGTTCTGGACATCCAAGGGCCTGCCCGACACTGTCTCATGGGGGGCTGGGTGCCCACGCCTGGCACGCCGGGGCGGCTGGGCTGGAGAGACACCTGGGAGCAGGTGAGGCCTGCAGGTGGGACGTCCACAGGTGTGAGGGCAGGTGGGAGGCCTGGCCCAGGAGCCTCCTGAACCAGGGAGAGCCAGAGGCTTTGTGAAAGGTAGCGCTGAATGACTGGGCGGCAGGCAGAGCACAGGCCAAGGGTCCCCCAGACGGACGCCTGCCTCCACCCTCTGAAGCCAAACTGGCGTGCGCCCGCGGGGTCCTGGGGATCCTCACCCACAGCCCCACGTCAAGAGAGGTGAACCGGAGGGCGTGCTGGTGGCTGTGGCTGTCGCCTGGCTGGGGCGGTGCCCGGGCTGCCTGGGCCAGCGAGCCCACAGAAAGGTGCTGAACACCGCCAGTCCCTAGAGAGTGTGAATCAAATCTACAACGAGATACCACCTCGCTCACCGGGACGGCCGCTACCAACACACAGAAGTAAAGGTGCCGGCACGGACACGGAGAGACTGGACCCTGTGCGCTGTGGCCGGGCACGTGAGCTGCTGCAGCCATGGTGGGACGGTTGGGAGCTTCCTCAGGAAACTAACCTAGCGTTGCCCTACGGTCCAGCAGTCCCACCTCTGGGCGGAAAGCAGGGTCTCCGACAGATAGCTGCACGCCACGTTCACTGCAGCGTGACTCCCAAGAGCTGAACGTGGAAGCAGCCCAAGGGTCCATCGGCAGAAGGATGGAAAGACGTGGTCCGTCCACACCGTGGAATGTCAAGGAGCTTTGGAAAGGAAGGAATCCCAACACCTGCTACGATGTGGATGGATCCGGAGGACGCAGTGCTGAGTCAGGTCAGCCCGGTGCCGAGGGACCAATTCTGTATGAGTGGAAGTGCCCCGGAGGCCCCAGAGGACTCGGAGCCACAGACCCGGGGGCAGGGTGGGGCTGGGGCTGAGGGAGGGCACAGCATCTCACGGGGGCAGTTTAGTTTGGGAAGATGAAGGCATTCTGGGGACGGCTGCACCACGTGAATGCGCTGATGCCTGGACAGCGCCCTCAAGAACAGGTGAGATGATGAACTTCACAGTATCGTCCACAGTGAAGAGGAACCGGGAGGAAGGTACCAGTCCCAGCTGCAAGGGCTCTCACTGGACCACCAGGGACGGGTGAGCTCTGGGACGGGCAATGATTAAATCGCGGTGGGGGGGTTCCTGCCACTGCTGTGACAAATCACCCCAAATTTAGTGGCTTAGAACACCACGAATTCACCACCTCCCAGTCCCGGGGCCCAGGGTCCCAGAATCCAAGTGCGGGCAGGGCTGGTTCCTTCTGGAGGCCCTGGGGGAGGATGACCCCCGCCGCTGCCAGCTTCTCGGGGTTCCATCCTCAGGCCGCTCTGACCTCTGCTTTAGTCCCCCTCCCTTGTCTGAGGACCGGATGACACCACGGGGCTGCTGCCATGATCCAGGAGCCTCTGTCAACAGCCTTCACCTCCTCACATCTGGCCAGCCGAGGGGACGTGCCCCAGGTGCTGGCGACTGGGATGCAGGTGTGCCGGGGGGAGCACCGCTGAGTCTACGGGGCTCCATGGGTGAGCACCTCGTACGCGCAAAGAGGGTCAGAGAAGCAGCTGCGTGGTCACGGCCGAGGCTGCCAGGACACGCTGCCTCGCTCCAGAAACTGCTGATCACAGAGAAAGGATGGCGCGCATTTTCCTGCCTTTTCAGCAGGAGTTACGTGTCAGGGTGCGTGCCCGGCTCCCCTCGACGGAGGACAGGCAGCACCTGCAGAAGAGCGTGGCTAACACTCGGGGATGAGACGCAGACGAGGCAGGTGGCAGGGTCCCGCGAGGATGCTCCTGGGGCCGCGGTCCTGGAATGCACACGGGGTCCTTGCAGGGCCGGGGGCTGTGTCCGCCCGGAGCAGGGCTGCATGGCCATCCCTAACCCAGCCGTGGCAGCGGATGCGCAACCGGGGCACGAGGCCACGCAGCAACCACAGTGTCCCCTAAAAAGTTCTCTTGCCCGAGTCCTTCCCGTTCAGTCCACCGGGCCTTCGGACCCAGGAGACAGTGTGTGAGGAAAAGTGGAGGCGGAGGGACAGGCTGAAGTGCCTTGGAAGAGCACAGGTGGGTGGCGGGACATCCCGCAGAAGAGAGGCCACGTGTATCAGCTATTTTGCCGTGTGACAAGTCACCACCGACTTTGCTGCTGCAGGCGAGGCCGTCACCCCTCACAGAGCTGCGGGTGCACGACCGAGTGTAGCCTGGCTCTGTTTGTCCTCAAGGGCCTCATGAGGTTGAGGCCTCGTCAGCGGGGCGGGTCTCTCGTCTGCAGCTCATCCGGACCCTGGCGGGGCGGCAGTAGGACGGGCCCCTGTTCCTGCTGGCTGCCATCCGCTCCGTTCCCAAGGGCTCCTCGCTCCTCGGCCCCTCCACCTGTGCCACCAGGAGCCGTGTGCCCGCGACCCCTCCACCTGTGCCACCAGGAGCCGTGTGCCCGCGACCCCTCCATCTGTGCCACCAGGAGCCGTGTGCCCGCGGCCCCTCCATCTGTGCCACCAGGAGCCGTGTGCCCGCGGCCCCTCCATCTGTGCCACCAGGAGCCGTGTGCC
>NC_048224.1:59022023-59033019 GCF_002007445.2 Ailuropoda melanoleuca | reverse complement strand
CGGCCGAGGCTGCCAGGACACGCTGCCTCGCTCCAGAAACTGCTGATCACAGAGAAAGGATGGCGCGCATTTTCCTGCCTTTTCAGCAGGAGTTACGTGTCAGGGTGCGTGCCCGGCTCCCCTCGACGGAGGACAGGCAGCACCTGCAGAAGAGCGTGGCTAACACTCGGGGATGAGACGCAGACGAGGCAGGTGGCAGGGTCCCGCGAGGATGCTCCTGGGGCCGCGGTCCTGGAATGCACACGGGGTCCTTGCAGGGCCGGGGGCTGTGTCCGCCCGGAGCAGGGCTGCATGGCCATCCCTAACCCAGCCGTGGCAGCGGATGGGCAACCGGGGCACGAGGCCACGCAGCAACCACAGTGTCCCCTAAAAAGTTCTCTTGCCCGAGTCCTTCCCGTTCAGTCCACCGGGCCTTCGGACCCAGGAGACAGTGTGTGAGGAAAAGTGGAGGCGGAGGGACAGGCTGAAGTGCCTTGGAAGAGCACAGGTGGGTGGCGGGACATCCCGCAGAAGAGAGGCCACGTGTATCAGCTATTTTGCCGTGTGACAAGTCACCACCGACTTTGCTGCTGCAGGCGAGGCCGTCACCCCTCACAGAGCTGCGGGTGCACGACCGAGTGTAGCCTGGCTCTGTTTGTCCTCAAGGGCCTCATGAGGTTGAGGCCTCGTCAGCGGGGCGGGTCTCTCGTCTGCAGCTCATCCGGACCCTGGCGGGGCGGCAGTAGGACGGGCCCCTGTTCCTGCTGGCTGCCATCCGCTCCGTTCCCAAGGGCTCCTCGCTCCTCGGCCCCTCCACCTGTGCCACCAGGAGCCGTGTGCCCGCGGCCCCTCCATCTGTGCCACCAGGAGCCGTGTGCCCGCGGCCCCTCCATCTGTGCCACCAGGAGCCGTGTGCCCGCGGCCCCTCCATCTGTGCCACCAGGAGCCGTGTGCCCGCGGCCCCTCCATCTGTGCCACCAGGAGCCGTGTGCCCGCGGCCCCTCCATCTGTGCCACCAGGAGCCGTGTGCCCGCGGCCCCTCCATCTGTGCCACCAGGAGCCGTGTGCCCGCGGCCCCTCCATCTGTGCCACCAGGAGCCGTGTGCCCGCGGCCCCTCCATCTGTGCCACCAGGAGCCGTGTGCCCGCGGCCCCTCCATCTGTGCCACCAGGAGCCGTGTGCCCGCGGCCCCTCCATCTGTGCCACCAGGAGCCGTGTGCCCGCGGCCCCTCCACCTGTGCCACCAGGAGCCGTGTGCCCGCGACCCCTCCACCTGTGCCACCAGGAGCCGTGTGCCCGCGGCCCCTCCATCTGTGCCACCAGGAGCCGTGTGCCCGCGGCCCCTCCATCTGTGCCACCAGGAGCCGTGTGCCTGCGACCCCTCCATCTGTGCCACCAGGAGCCGTGTGCCCGCGACCCCAGGGCCCCAAACTGCCGCCTCTTCTGTGTCCCACCAGAGAAAACGTCCCGCCTTCAAAGGGCTCCTGCGACTAGATTGGGCCCAGGAGAGACTCTCCTGGTTAACTCAAAGGTCGCGGATTTATCACCTTGACTATAAGGCAGCATCCCTCTGCCGCCTGCGAGGAAGCAGCACCGACCAGGCGGCTCACGACGACGACGGGAACGTAGGTGTCCTCTCCTGGAGGCCGGACATCCAGGGCCGCGGTGCTGTCCAGGGCTGGTTCTTCTGAGGCTCCCTCCTCGCCTTGCAGACGGACATCCTCTCTGTGCCTGTCTCCAAATTCCCCTTATCAAAGGGCCCCAGTCATGTAGGAGCAGGGCCCCCTCGACGACCTCGTGGGCACCTCATGATCGGTGATGACCTGCTCCCACACAAGGTCACCGTCTGAGGCTCTGAGGGCTTGGAACCCCGGCACATGACTTTCGGAGAGATGAATTCGGTCCCTGACACGGTGTCGTGCACCGTAAACCCGGGTGTGACATCTCGTTGTAGTCACGGACCTGGGCACGGACCTCCACGGACCATGGAGATCTTGGGGGGCCACCCCGGGTGGGAGCCGCTCTGGATCTAGGCAAGTCTGTGAATCCTAATAACCGGATGAACACGGTACTCCTGTTCTGAGCAAACCAGCCGTGAGGGGTGAGCTCTCCCCCTGCCAGGCTGCTTCCGGTCCCCTCCCCGGACCCTGCCTGCCCCTCACTCCCCTCCACGCCCTCCAGCAAACCCTGGCCACTGGGAATGTGCTTCCGGGAGAGTCGCTTCCCAGCGTGCGGCTGGCCCGGGCGCCTGGGCTGCAAGACAGTGGGCACTTGCCCACCCCAGACAGAAACAGGGTGATTTCTCCTGATGGTCACTCTCCCCCAATAATTCTGTGCGTTCCAGTGTGCGAGTGTCCTGCGGCTGCCACAGTGGGGACCGTTCCCTCCAGTTCTGAGCCCCGAAGTCCGTGGTCAGTACCGCTGGACTGAAATTCAGGCACCGTAGGGCTCTGTCCCCCCCAGAGGCTCCAGTGTCCCTTGGCTTGTGGCCGCATCCCTCTGATCTCTGCTCTGTCCTCACATGAGCTTCTCTGTGTAAAATCTCCCTCTTTTTTCAAATTGTGGTAAAACATACATAGCAAAATTTACCATTTTCACGTTTTCCTGCTTCTTCTCATGAGGACACTTGTGACAGTGCTTAGGACCACCAGGGTATTCTCCCCGCCTTAAAATCCTTACTTTGGTCCTAATCTGCAAAGTCTCGGCCATCTGAGGCCACATTCACAGGGTCCACAGATGAGGACGTGGACCTCTTTGGAGGATTATCGTTCAGCCGACCTGGGAGGGGTCCTGGGCCCCGCCTGGCTGTCTTCTTGAGGCAGCTCCCACAGCCTGCCTGTGTGCCCCGCTCCCACCTGGGGGTCCAGATGAACGTGACAGGACTGGCATGTGGGGATGCGGACACTGTGGGGGGCGCTGCTTGGCAAGGGGCCACATCTCCCATCACGGGCATTACAGCCACTGCCAGGCTCAGCTGGAGTCCTTGGCCATGCCCCCCTCCACAAGGGGACACAGGGCTGGGGTCCTTCTCCCAGCTCCTGGGCCCCTGTAATTGCTCTGGAAGAGGCCCCTAGAACAAAGGACAGACTGGCCAGAGAGGCAGAGGGAGAGACAGAGAGACATGGAGACAGAGACAACTGGCTGCTAGTTACTGCACAGGGCCGGGGCAGGGCAGGTCTCTGCAGGGTCTGGGGTTCTCCAGGGGCTGGATGCCGGAGCTTTCCACAGGTGACCTCGCCTCACAGGCCCCCCGAGGGAGGCTGGAATGGGGGTAGGGAGGAGGGAAGGAGCCAGGATGTGGGCCCCCCAGGGGTGAGGGTGCAGCCAGCTCAGCTCCCAGAAAGGACTCCCGACCCTAGAAAAGACAGAGATGCGGTGGGTTTGGCCAGGGCCTCCCCAGGCTGGGGGGGTTGTCCCTGCCCAGCACGTGGCTGTGGAGAAGAGCTGGGGGCATCTACGTCTGTCCTCTCAGACCCCCCGATGCACCTGCATCTGCACCACGCCTCAGCCCCTGCCCAGTGCAGACACCTTCCCCACCACCTGCAGGCCTGCTCCCTTCCCCCTGCTGCCACATGGGAGCTGTGTTCCCTGCCCGCAGAGCAGACTCCTCCCCTGGCTCTTGTGGGGGTGAGGGTCACGAAGGACGGACGCAGGGCCCCCACAGCCCCTCCCCTGCCAGGAGCCATTGTTCCCACAGGCTGGGGGAGGCGGCAGGCTCCCACGGCCTAGTGGGAGGGGGACTCTTTTCCGGCACTTCCGCTTACAAGCATATTTTCAACGTCAATGTAGGACCCGCCCTGGAAAACACCCCAGCAAAAGGACAGGCCCCGTTATTCACAGACTCCATCCAATTTCAGCGGGCCAAGGGTCCCACCTGACAAGGGCAGGGACCACCCTGCAGGCCCAGGGTGCCTTCCACAACCCCATGCTGGAAACTCTCTTAGTGCTGAGAATAGGGGGCAGGCGCCGGGTCCCTGGGTCCCTGGCTTCTCGGGTCGCCTGCCCCCGCCACACTTTACCCCATGATGGGGGTGTCGGCGTCCTGGGGCTGCCATAACATGCCACAAACTGGGGGGCCTAAGACAACAGGAATTCATTTTCTGTCAGTTCTGAGGCTAGGAATCCGAAATCAAGGTGTGAGCAGAGCCCCATTCCCTCTAGAAGCCCCAGGGGAGGGTCCTTCTGCCTCTCCTAGCTCCTGGGGCCCTGCTCCTGGTTTGTGGCCACGTCCCTGCAGCCTCTGCGCTTGTCTTCTAGGGATACCTGTCACGGGGCTCAGTGCCCACCCTAACCTAGAATTCTCTCACTTTGAGAGCTTTACCCTAATCTCAGCTGCAGAGACCATATTTCCAAAAGACCGTGTGCACAGGCTCCATTAGGCATGCATTCGTGGAGGGGGCGGTCGTTCCCTGCACTGTAGGGGTCTGGGGTGCTTTCTGCAGCCCCGCTCCTCTACAGCTCCCCTAACTAGCTGGGTGACCCTGGACAGGTCCCTTTGCTGCGGGGGCCAGCCTCCGCTCAGCCTGGTGTGCAGGCTCAGGCTGGAAGGACACGGGAAGCTCCTTGCAGGCGCTCTCTCGCCGGTCTCTCCTGGGACGCCCTTGAAGCCTGAAGAACGTAAAGTCAAAGCTTAACCCCACGAAGGGTTACCTGCCATTTCTTCTGTGGCCTTAACTCGTTCCCCCAAGCCTGCCGTGGGCTGACTGCATGCGTCCCCCCAACTTCATGTGCTGACGCCCTAGCCCCCAGGGTGGTGCTGTTAGGAGGGGGACGCTGGAGGGTGATTAGGGTTCACTAAGGTCACAGAGCTCCCTCTGTCTACCCACCACAGGAAGACAGGACGAGAAGGCAGCTGTAAACCGGGAAGGGGGCCGTGAGCAGGACCCCAGCGTGCTGGCACCCTGACCTCGGACCTTCGGCTGCCAGAACTCTGAGAAATCAGCGTCTGTGGTTTAAGCCTGGTCTACGGCATTTCGTTACGCAGCCCGAGCCGACTGCAGCCCGGCCTGAACACCCCCGCCCCCACCCCGCATTCTGGACAGCATGAGGCGACACGGTCCACCCACAATGCGGTTACGGTTACAGTGCTAAACGGCACCTCATGGGACACACATCAGGCACCAAAGGGAATTATAATTGAAACCAACACTAATCATAGTTTTCGCGGCCCTGGAGGATGCTGGCTGCCCCCTCACTGGGGGTCCGTGCCCTGCTTTGCACTAATTTGGGGGGGACTGAACTCTAAGTCACGCGAGCTTAGAGGCCAAGAAGCACGCTGCCCTGCACAGCCCAGGGGCAGGGTGGGGAGCACAGCTCCCAGGGGACACCCAGTTCCCCATCTGGGGGACTCCCGGACACCTCCTGGGCACCGGCAGGGGGCCAGGAATGCCAGCTCATGGACTGAACCCCCCCGCCTCCAGCTCCCAGAAGACGGAGCGGTGCACCGGGTCCACAAATGCACACGTGGGTCCCGGAGCCCGGCTGACCCATCTCAGCGCACTCGTGCCCCTCCACCTCCCTCTCCTGTCCCTTTACTCCCCCTGTTGTTCCTTTACTCTCCTTCTGCCGCTGCTCACCTTCCCAGGCTGGGGAGAACCCGTCTCCAGAACCCCCACTTGGAGGAAGGCACGACCTGCCCCCAGGAGCCCAGACTCCACAGAGGGTCACCCGCCCTTCTCTCTGCCCCACCCTGGCCACCTCTCAGGCCCTTGCTCCCTGTGAGGGACCACAGGTGACACAGGGAACAGAAGCAAACAGCCCCGGCCCGCTCACGGTGCAGTGGGGGGAGACGCAGGTGATGAGCCCTGGACCAGGAAGGTGACTGGAAAAATCACAACTTTACTCCCTGAAATCTCCTTAAAGCTCTTGGAATCGACCAGAACCTGGCACCACCCCAGGTTTCTCCTTGATTCGATCACGTAGGCAGCACAGAAGCTAGGCCCAGACAGACAGATCCCTGGAAAAGCAGCCTCGTGGTGTCCAGCATCAGCTCTTGGTGCCCACACGCCAGTACCCTGGCCACGCTCTGACGGTGTAAAGCCAGAGACCACCAGACCGTGTGTGGGGGCTGGGGGGATGTGGGATTGGACCCTTGAAGCTGCAGGGCAGAAGGGCCTTGGGGCTCAGGCGGGATAGAGCTGTGGTGGGCTCAGGGATTTCGGGTGTGAGCCAGGGAACGAGGGAGGCAGATTGGGAGTCCATCAGAGAGGACAGCAGGCAGGTGTCCAGGGGGCAGAAACAGCCGCCCGGGGGTGATGGACTAAGCAGGTGTGGCTGCTCTGGGTTGAACAGGTTCTCTGGGGGGGAGATGAGGGTTTAGTTTTAGCCCCATGTCGCCCCTGCCTGGGCACCATCCAATCCTATTGTGCATGAGCCGAAGGCGGCGAGAGACCCCCAACCTGGCCTAGGCCCCACCAGCCTGGGCCCTGGCCATTTCCCTGGCCGCTTCGTCCTCCGAGGCCTGCGGGTTTGCAATGGACACAGGTTGCCAGCCAGGGCAGGGCAAGAAGGGGCTGGGGCAGAGATGGTGTCCCACCTTGTCCCACCCTGACTATGGAGCCACCAGCCCAGCCCTGCCCATGAGTCATGACACAGAACAGAAGGCAGGCCCCGAGGAGGCCTGAGCCCAGTGGCCCCACACAGGAAGGACCCGGGGCGAAGCAGTGGGCCTGGCTGGCACGGGTGGGGCACGTCCACGGTCCATGGTCACCCTTTACTGTGACAGGGCCCTCAGTGTTCATCAGTCCGCGGGGAACCCCCACATGCAAGACTTGAGCCAGCCTGTTGTCCCCATGGTTTCCCTCACAGCCCTCACTCTTCCCTGAGCACCCCTGCAGAGGAGAGATCCCCGCCAGCGCTTGCCTTCTCTGGCTCTCGGGAGGGTCCTGGGTCCTGTGCCAGCGAGCAAGAACGGGGCCCCCTCTGAACCCCGTAGCCCTCCCAGGCTACTCCTCCCACATCTCCGGGAGCCTTGGATGGAGGAAGGGCCTTGGGTAGGGAGGCAGGGCAGCAGCGGAGGGAACAGCCTGGGGTGGTTCCAACCCTGCCACATGGAGCTACGCCTCAGCTTGGTAACGTCCACGTCCACTTATTATCGGTTACAGCTGAGGGGCCCTGAGGGCAGCACTGGTCCCGAGAAACCCCTACTGCTGGGGGCCCTAATCCCCTTCTGCTCAGCGGACAGGGAGGGGCCGTGGGGAGGGGCACACCTCCTGCAGAGATTCCCCNTTCCCCCCCCCCCCCCGCCACCCTGCCTGCTCCTCCCTGCACACAGTCTGGGCTTGAGGGTCCCCAGTGGGCCTCAAGTTGAGGAGTCCTTGCCCCAGGGGCCATGGCTCTCAGCCACGCCCACTGTAGGGCTGGCAGGGTCTGTCCTTGAGGCACCCCCATGCTCCTGCAGTGCAGGACTGCCTGTCTTCCCGCTTCCCAGCTTGTGGTGTGAAATAATATTTGGCTTTGCTCAACTCCAGAGAAACAAGGCAGGATTCCTCCTCTGTTTTCAGAGGAGTGAAGGCAAACAGCGGAATGGGGTCCTTCTGGGTGGCATCCTGACCCTGGAGGCCTGGCCTCTGCGTCCTTCCTGCAGCAGGCCGGTGCCCCCCCCCAAACCCCAGAGCCCCCGAAAGCCTTAACCCCTGGATGCTTCTCAGGGCCCACCCGTCCTCCACTCAGATGCCCAGGGGAGAGGGAAGGGTGCTGACCCTCACACCGCCTCCAGCTGTTCACCCCCCTCACTCCGCTGGGCTGGATCCTGGCCCGGCAGGCAGCTGTGAAAAGCAGGTGGTCAGGGGCACGCAGGCCAGGAGGTGGCCACATGCCAGGCCCTTTGTCCTCACTTGTGGCTCTCCCCACCCCAGGCTTTTCCACAATTCTTCTCCTTGTGGGGGACGAGACTGCGGTGTCCCTGTGTCCCCCTGTACCTCAGGGCACAGAGCCCACCTGCATCTTCCTGAGCTTGGGGGGGTGGGTGGGGCTGAAAGCCTTCCATCTGTGTTATAGGAGGGGAGGTGGAGAAACTTGGAATGACAAAAGCCCCCACCTGTGTCGCTGTCAAATCACAGTGCCATTTGTGGGTGACTGACATCACCCCTTCCAGGAGGAGGGCTCACAGCTGGCAGGGCCCTGCAGCCTCCAGCTGTGAAGCAGACACTTAGATCCCTAAGTGTGCCCCCAGGACCACGGTGCCACGTGCTCGGGTGTCCAGGTGCACAGGAGGGTCAGCTGTGGAGGGGGGTGGGGGTAGGGGGTGGAGCAGGGCCTCCTTGAGCTGCTCCTTGGCTCCTGGGCACAGGGCCAGTGAGCTGTCCTGAGGTGGGGTGGGGAGTCCTGAGCCCCAGGCCTTCCTTGCAGGGCGCAGGTGCACTTCTGAGGAGGGCCCTGCTCCCTAGGACCCGGACCTGGCCCTGCAGGCAGTGGTAGAGGTCGCCCGGAGACCTCAGCTGCTCCCTGGAAGGTCTATGAGCTCTGGTTCTGCCCTTCTCCCCCGCCTGCCCCCCCCAAGAGGCCGAAGCAGCCTCCTTGGCCCACGTGGGCTGAGCCCCTCCCTCCAAGGCCACACGTGTGAGGCTGCAGTGACTCACTGCTGGTGGCTTTATTTCTGCGGAGAGCAGGAAGCCCACAGCCCTGCCCGCCCACTCACAGCCTGCCAAGATCAGGGCAGCAGCACCCCTGCTCACCCCACAAAGCCTGCTCTGGGGCCTGGGGGCTGCAGGTGGAGGCCTGGGGGGAGGGAAAGGGCTCCATGATGCTGCTGATCGTGTGTGGGGTCCCCCAGAGCCCCCAGCCTCATGGTGCACGGGGACAGCCTGCAGCCCCAGGACCCCATGCCAGCCCCCTGCCCCCCAAAACCTCCTTACGAGGTCTCTATATGTGCATAAGGGATCCTGTCGGGCGGCAGAAGCCCACATCCATCCTCCACTTTGGGAATCAGTGATGGGGGAGGGGGCACAGGCACTGAGGATGAGAAGGGAACGCAGGGAGAGTCTCTAGAGGCCCAAGTCACAGGCATCCAGGAGGGGACATCCAACAGCCAGGCTTCCCCTGGCTCCTCCTCCCTGAGCTTGGGGTATCAGCTGAGAGCCCAGCTTGGGCCTCCCCGTGTGTGTCCCCTTAGGGATGAGGGTTTCGGTGATCTCAGCCACCCCCGCCCCCGAACACCATCCTGGTTTCCAGCCCTTCTGGCTCCAATAAGACCTAGGAGCACAGCCTGTGAGTGTGATGGGTTCCTGAGAGGGAGAAGGCCACACTTGGGCCAAAGAAGTTTGAAAACAGAGAAGCTCTTCTGACTGGGCTCCTGGTAGGAGAGGAAAAGCCCCCTCTAGGTCCCCACCTGGCTTATTCCTCAGGCCTCCCTGGTCCCCGCACCTGGCTGCTCCTGGAACCCTGGGGAGCAAGCACTGCACCTCACAGGCTCCCCTCCGGCCCCCAGGTGAGCAGGGCCAGCACCACCTGGAACCTGACTGGAGATGTGCAAACCAGCAGCCCCTTCCCCACCCCGGAGCCCCTTGGAGCCTCCAAGAGCCAGCCACCTCCACCCAGGCCCCGTGCCTCCTCTCTGGGGTGAGCAGGGAGAAGACCTCTGTCATCCGCTCCTGGAAGTGGAGAGATGTGTCGCTCTAATTACATCAACCACAGACACTGGCATTTATCGACGCATCCAGAGGCCCCAGACCTACTCGGGGGGACAGACGCCATTCCTGTCCACATTGGAAAAATCTCCGGGGCTGCTGCTCTCAAGACTTAGCTGAGTGCCAGGGCAGTAGGCGCTGAGGGGCTGGTACTGCCTTCGGAAAATGCTCAGCAGACAGGTTTGACTCAGGAAAGCCCCTGGCCCTGCCCTGGGTTCTAGGAGGGCAGGAGAGCCCCGGGCACACACAGGGTCCTCCTGACCCCTCCGCCTCTGCCTCCACAGAGAGTGATGTGAAGCTCTTCCCTGGCGTGTGCCCGGGGTGGGGGGGGGGCTTATTACTACAACACTCAGTCCGACAAGAGGAAGCAGGGTTTCAGAAAGCCCTCTGCGGAACTCACAACCTTGCCTGTGAGTGGGCAAACACTGTCAGCTCAGCTCTCCGATTCCCACGCAAGCGGACCTGGTGGGGTCTGGCAGGATGCTCTGTTTCTGGGGTGGGCACGGCAGTCTTAAATCCCTTTCCACAGGCTTTGGCCGCTCCTCACGGTCCCTACACACGGACCTCGCTCTCAAGCGCGACTTTTCCCAACTGCAGCTTCAGCAAAGGATCATCCCCAGGGCTCCGTCAGTTTCAACCGGCGAGCGCTACGTGCTGACTGATGGAAGGACTGCACTGTGGGGGGACGCTGGGCCTCGGCCAGGCCAGTCCGCAGCTGGGTGGGGAAGGACCTGCAGGTGCCCACGGCCTCTGAGGGCCGCTCAGCACACAAGGCAAGAGCCGGCTCCTTCCCAAGCCCCCAGGCTCTGGCCCCGCGTGGGTCCCTGCTCTCCCCTTTGCTGGCGGGCGGAACAGCACCTCCCCTGAGGCTGACAGAGCTTAAGTGCCGGGTGTTTACCCAAGGCAGCTATTTGGGGAAAAGGCAGAGAAAAGCAACATTTCTTCCAGCTTCCTGCCAGCTCCCTTGGCATATAAATTATTCCCAAGAGCTGGTTCTGCCGGTCTCTTACCGAAAGACTCAAGTTCATTTTGCTTTTCTCCAGAAGCCAGGAGAATTGGAGGTGAGGGAACATCGTCACCCTCCATAAGGAATCACGACAGAAGCTTGAAAGACGCTCCCTCAGCTAAGAATAAATGGCCCCAGCCAGAGTCTGGAGGACACGGGCCTTCAGCCAGACTCAGCGGCTCCGCCACCGGCTTGCTTCCGGCCCTGGCCTGTCCCCCAAAACAGCAGAGCTGCGAGCAGGGCTGGGGGCCGGGTGCACACTCAGGGAGGCCAGGCCCCGGGGGCGGTCTTTGGGAGGACTCCCCAGCACAGAGCTCCCGTCCCATCCCCCGGGCCCCTCCCCCACCCCCGGAAGGAAGATGCTTCACCCCCTCGCAGCCCCCAC
>NC_048224.1:58976252-59021286 GCF_002007445.2 Ailuropoda melanoleuca | reverse complement strand
TTTTTTTTTTTTTTTTTTTTTTTTTTTTTTTTTTCCAGGCCCCCTCCCTCCCCAGCCCCGCCTCCTGCAGGCCCCTGTCACCTGGCACAGCCTTCCCACCCTCGCTGGCCTGGACTGCTCCCACAGCCTCTGGCCTGCCCCCAGCAGCCCCACCCTGCCCGCCAGGCCTGTGGCCACCGGATGCACAGTACCTGCCTGGGGCTCACTCCAAAGCACCTCCAGGACCCCGGGAGGTTCCTCAAGGCCAATTCAGGGCCATGAAGCCCTCCCAGCGGCCCCTTCCACAATCCTTGGTGCTAATACTGTCTACTCAGCTTTCCTCCAGGTCCAGAACACCCATCTTTGACCCCAAAACCTCCTCCCAGACCCTCAGGCTCCGGGGGAGGGGGGTGCCTGACCAGGGGACTTAAGAAGAGGTCCTTGTCCTTGTCCTCCCTGGGACCAAGTGGCTTGTCTCAGATCAGAACCTAGGAGAGGGTGTCACTGGGGGAGGGGGGATTTCTTTGGGCCCCAGCCGAGCAGCCCTTGGTGGTGTCAGCAGGATTCTGAGACCACAGAGATCCCTGCCCCATCACCTGAGTTGAAGAGACCTGGTTGTGCTGGAGCAGGGGTTTGGGGGCCAGACTAGGCAAACCGAGGGGGTCCCAGGTGGTCTGCAGCTTTTTGAGACACATGTGTCTTCCAGGGCTCCTGCCCCTTTTCTGTCCCCATTGCCACATCAAAGTGAGTTTTGGCTAGTTACCCATAATATGAGTGGGGGCAGGCGTCAGCAAAGCCAGAGCCCCCAAAGCCCTCTGCACATCAGCCCTCTCTGCTTTCCAGGCGAGAGGGTCACTAGCCACCCCTGGAGCCCCATAACCCCATAACAGCAGGGTGGCCCCAGCTCCAGCAGGGCAGCTGTACATCTCTTAATGGGATACCTTGGGGACACTCATCCCCATGGCACAGATGTGCAAACAGAGACCCAGGTTCCCGACCTCAACCAGCAACCTGGATTCCTGGCCCTCTGGCATCAGCGGACCTTCCAGGTAAGTCCAGCCCCAGGTCACCCCTTGGCGTTGCTTCCCAGACAGCCCATGGTGGGATGCTTGGGAGAAAGAAGGAATCCTCCGCTCGCACCCTCCACCTGCCAGGCTCACTCTCACCGGGCTCCTCTAAGAGCCAAGACCCCTAAGAGGGCAGCCCATCAACTGTGATTCTTTAGAGTGGGTGGGCCCTGGGCTGGGCCTCCTGGGCCCCTCTTAAGTTGCTCCAGGGAGAGCAGAAGGAGCTGGGGGATGGTGTCCTCCACCTTTAGCAGGCCTGTTCCCCAATCTAAAGCCTGACGGGCAGGAGAGCGGCAGGGGGACGCAGGAGCTGGACTTGGCCTCCAGGCAGGCACAGGAGTCTGCTGATCACACTCCGCTCCTCGAGCTGGAAAATTGAGGGCAGGCTGTGCCCAGAGGCTGGGAATGGCTATGGGGGGGGCACTCACCTGGAGCACAAGATCCAGCCAGGCGGCAGGCAGGTGGGTGGGTACCTACAAACCCTCCTCTCCTTCCTCAAACCCGGAGAGGCAGACACATTCCCTGAGCCCCCAGCGAGGGCCTGTCTCACGCTTCCTGTCCCCTGGACATGCAACAGGGAGGTCTCGGCATCCCCATCCCACATGCGTCGGAGCTGCTCAAGGACTGTCCCAGGCCAAAGCTGCAAGTGGCAGGCGCAGGCCTGACACGCCCGCGTGCTATTTTCCCAGGTTACAAGGTCAACCCCGAGGATCTGCCAGCGTTTGAAAAATAACATTTTCCTAATTGCATCAGTGTGGCTGCATGTTTTTCCTTAGTCACAAGCTGGCTGGGCTGTGGAGAGGCACGGGCAAGCAGGAGGACCACGTGGCTGGAGGCTGGGGGCTGTAATTTCTCAGTCTTGCCCCTCTCTTGCTGAAAGCTTCTTTCAGTGGCAAATCCCGAAACACTGCTGGCTCCCCAGGCATGGCTGCCCTTGATTCCGTCCCCGGTTTGAGCTGCTTTGGGTTTTCTCTCACTCCCAGCCTCAAGGCCCAGAACTGGCAGGGTCCGCGGAAGAGCTCAGAGGGTGGAAGTTCTGCTTCGGGGGGGTGGAGGCACAGGAAGTGCACCAGGAGTTGGGAGGCCTGGCCCCCCAACCCTGGGGTGGGTGATAAGGGTGTGCTACCCCTCAACCCCGATGGGGCCGCTGTGACGCTGGACACTCGAGGGAGTGAACAGACACTCCACAGGCCTCCTGGCATCCTGCCCTGTTCCCCCAGCAGAGCTGAAAGCCCGGGACCGGTTGTTGTGCTAGCTGAGGGCCGGGGACCCTGGAGTCTCCTGGAAAGGTGCCCATGGCTGGGCCCTGCTTCCCAAGGCATCGGGGTCTGGTTGAGACCTTTCCCTAAGCCCCAGGGCACATGTCCCTCAGAGCTTCCGGGCACACGGGAGTGGCGTGCTGTCCTGTCCCTGCCGAAGCTGAGGTGGTCTGGGTGGGGCAGGAATAAGACCCTGGCTTGGCTGCCCAGACACAGAGCATACCCCCCTTCCCACTCCCCTCTCCCCGCCTGACCTGCGGGACCTGGGGAGGAAGGCTGGGAAGCCCGAGACCGTGCCCGTTATCTTTACTTCTCCTGTGATGGCCGCACCAAAGGATGGCTGATTTCTACAAAAACTGTGTGTTTTGGTGGCCCAAGGAAGGCATCCATCTGCCCAGTCCTCATGTTCCCTCAGGACAAGACATGGAGCCCCCTCCGTGGGACCTGCCAACTCTTGGAGCCAGGGCAGAGCAGTCCCCCAGCCCCCGGGCAGGGTGGGCTGCGTCCCTGCTCCTCCTGGGGACCCTCAGGGCCCATAGGCGCAAAAGCATGAGGCCCAGGCAGCAGCCAAAGGTCCTGAGGACTTGAGTGTGGTTCAGGCCTGTCCCATCAGTTCATGCTGGGTGGCCCCAGGGGAGTCACCACCCCTCTACGAGCCTCAGCTTCCTCATCTGTAAGTGAGGGTGCCTTCCATACTCCCGGGCTGGTTGTAAAGGGGTAAAAAGGAGGGGAGTGTGAGACATTCGGGGTAACCCCTGGCAGAAGACGGCTTAGTCTGTTATCAGTGTTTAATTCTGGGCCGGCCAGCCAGCATCCTGCCAAGGGCCGGTGGATAAGGCTCTGACCCCAAGTGTTCCTGGGATGGTCGACCCCCCATCCTGCCCTCTCCAGGTCAGCGAGAGGCCTCTCGGGGAGCTGGGATTTGTGATGCTGACCTGTGGGATCCAGCTGGGGAGGCCACGGATGGGAATGGAAGTGTGCAGCCTGGCCCACAGCAAGAGAAGTCCCCGTCAGCAGTCTGGTGCACACGTCATCATGTACCCTGAGCCTCCAACCCCGCAGGAGGAAGAGCCTCAGCCGTGCTGCGGGGTGGTGGCACAGGGTCCGGAAAACCAACCGCGCAGAGCCAGGACTCGCTATGCCTATCATCTGAGATGAGGACCCACGGGCTCACGGACCTGGAGGGTCTTCACTGAGGTTCTGAAGCTTAGGAAGAGGCCCCCAGGGTGGGAAGCCAGGCTGGCCTGATACCGAAGCCTTCCTGTACACCAGCAGATGTGCTCGCTGCTCCGGGCGCTGAGGGGAACCTCCGGGAGTCAGGGGTTTCTGCTTCTCTGTCCTGCTCACATCACCCCCTTGGTGTTCAAGGAGGCAATCGGCAGGACGACGGGAAAGAGTCAAAGACCTGCTCCTCCCACCGAAGGCACCAGGCCAGAAGGTTTTACGCTCAAGTTCTGCCCCCTCAGTCAAATCACTTCAGAGCCCAGAAAGAAATGGAAGCTTCTCTGCTTATTCACCAAGGCTGGCTCAAACCCGTCCCTGAAATCACACCCGCACAGGACCAACGCTGACATTAGGCCCGCTCCCTTCAGACTCTAAGTACGAACTGCCCGAATAAACCGTTAGCAAATGGGATCCAGTAGCCTGTTAACACCCCATGACCAAAATCAAATACGGTTTACCTAAAAAAAGTGCAACGTACTTCATTATACTAAGCCATTCAAGGAGGAAATCCATTCGGATCACGTTGGCAAACACAGAAAAAACATTTGTTAAGATTCAAAATCCACTGATACGTTAGACATAGGAAGAAACATCCCCAACTTAATTAACGACAACAAAAGGAATCTTCCAGAAATCGAGGCCAATGTTGTGCCTGTGGCAAACAAGCAAGCCGTCCCCTCTCGACCTGGGACGCCGGTCCGCCCGCCATGATGGGAGTCCCGGCCAGCTCAGGAGACCAAGGAAAGAGCAAGAAGAGCAGATGCTGGAAAGAAACGCAGGTCTGATGGTGTGCGGCCAGCACAACCACTTGCCTAGGAAACCCAAGAGAATCAATTGAAAAACTATTAGAACAAATGAAAGCATCTCCTGACCGGGCCCCACCTAAGCGCATCCCACCAGCCAGGAGCAGGAACAACAGGGCAAGCGTCTCAGGCAATTCTTGCTCGTGGCGGCCACAGACCCAAGCCCCCAGAGCCGCACTTGCCACGGAGCCGATGGGATCACGGGGGGGGGGGGACTGCACAACACCCGGACACTGGCTGAAAGCCATCTCTAGCGGGATGAGGAGGTCGTGCTCCCCACAGCTCAGCAGTCCATTCTCTAGACAAAGTGGCAATTAGTTCCCATCAGCACACATGGTCAATTTCTCAAAATGTGACAAATTGTTTCCGAAATTCAGACCGAAAAATAAATGTGCAACAAGAGCCCAGACAGGCCTTGGAGCTGTTGGGACTAAAAGCCACAGCCACGGGAGCCCTGGGGTTTGGCACGAGCAAGGACACGTGGCAGGGACCTGGGGACGTGGGCCTGGCCTGGAGGGGTTGGTGCTGGAACCCAGGTGCTCGGGCCAGGCTGCAGTGAACATGAGACCCCCACCTCGTGGCCCCACCAGGAGGAGAAGCCTGGAACGGGATGCAAGGGAAAGTCGCCTGGCGTCGAGAAGGCATCTCATATGTGAAGACCAGGGCACATGAAGAAATGGAGCGGAGGACCAACCGCGATCCCCAGGGACAGCCGCCAGCAGCAGTCATCATGACTGGGCCCCTGTGGGACTGCCAGCAGGTTGCGGAGCAAAGACACATGGGCACAGAATGACGAAGGATGGGCACTTGGCAAGTCAAAGAACACACAAAAATGGGTCACCGTTAACGTGGGAAAGCTTTCCTCCTCGCTGGTCATTGAGGAGACAGACCTAAGGGCAGTCACGTGCTGGTGGTCACGCGTAGTCTGAGAATGTCCAGAGCAGGGAGGGTGTGGACCGGGCTCTCATGTCTGTGTCTGCCACGTGGACATGAGAGGAGCCGCTGGGAGCCACGCCCCGGCTGTGGTGGAACAGAGGGGCTGTCCCCCCCGGAGCCTCTGCCCTTGCAGGGGCTCCCACATTAAAGGCAACACAACTCCACTCCGAAGGAACGTCCACGAAAGGACGTTTTCTCTGGGCACCCAGCTTGCGGGCCGTGCACAGACTGTCCCTGCTGCGTGGTGACCTCGGTTTAGGGTTGGCACGTCTCGTCCACATTGCCACACGAGGAGCCCATGTCACATGAAACCTGTTACTGGGGGCCAGGGGGCCAGGACCACCCCTGCCTCCAGCTTCCCCAGGCTGGAGCCCCGGTCCCCTGCCCTCGTCCTAGGCACACCTCTGGGCAGGCCTCTGGGGAGAAGTGCCCTGCTCTTCACACCCAGTGTGTGGCTTCCTGGGAAAACATTCCTTCTCCCCCCAGGGCTCCTCGTAGGGGTCCTGATTTCTCACGGTGCTCAAACTGACTGTCCCAGGGCCTGCGGTGAGTGGCAGCTCCTCTAAGGGACATGGTGTCTCTCCTACGATGTGTCCCTCCTCGGCTCGCTCACTTCATAATTCCCAAGGAGCCTGGAGAGCCACATTTGTCAGAGGAATTGGGGATGGGGGATGCGTGCACGCCTATGTGTGCATGGATGTCTGTACGCAAGCCCGTGTGAGTATGTCCGTGCCCACGGGTATGTGTGTGAGCACACGTGTGTGTGCACAGCCCCACGCACCCCTGCTCATCCAGGAGAGCCCCAAAGACACTGCAGCATCGTTGGGGTGGGGGGCAGCGGTGAGCCGGGCTTCGCGCCCGAGGAAGCGGAAAGCCGCATCTCTCTGCTGACCACAACAGAAAAGCTAAGTGCTTCCTTTGCACAATAATTAAAAAGCTGGAGCCATTCAAGCTGCTCGGCAGCAGGCGGGCGGGCACCTCTGGGGAGGGTCCACCCTCTCTCCTCAGGGAGGGGGCTCTGAGCCAACGCCCAGAGAGCCGCTCCCCACCATCCCGGGCGCGTCAAGTCCCAAAGTCAAAGCTCAGAACATGTCGTTGTGCTGAATTCAAACCGGAAAGTCATCCAAACGGACACTGCACACAGCTTTCTCTGTGCCCGGCAAAGCCAGAGCGCAGGCAGGCAGCGCCTGGGAGTGCTGTGGACGCAGAGCCCCGTCCTCACCGCTGGCCTTCCCTGAGCCTGAGATCCACCTGCCGGGATACAGGGGGAGGCAGAAGCCGTGGGGATTTGTAGTTCCCACTCCGCCCGCCCACCTGGGCTTGGGCCTACCTCCCAAGAAAGCTCCCTCTTGCACACCCCAAGAAGGACCTAGCGTGCCTGGTCACTCAGGGTCAGGCGGTGGGCCCGTGTCCAGATCGCAAGGCCTGGCACTCAGCCCTGTGTGCCCACGACCTTTAGCTGGTCCTTCCCCGTGAGCTGTATCCCCTCCTCTGCCTGACGGTGCCCGAGTACCTGCCCTTCCGGCTGGACACGTGGGATGTGGGGGGCCCTCAGCAACCTGTCAGCACAGACAGCCTGGGACTGGAGAGCGGCATCATCTTTGTCATGGCAGGGCACGGGGGCTCCCCCTGGAGGACGGCTGCCCCATCTGCCCCCGCCAGGGCCCTGCTCAGCCCGCAGAGTTGGCCACACCCCGTGCCCCCAAAGGCTTGCGTGGCCTGCAAAGGGGTCCTCATCTGGAAATGGAAGCCCAGGTGGGGATGTCACTCTGCCCCCACGTGACACCTTATTCCTGGCAGATCCTAGGCTTAGAGCCCCGTGCTCTCGGCATCCAAGAGAACCTAACTTTGCGGCTGGCTCCCTGTTCTCTGTCCTCTGACACCGGCCAATGCCTCCAGGGTCACGTCCCCACCAACACCCTAAGGGCTCCCACAAGAACTCCACGCCAGGCTGTCAGCCTCTCTAGGGCCCCTGCCGGCCTGGAGCTGTCACTGTCACCACAGGTACAAACACCAAGTTGCGGCCAGGGTCCCCACAGGAGCTGTCACCTAGCCAGGCGGGAGAAAGGTTGTTCGACTTCCCCGAACCTTGCTGCCCCCACCACCCACCGGGTCAGGGAGGACCTCTTCAGGCCTCAGGGTCCCCCAGGTCCTCAGCTGCTGGCCTTGAGACCACGGGTGCCCGCGTCAGCTCCACTGGGCCGGCCTCCCCACACCACCCAGCACAACAATTACAGGCGCCCCCGCAGATGCCGAGCCCCACCTGCTCCCCTACCTGCTTCCTGCCCTGACCCCTAGGGAGCTGATGCTCTGTCCCCACGTGACAGCCCTGGCGGCTCGGCTGCTCGGCGGGGACGAAGCCGACGGGAGGAGCACGCCAGGACGCTAGCCCTGGCGCCGAGCTGCAGGGTGGGCAACGGATACCACCGCCTCACATGCTGCTCAGGTCCCGGCCATTGCCCCTTCCTGCGGCGGCCCAGCAGCCCTGAGCTGCGTCCCCCGGTTCTGGATCCCCTCCACTAGTGAGGACTTGGTGGCTGCCCTTCCTTTCAGGAGACCGGCACCGGCTGAGGTCCCCAGCAAGGCGCCTCAGGTCCAGTCACTGTCAGTGTGTCAGGACACATCATGGGCCAGAAAGAGCTGGCGCCCAGGGTGGCCGGTGTGTACAGAGCCCCCAGACCTCACTGCCCCACGCAGAACAGCCCAGAGCGACGGCACAGCAGATTCCTGAACGTGTCCCCCGTGGCAGGTCCGGATGACACAGCCTACTTCTCTGGAAGGCCTCTCTGGGGACTCCAGTCCCGGGAGCTGGCCCGGCCCCGCCTCCATCCCCTGCAAACTTTTTGAACTCACCAGCATCCAGCACGACCCTTGCCCCCTGGGCAAGGCCCCTGGCTCCGAAGGGGAAAAAGATTTCGGGTGAACGTGAGGAGGAGGACATCCCCACACACGGCCCGGTTCCCGAGACAACTTTCAAAATGCCTGGGTAATGAGGTGCTGCTCAGAGCCAGCCCCCATTTTGGAGCTCCGCCCAGAGACTCCTGTGCGCCCCCATCGCCCCTGCTCCAGCAGCAGGCAGGGCCCTCCTCCACACTCCAGGTGCCCCCGCCCCGTCCTGCCCCGCTCTCCTACTGGAATGCACGTGCGTGCACACACGCGCACGTACGCACCCATTAGTCCCCTTCACCACAGGCTCAGGACGCACTCAGGCAGACGTTCCTGGGGCAGAAAACCGGGTGCTTGTCTGCAGAGAAGACAAGGACTGCCTCCCTGAACCAGGCAGCACTCCGGAACAGCCTGCAAACCCCCGCTTCCTCCGGGAGCCCAAAGAGAAACCTCAGGGAAAGAATTCACACTTAGTCACTAACCCTTCGTGGGGAGAGGAAGTCACAGTAACAGAGCCCGACCTCAGCCACCCCACGGTTACTCAGACCCAGACGTGAGGACAAGCTGGCTGGACGACAGACCAGCACCCTCAAGGCCGTGGCGCGGCAGGACGTGAGCACACAGGACACACCCACACACCTGCCCTCTGACAGAAGCACAGCTCCAAGTAGCTACCCCCCCCCCCCGTCTCCTTCTCACTCACCTCTGTCTTTCTGAGCTGCTGCCGCAGACTCTTGGCCGAACGCAGACCCAAGTACCCTCCAGTCCCCTAGACCAGGAGGCCACCCTCGTGCCGGCCCGAGCTGAGCTGTACCTCAGGCCCTGAGAACCTTTCCCACAGGGCCTGGCCCACTTCTTGCTGCCCTGCAGACGCTGCTCCCTAATATGGGCCTGGAGAGCTGGCCGAGACTTCCGTCCAGGCACATACCCTGGCAGGACGCCAGCGCTGAATCTTTGCACCCTCGGCCATCGGGGCCCACAGGGTGCCACGCCTGCCCCCAGTGGGGAGGGGCAGGGCTGAGGGGAACTGACAGCTCGGGGAAAGGCCAGAGGGCTCGGACCAGAAGGCTAGCACTGGCCAGCTCTGGGGCAGGACAGTTCTCCCCAGGCCTCTCTCCCTTCCATAATGACTGTCACCTGCAGGGCAGTGACATCTGCACCTGGGGAAGAAACAGGATAAGAAGTGCAGTGACCAATGATCTGACGAGGTGGCCGGGGCCTGGGACCCCACCTCTCAGGGATGGACTTAGGGTCCAGGCAGGGTTGCAGGCACCACGGTAAAGATTCCTGCAGCCCAGAGAGCCAGCAGCTCTCCCCAGACCCCTCGTGCTTGACCTCACAGCCAGGGGGCTGGTCCCTGCCAGCGCAGGCAGAGGTACCCACCACCCCCGCCTCTGCCCAGAACCCCAGCACCGTTACTGATATCACGCAGCATGTTTCAAGACAGAGTCTCACCCAAGGTCCAGAGAGGGGGCAAAGCCAGGCCCCCGGACTCTGGAGCCACCCCTGCTGTGAAGCCTGGTGCAGAAACCTGCTCCCAAGAGGCTCCCCAACCCAGGCCCTCATTCCGCCCGAGAAAGGTCTTCCTTCTCCCAGCCGAAGCCTCCCAAACCCAGAAGTCTTGTCCTTAGCTGCTTCCACTTGTCCACCTTCGTTGGGTGGGGGTAGGGGTGGGAGGTGGTCCATACCCAGGCTAACTTCTCCTGTGGTTCTCCACCTAGCCTGACCTTCTCTTGGGGGCCCTCACCCAGTCTCCCTTTTCCCATCCAGTCTGACCTTCCACCCAGCATGACCTTCCTTGGGTTGGGACAAAAACACAGCAGGTCTGTTGGGACTCTGCTTTCCCCAGGCCTCGCCAGGGGGCTGTGCCCTCTGGGCCGGTCACCTGGCTGCACAGGACATGTGGCATCCTGGGACACTATGAGGAAAGGTGGCTGACCGTGGCTGGCTCCCACGCCACCTAGAAGCTATACCAGTTGGCCCTCTTCTCACACCGCTGGGCAAATAGGGACCGGAAGGAGAAGGAACAAGCCAAAATACCGAACAATTAAAAAGCCAGGACTCCCGCCCTTTGTGTAACAGCACACCTGCATCCCACATCCCAGTCTGGTTCCTTCCTGGGAAGGAGGGCCCTTGAACAGCCCTTCCGTGTGGAGTACCCCTGCTGCCATGCCCCACTCGGGTACCGTGCTGCCACCCCTCCTCCCGCAGGCGTGCACCCCCGACGGGCTCCTCCTCCAGGTTGGATGGAGGGGGACTGGGAGGCCCGCACGCAGCCCCAGCTTCCCAGCCCGCTGTGGCCGCACTTCCCGCGCCTGGGAGATGCTGGACCCCACACCTAAAAATGGCCGCGCCAGAGGCCCTTGCGCGCTTAGAGCGCAGGCAGACAGACACCAGCCCCCGGGCACCTGCCGGTCGTCGGAGCAAGTGCCCCTTCGGCGAGGCCCGGTCCTGTGGGGCGCACCTGTCCCCACCGTAGGCGGGGAGGGCGTGGAGGTGGACCTGGGATGTGGGGCTCTCGAAGAGGAGGGGTCCCGGGGCGGGGGGCTAGGGGATGCGAGGGTCCTGGGAGAGGGCGCACGCGGGGACTGGGGTCCCTCCGCCGGAGGAGGGGCGCATCGACCGTACCTGGGGGCGCATCGGCCGTCGTCGAACACGAAGGTCCGGTTGGTGTGGCCCGCGCCGCGCACCCCCGTCCGCGACCCCCTGGACGAGCCCCCCGGGCTGCGCACCCCGTCGGGGAGCGGCATGCGCGGCGGCAGCGGCTCGGATCCGGAACCGAGGGGAAAAGCTTCTCGGCTTTCCCTGAAAGACAGCACTTTTCTCTCTCTCCGATCCTAAGAAAGCCTGTTCCAGGGTCCGGGTCCGGGCGCCAGGCCGGGCGCGCCCCCTGCCGGCCGCGCCGAGAATGGCGGCGGCATAGGGCCAGGCGGGAACCGAGCGGGGGACGGCTCAGCTAGGGTCGGTCTGCTCATCCCCACCCGGGAACCCGCCCCCACCGCGGCGCTCTGAACCCTCCTAACCGCGAAAAACAGGAAGCAGCGCTTGAACGCTGGAAAACCCCAAGGGCGCCGCAGGGCCCCTCGGCCCTTGTGGGAGGCTGCTCGGTCCTCCCACGGACGCCCCGCTCGTCCCTGGAGGTCCAGCAAGGGGAGCAGACACACTGCTAGCGCCCTGGCTCCGAGCGCCCCAGAGACCTGCGGGGCCCTGGGGCTCTGAGCAGCGCTCCCCTGGGAGTGAGCTGAGGGGGTGGCGAGAATCCAGGGATGCAGTGCAGGCAGAGCACACAGGGGTGGCCAGGGGCAGAGACGGGGGAGGCAGGCAGGCCAGCCCTCGGGCACTGGGGTGCTGGGGAGGCACACGGTGGGACGATGATGTGCAAAGCTGCGGCTGGGAGCTGTCAGAGTGCCCCATGGCTCCTGGGCAGAGGGTGGCACTTCACTGACGTGGAGCGCCTGGGAAGAGGACATGTTTCGGTGCACAGGCTGGGGCAGGTGGGAATCCTTCAGTCGTCCCTAGCCGACCCCTGAGTCCCACAGATCCCCGTCAGCAGTTCTCTGACAAGCCTTCCCCTTGTCCTCTGGGACCCCTAGCTGGGTTCCTGGCTGCACAATGTTCCAGAAGCTCCCATCTCCTCCTCCTCCGCCCACCCCTGTGTCTGCCCTCCCCGCCCCAGGTAACAGCGACTGCTCCGCAGAGGGAGTCCTACCTGTCACCTCCGGCGTCCTGACACCCGGCCCGCGTGCCAGTGCACGGAACAGCCTGGGCTCCTGCGGGTTCCTGCTTGGGACGCTGACTGCCCGGCCCTGTCCAGACAATCACCACTCTAACGTCCTGTTCCCTCCTTCCCGGGGTAGTCCTTCACCTGCGAGCCCCTCTCTAGTCAGGCTCCCTGTGGGCCGGGCCCCTGCCTCCCAGGAGGCAGAGCCCAGCTCGGGGCGATACTCGGGAGGGTCACACGTGAGTGGGAGCAGGCCGACCCCCGACGCCCGAGAAGAGGACGGAGGAGCACCCACCCAGGCCGGGCCAGACTTCGGCAACTTCTGCTGGGAGACACTTTGAGGCCCGGGGTGGGTGGGGGCGGGGCAGAGCACGTGCCTGGGCGGGGCGGCGGGTGGCACGTGGGGCAGGGGCGTAGGTGAGTGGGCGGAGCCGGCGGGACGCACGCCTATGCGTAGGGCGGGCACGTGGGGTCCTGGGCGTGTGGTTGAGTCCTTGCAGCTGCGCTCATGGCGTCCCAGGGCCCTGAGGCGGCTGTAGAGGGGTGCAGGTGAGGAACCTGGGGGGCGCTGGAGGGGGTCAGCGGGAAGGCCTCTGCTCAGGTTGCTGGGGGGTGGGAACCGAGCTGCAGGTCCCCACCAGCGACGTCCATGAGGGCACCTGGGTCCCGGCGGCGTTTTCCGGGGCTTCACGGAGCTCCGCGCTCTTTGCCTCTCCTGGGCAGCGGCTCTTTCCAGTCCAGCGACCAGGGCTGCAGCGAAGACCACGGCCAGGGCGGCCGCCCGGTCAAGGCGCCCTCCGAGCATTCCGGCTCTGGCTTTGGCCTCCCGCGGAATGTGCTCAGCGAGAGNCCGGTGCCCCCCTCCCCCCCCCCAGCGACGTCCATGAGGGCACCTGGGTCCCGGCGGCGTTTTCCGGGGCTTCACGGAGCTCCGCGCTCTTTGCCTCTCCTGGGCAGCGGCTCTTTCCAGTCCAGCGACCAGGGCTGCAGCGAAGACCACGGCCAGGGCGGCCGCCCGGTCAAGGCGCCCTCCGAGCATTCCGGCTCTGGCTTTGGCCTCCCGCGGAATGTGCTCAGCGAGAGGGAGCGCAGGTGGGCGAAGGACGGTCCCAGGCTTGCAGGGGAGTTGTGGTGGGGACGGCCGAGGACATCAGACTCGTGGCTGTGACGCGGGTGTGGGCAGCTGGAACAGGGATCGTGCCGGCCGTGCCGTCAGGGGCAGTTGGCAGGTGGCAGGTTGCGCAAGAAAACCCAAGGGAGGGGCTTCCCAGGGCCCACCTCTGTAGCCTTCTTTCTGACCTGAGTCCTGGGCGTCTCAAGGGTGTGCCTTTGGGGTCTCTAGCAAGGGTGTCCAGGGCCAGGCTGGCCACGCTGGCACAAAGGTGTGGGTAGCCCCTCGGTGAGGAGAGCCCGGGGTGTTCTGGCAGCTGTGGTCCTTTTCCCTGGTGGTGGCCGGGTGGGCTGACGGACACTGTTGCTTGTCTGGAAGCAGAAAGCGGATCTCGGTGAGCTGCGAGCGCCTGCGGGCTCTGCTGCCCCAGTTTGATGGCCGGCGGGAGGACATGGCCTCGGTCCTGGAGATGGCGGTGCAGTTCCTGCGGCTCGCCGGCACCTTGGTGCCCAGCCAGGAGCCGCACGCTGTGAGTGCTGTTCCAGCGCCCGGTCCGCGCTCTGCGGAGGAGCCTCTGTGGGGCATCTTGCACCCCTTACATCCCCGCTGTCCTCTGTGCTGCTTTTCCGGTCTGGGGTCTGCAACCAGGCTGAGCCTCTCGGACCCCTGCAGGGCAGCCCGTGACGACCCACAGCCTGCGTTTCCTGCGTGTGTGTGGTTTGTGACACTTGCTTCCATTTTAGGTTCTTGGTCCTTCCAAGGAGATGTGGCGCGAGTGGCAGAGGGACGTTACCCCGCTGGCCTTTCCGTGTCCGAGCGCAGCAGGGCCACCAGACGGAGGCACAGGAGCCTGTGGCCTGAGTGTGTTAGTGTCCCCTGGGTGGCTGGGGAGCCCACGGGGGCAGCAGACACAGACGGTTCAGGGCTCCCCCTCTGCCTTTGTGTCACCTAGGCCACAGGCTCCTCCGAGCTGCATGACCACGGGCGCTGGCGAGGATGAGGCCCCATCGGGAACAGCTGAGATGCTGGAGGGTCTGTCAGCCCTCCCTGGTAAGCAAGGGCTGGTCCCAGTGCGGATGGGGTTGGTGTCCTCGCTGGAGGGGGACAGGCGTGTGCTGCAGGATGGCTTCTGATCCTGGGCATGGCGGGGTCTGTTCCTCATCAAGGCTTGGACACCTGCCGTGGTTCTCTCATCGTGACACACGTGTGTGTCAGGGTGAATCTCGGGGACCCCATGCTGCTTTCAGCCATGGTAAACACAGGGTAACGGGTGCCACCAGGGGCAGGGGTGCAGCTGAGGTGGCCTGGGCTCCTCAGCTGCAGGTGGGGGCCATTCTTGGCCTGTCCTGTTTGTCCTGTTCTCTGCTAGGGAGCAGGGTCCAAGCTTCTGCTCCTCAAGGACAGGCCCCCCAGTCCTCCTTCACCTTGGGCCTCTAGGGGTCTCCGGGTCCCGTCCTCATCCCTGCTGCTGGCCACATTGTGCCCGGCTCTCTTGAGCAGCCCCCGCACGGCCTGGGCTTCTCGGGCGGCCTTCCTATCCTTTCTTCTGTAATCGAATGAGTCACAGGCTCTGCACGGGGAGGGCCTTTGTCCTCCCGTGCTGTGCCAGCCCAGCCTGCGGGGCAGTTCTGACGACTGCGTCTCCCTCGTGCTGGACCCTGCACCGCAGCTGTTTGTCAGTCCTTGGGCACGAATGGCTGTGAGAGCGTTTAGGCCCCGTGCACGTGACTGCCCCTGGAGCCAAGGCTATGCTTTCTGATTGCTCGAAAGTGCCAGCGGAGGAGGGGCGGCGGCTTGCTGTCACCAAGGCTGGTGGTGGAGCTGGCGTCTCCAGGGAACTTTGGGAGCCGTGGGTAGGGTGTGAGGGTGCAGAGGTCACAGGGCAGGGTGCTAGATCTGATGGCGGAGGCTGGCTTAGGGACTGTGGGCAGAGGGAATGGGGTTCCAGATCTGAGCTCCAAGGGCTGATCTGAGGCCCAGTGGGTGTCTCCTCCGAGAAGCGTTCCTGGGGCAGGCGCCCAGCACCGCAGCCCTGGGTGTTCATCTCTGGGTCATCTTTCTGCCTCCTGCTTCTGATCTCCTTTGTCCTGTGCTGGGCATGGCAGGTGGGGGCCAAGGGCTTCAGAGGAGGACTGCTCCCCACGTGGGGAAGGCCGACCTGCACCTCACTTCTGTCGTAGAGCCTTGCAGCCTGCTGTCCCGACCTCCAGGCCCAAGTTCCTCCAAGACCCTGAGGCCGCCCCCACCCTGGCCTCCCCGCTTGTGGCAGCCACCCTCCCCCCTGGTGAGCGAAGAGGCTCAGAGCTGCCTGGACCAGGCTGGGCCCCCAGCGGAGGGGGCCAGCTCTGTGGAGACACTGGACACCAGGTGGGTGCCCAGGTGGGTGTTTTAGCAGCAGTCCCGCACGCCTCCTTCCAGTCCTGCCCACACTCTGCCTGCCCCCCCGCCCCGGAAGTCTGTCCTCCTCCCTCACTGTCTGTGCCTGGACCACAGCTGCCAGCCCAGACCCGTTTGAGCCAGACGCCGCCGTGTGGCTTTCTGACGCGTTTCCGAAAATGTTGTCGTGTTCGTAGCCGGTCTGTGTTTTGGCTGATAGTAAACGAGTTTGTGTTTTGTGAGCACGGACCAGCTGGGGCGTGGGAAGGGAGCGTGGCAGAGGCTGGANGGGCGTGGGAAGGGAGCGTGGCAGAGGCTGGAGGGAAACCAGCAGAGGCAGCGGGGTGGGCCAGTCTGTTCTCGGTGGGCAGGCTCAGGGTCTGGCGGGGGGGCACCCTGTTCAGCCTGAACCTGAAGCTAGCTTTGGGGTTCTGCACTTCTGTCTTGAGGTTCAAAGAGTGAGTTCACTTGGGATCACTCAGGGTGAAGTGTTCTGGTCCCATTCAGGCCTGTGTCGGGATGTGATGTGGAAGACGGGACGTCCTTCTTGCTGAACACCAGTCCCGACTGGTGGCTGGGTGAGTGGGGACGTGGGGCCTGGGCCACCACTGGCCCTCATGAGGGCCAGGCCTCGGGGCCTCAGCCAGTCTGGGTGAGGGGCTGGGCGGTGTCTGGGATTAATGTGAGTGGGCTCCCCTTGCTGTGTGTCACTAGGGTCCCACTATCTGTCTCTGAGCCCATGTTCTCCCTGCTGGTGGTCGTCAGGGTCATTGGGGTGGGGAACACGAGGTGACGTGTGCGCACGTAGGACACGTTTGAGCGCGGTGTGTATCTCTTACCGCTGGGGTCTGTGCTTTTTCTCTAAACGTTCCCGTGAGGGCATCCGGGTGGTTGGTGAGCAGAACAGCTCTGAGGTTTAGTGTCGTGGGAAATCGCTCTCTGTTGTGCTCCGATGGGTCCTCCTGGGTCTTGAGCAGGGTCAGCAGGAGTGGGTTTGCCCCCCCGTCATGGCACTTGGGAGCCGAGGGCTTCCGAGCCAGGCAGGACAGAGGGGGGTCTCTTCTGCACCTCGACTCTGCTGTGCCCGGCCCAGGTAGCCAGGCTGATGTGTCCCGTCTGCTTCTAGGGTCTCTGGAGGGCAGAGGCGCCAGTGCCCCTTCTCGGAGCACGGCCAAGAGCAGCCTGCTGGACAGGGCAGAGCCAGGCTTCCTGACGGACCCCGAGCCCGGCTCCCAGGAGCTCCCGGACGGCCCCCTGGAGCCATGGGGCTCGGACGCAGGCTGCCCCAGCCTGGCCCGGGAGGATGTGGACAGTATCTTCCCCGACTTCTTCCCCTGCTAGGCGGTGGGGGGGGGGGCGTGTCGCACGTGTCCGTGTCGGGCGCCCGGCGGCTTATTTTGGGTTTGGGTGGCAGCTGTGCTCTGCTGCGGCGAGGCTGGCGGGGCTGCAGCGGGTGGAGGCCGAGGATTAAAGGCAGGGCGGCGCTCCTGCAGAAAGCGGAACTTCGGAGCGTCTGTGTAATCAGCGCCATTCACTGGGCAGATGGCACCGCATCCGCTCAGAGCGCGGGCACCTGCCTGGGGCTTTGTTTCTGCAACACTCTTGGCCTTGCGGAGTCCCTAAATAGCCTTGCAGCCTGGGGAGGGCTCCGGGGGCTGAGAGTTCTATGTTCCCGGCCTGCTCCCAGGAGCGGTGGGCGCGGGACCCCACCTCTCACTCCCCAAGGCCGGTCTGAGCTGTGCGGTCCTCACGGCCCAGGGGTCTGTCGGGGGAGGCCCTGGTGCTTTTGGCCGCAGCTAGGGCCTCAAGGGAAGGGCTGGCCTCTGCCTTTGAGGTGGGGCTGTTTGCACTCCTCTCTTGGGGGATGTGGGGGGGGGGCCTGGGACAGAGGCCACCTGGTGTCAGCATCTCGATCCTTCTCCTGGTGGGCACGGCTCCAGGCCTAGCTGCTGCTGACCGCTGGGATCCGGGGAAGGCCTGGGTTATTAGGAGCACGTAAGCCCCCGCGGTCGAGTGCAGCTGACCCTGCCCTGCATCTCACCACCTTTCAGCCGCAGCAAAGGCGGGTGTCCGTCTCTGACCCGGGCTGGCCGGGGCTTCACTACTCTGCTCCTGACCAACCACTTCTGGAGGTGCTGGGCTCCAGGGCCTCACCCCCGTGACCCTGAGGCCGGGGAGAGCTCCAGGGGCCAGATGGCTCTCTGCTCTCCGGGAGAATAGGTTCTGACTGGGAGTCCTGAGCCCCTGTCCAGGCTGCCTGCCCCACACCTGCATGCCTTTGCGTCTCTGCAGCCGGAAAGTTCCATTCATTCTGTGAGTCATTGCAAACAGAGGTGAGGAGCAGCTGGCGTGGGATGGAAGTGCTGGCAGAGTGAGCGCTCGGTGGAGCTGGAGGGGAGCCAGGCAGCGGCTGGGGGGAGGGAGCCTGGGGGAGGCCAGGTGCCCATGGGGGGCGGCTGTCACCCCTAGACCCCAGTCCTCAGGACCTCCGTGCTCGTGTGCGTGTCTGCGAGCCCCAGTGCTGGTGTGCACACGGGCGTGTTTGTATGTGGTCCTTGAACGTAGTCCCGTGCCTCCCTTTGGCGGGGTGGGTGCTGCAGGTGCCCTGCTGTCAGCCCAGCACCGTGAGCCCAGCTGCGGGTGACCCTGCTGTGTGGCTGCTGTGTCAGGGCTGAGGCAAGCGCCCAGGCCCTGCCCTGTCAGTGTCTGGCTCCCTGAGCCCAGAGGGGACTGGGGGTTGAATTGCTGAGCCCCACCCAGGAGCAGGTCTGGTTCTGCTGGGGTTTGCTGCAGGACTGCGTGGAAAGCGTAGTTGTTTCTGGTCGAGCTGACCCCGCCCCCACGCTGACCTCAGGTCAGCCCCCGGTGAGGGAGCTCAGGAGCCCCAGCCGAGGTCCTAGGAGCAGAGATGAGACCCTGCTCCGGCCCCAGCTCTGCCTTGGCAAGGGAGGCCTTGTCTCAGGCTGCAGGCCTGCTCCTCTCCCCACCCGCCTGTGGGAGGAGAGTGGCCTGGAACCAGCATTTACCCCTGCCATGGCCACGAGTTCCCAGGGCCCCTGCCCTGCTGGCCATAGGAGTGTGGGCACAGAGCCCTGTCCCGGAGCTGGCTGGGGCCTGGCTTCCCTCCTGCAGACAGTGACATGCAGGGGAGTGGCGGGCGGGGCTTGATGATGGAACCCCCAGGTGAGCTGGAGGAGAAGGGGCTGCCGCAGGGCCCGCCGGGGGCTTGGCTGGAGCTGGAAGGAGCTGCAGGGTCTAGGGAACAGCCTGCTTCCCGTTGTTCTCCTTTCCAGCCTTTTGTGACCCGAATTCAGGTGTTGGTGGTAGCCATCATAGCTGTGTGTGCTCGAGAGTGGGTTCAGAAAGCCATGACGCTGGCGACTTTGGGCTTGTTCTGGGGATTTGGGGGTGGCTGGGGGGCCTTGGCACAACTCCCTCCCAGCTCTCAAGGTGATCAGCTTCCCTCCCCATTGCCCCCACCATGAGGTCCTGTTTGCCTGGAAGTAGGATGCATAGAAGGGGCAGGCCTGGCAGGACTCCAGACGCCCTCAGGCCACACCCTCTCTCAGCCCACGCGCCCCTTGGCTTGGGACATTTTGGAGGGACTGTGCCTGAGGCTGGGCCTTGGTGACCGTCGGGCGTTGGGCTTGGGCTGAGCGCTGATGGTTTGCTACCCTCAGTCTGCCCCTCCCGTGCCCTGCCCCTCCCCCTGCCTGCTTTCCTCTGCATTCTCGGCCTCTCCCTGCTCTTGTCGATCCTTGGGCCTCATGGCCACTGTGGTCACCATGAACTGGGTTTTGGGACAAGGTGTTCAGTTCTGCTCAGGGACCTCATTTAGCCCTCTGGACAAATGGTTCCTGCCCTGGAGGCCCGGGGGCTCCGCTGCTGGGGGGGAGGCGCCATCCTGGGGCCCCTCCTTTGCCCCCAGGCTCTGACATTCTCTTGGCAGGACAGGTGTATTCTCCATCTCCCAACCCAGGTGGCCAGTGAGTGAGTCAGAGGAAGCCCTCCCGAGACCCTCGCTTGACTGGCCACGCCTCACTATCCCACCCCCTGCCTCGGTACAGACCCGAGGAAGCCAAGAACCTGCTCGGTGAGGCTCCGGCCCCACCCTTGTTCACTGGCACCCAGGACACCTTGTCATCCCTCAGCAGGCCCTGCTGTCCCCTAGTCTGTTACCTGAGCTCGGTGGGGTGCTCGTGGCCGAAAGGGGACCCCCAGGCCTGCCCACAGCCAGTGCACTGGTTTGGAGGTCCCATGACCCTTGCTCAGAGGGTGATAGACGGGTCCCTTCATTCTTCTTGCCCCCTTCCCCGTGCGTGGGCAGGGCATTCGAGTTGCGGGGGCAAGATGAACTGGGCCTGTCCTGGAGGGTTGCAGGAGGCAGGGCTGGGGGCTCCGGGGTGAGAGCAGTTTGGCTGGCATGAGGAGGAGTGAGGAGACCAGGCGCCCCCAGACCGTGACCCAGACAGGTGTCGCAGGGTGGGCCAGGGGTTGGCGCTGCCCCAGGATGAGGGCTGGTGGGAGGAGGATGCAGAGGTGGGACACAGGAGCAGCTGGGGCTCCGGGGAGCCAAGGGGAAGGAAGTCATGTTGCTCCTGGATGAGGGGAAGCCGGAGAGGACAGGGTTGTTGAACTGCTGGGGACCCGAGGCCCGGGGGCCATGAGACGGGCAGCCGCCCCATGGCTGGGGCCGAGGAGGTGGCTTCACTCCTAGGTCTTGCTGGAACAGACGAGCTGGAAGGGCCCTTGGTGAGTACAGGTGGGGACGTGGGCTTCTGATGGGGGATGTTAGGGTGGGCACCCGAGGGCTGGGCAGTGCGGAGGGAGTCAGGCAGGGAGGGCTCCTGGGTGCTGGGGATGGCCTGGGGGTGGGTCCCAGGGGCTAGGACTCTCATCCCAAATGTAGGGGTGAAAGGTCTCCCTCTTCTGACTGGGGGATAGCACAGCCAGCTCCCCTTCACCCAAGGCTGATGCAGGCCTTGGTGCTGGACGGTATGGCCTGCCCCGAGTGACTCCCTTGAGGGACCCTTGGCTGCTGGCAAGAGCCCCCTGGTCTGGGATGGGGGTGGGCTTGATGGGTGACTCAGAGGTGGTGGCCCTGTGGGAGGACAGGGGCCTGTCTGCTGTGGGGCAGGGAGCCTCCGTGCAGCTGGGCGCCAGTGGAGGGGAGCCTGGGGGACTTAGGTGTGCATCAGAGGGGCTGCGGGCGTGCACCTGCCGGGCCTGCACGACTCAGGAAGGAGGAAGATGCAGCAGTCAGCATCCCCTGCTGCCCCCAGTGGCTGTCCCTGCCCCCAGGGCCTCAGCCACCGTCATTTAGGAGAGACACAGGTGTGTGTGGCCAGAAGCGGCTCCTAAGCCGGGACCAACCTGGATTGGCGCTGCTGGCTGTCTCTGTCCCCATGAGCTCTGCTTCTGTCCCCACCGGGTGGGAAGCCCCAGGACTGAGGGGTCCAGCTGGCCCTGGGGTCTGGCCTCGCTGACTCCCTGCGTTGTGTGCGGCCGTCCCTTCTGAACGGCACCCCGGGGAACCTCTAGCATCTTCCCCCACCGTGTGGACGTGAGCCTGCGCTGAGCTCGGCTCACCAGGAGGGGAGGGTCTCCATCTCTCTGACCCCCACGGCCTTGGCCCCCTGTGGTCTCCAGCCAGAGCACCACCACAGAGCACACTGGGTCTAGGGGCAGCAGTCATTTATTGGACACAGCAGGAAAGTTCTCCAGGAAGGAGGGGCTTCCTGGGGGGATGGGAGTGGTTGAAGGGCTCCTCGGGTCAACTGTGAACTATTTGTCCTTCGAGGGGGCTGCTCCTGTGAGTGATAGGCGGCAGGGTGGGTGCCGGGGTGGGGGCAGATGGGGCAGATCCCTCACTGCCCTGGGCACTGCTCCTGGGTCGGGGACTGGGGAGGTCTGTCCGCAAGCAGGACCTAACTGCCGGTCGGCTCTGCCATACCTCTCCTCCAGCCTGGCCCTCAGCCTCTCGGCAGGCCCCCCAGCGCCCCAGGCTGGCCCTGCTCCCGTCAGTGTTTGGGGGACCCTGCGGGCAGCCCCACCCTGGTCCTGCCCAGCAGAACCAGCAGTTTGAATCGTCGTGCCGTCCGCCCCCAGCTGCACCGACGGCTGGCGTAGTGGCTGCTCTGTGTGGAGCAGCACCGGCCCCCCTGCCGGCCTCGGGGGGGCCCCCGTGCCACAGCCCCTGCAGGGTCAGAGGTCACTCACCTGGGCCCAGGGGCCTGCCTGCTGTCGGGCACGCAGGCAGCGATCTGTGAAGAGGGGCGTGGGTTGCTGAGCGGGGGTCTGAGCTGCGCCCTTCCGGCCTCCGGGGCGGGGGTGAGGGCGGGCGCATACCCGTTCGGGTCAGGTTGATGAAGTTGGCCGGACTTATCCTGTGGCTTTTGCAGTAATTCTGAAATGTCTGCATGATGTCCCAGCTCGCAGTAGGGGTCCGGCCTGCAGACAGAGCAATGGGGGCCGTCCCTCCGGCAGGTCATTTGGGACAACGGGCAGTGGGGTTCTGGGAGCTTGGAGACGACCCTGGATTTTCAGGCTGCAGGCAGGGCTGTGGGGACGAGCTGCTGTGACCACAGTGGGAGGGGTGTGCCCAGAGGGCCCCATGCCAGACCGGAGAGGAGGCAGGGGGCCCCCAGAGAGCTACCCCTGGTCCTCTGGTGGGGTCCAGCCCATCCTGTGGGCCCCTGTCCTGCTGTTCCGGCCCGGATTCCTTTGTTTACTGCACGTCGTGTTAAGGGGCCGGTGTCGAGAAGCATCTGTGGGTGTCTGGTTCTCGTGCTTGTTTAAAGGCCAGCAGGTCGACACAGCCGTGTTTGGGGAGTACCGTGGGGACACAGGTGAAAGCTGGCCGCCGCCTGCCCTGCCACCCCAGCCCCAAGAGCCCACCGCCCGCAAAGCAGAAGCGAGTAGCTGGAGGCGGTGGTGGTGCCTGCCTGCCTGGCTAGTTGGCCGCTCCTCGCCCTCCCCGGACATCGCTCTGTCCCGGGGTCGGCATTCTGTGCCCCCTGCACGCTGAGCGCTGAGCTGAACTCTCGGCTTGGTGCGGCCAGTGGCTCCTGGGCGTTTGGACTCACCCCACCGGCCCTGCAGGTCTGGGGGTTCAACCTGGGGCTGTGCACTAAGGTAGATTGTCTTCATGCTCGGCTGGATTGGGTCCCCTGAAAGGTGTGGACAAGTCCTTGTTCCCAGAACTTGGGAATGGGACCTGGTTTGGAAGCGGGAGCTTTGCAAGGTGTGGTAAGGGTCTTAGGACGAGGAGGTAATGCTGGGTTCAGGATGGGCACGAAAACCAGTGACAAATGTTCTTTTAAGGGAAAGGGAAAGGAGGTTTGAGAACAGAGGAGAAGTTCTGTGGGGCCGGAGGCAGAGCTCAGGGCCCCAGGGGCTGGGAGGGGCAGGAGCCGCCGCCTCTGGAGGGAGCTGCGCTGCGGCTGACCCTCGCTCACCTCTGGAAACTCTGACCAGTGAAGCCCAACCAACAGCCCTTAACTCGGCCCGAGGGAGGTCGCCAGCCTGTTTCCTAAATATGATAGTTTGCCCAGCCGCGTGTCTGGACGTCACGCCCAGGACGCCGTGGTCCCTGATGACAGCAGGGAGGGGTCACAGCTAACCCACAGAGCCCCTTCTCTTACGTGCTTTTCTAGTTGGTGGGTCTCCGTGGTCCTGGTGGCCTCCAGGAAGCAGATGCTTCCATGGCACGGGGGCCGCCGGCAGGACCGCGAGGCCTCGGCTCAGGTGGGAGGGGCACATGCATGGGTTTTCTCTACTTTACTGTCCGTGACACTGGAGGACGCTTACCTGAGCTGCTGGCATGTGAGGTCTCCCGTTGGCCTAGCGCCTTACTACTTTGCTGTCTCCTGCGACCCTGCTGCTGCCGGAGTCTCCCCTGTGTCCTGCTGGCTGGGGGAGGTGGGCACTTACCGAGGACATTCACCACCACCGTCTCCTTCCCGTGCCAGCTGTTGTGGACGCAGAAGATGAAGCGAGAGGGGTCCACCTCCTCCAGGAAGATTGTGTTGTGGCCAGCATCTGTGAATCCCGGGGCTGGGGTGGGAGGCGGGGGTGCAGGGCTCCCCACGGGGCCAGAACTGGGCCCTGGGAGCCCTCCTGTCCCTCCATGGCCTTAGACAACTTGGTGCTCGCAAGCAGTCGGGCCCCAGGAAGGAGCAGGACCGGGTGCGGGCTCCCGGCCCTTCCCAGACACCCACTGCCGGGGGCGCTTGGGGGTGCTGAAGCCGGCCGGGGACACTCCTGTGAGATGGTGTCCTGGCAGGTGAACTCCTGGCCACAAGCTGCTGGGACTCCGAGGGACTCCACGCTTGCAGGCTGGATGATGCTGACCGTTCATACTTACATTTCAGCACGTACTGAAATTTCCTTTTTGTTTAATTTGCCCTCATTATAATCGGGACACACGTGCCCTGTATCCTGGGAGAAGATGATGAGATGCCTTGGGACCCCGTGTCCAGAAGATGTGCCCACGGAGCCCCTTGGTGGAACTGGGTGGGGCTTGGCCATGCTGCATGTTGGACGTGTGTCCTGTCCCCGGCCAGTGAGCCCCAGCTCTGCCCTGTTTCACCATGTCCCCCGCACCCTCCAGTGTCTGGGAGGTGGTCCTGAGGCCGACCGGGGACAGGGCACGGGGCTCCCCTGAACCTTGGCCCCGTCTGGCACCCTCTGCCTGGACTTCCCTTCTGTGGAGATGGAACTCTATGGTCTTGAGGCTTCCGTGGATTTTGTGGACAAGGAACATGTCTGCGTCCTTCCGTAGGAGTTTTGGTTCATCGGAAGGCTGGGCTATTGAGAACCGGTCGCCGTTGACCTGCCGAGTAGAGGTGGGTGTGCTGGCGCGGGAGAGGGCGCAGCCGGGGCTGGCGGGCGCCCGGCCCTGTCCCCCTCCCGCCGCCCCCAGCCGCCACCTCCTCCCACTCCGGACGCCTGTGGCGGCTGCCAGATTCTCACGGATGCTGGGGTCCCGGGGGCCCGTGTGCAGGGCGTGGGGCCCCGAGCAGAGCTAACAGCACCAGCAGGACGTTCATGGTGACGCAGCAGTGGCCGAGGGATGACCGGCAGCACCTCGGGCGTCCAGCGCCGGTGATGCTGGCCCTTTTGTGCCCTGCCAGGAGGGAGTTCCTGCCCGTGGCCGGCTGTCACGGGTTCCTCCTGCTGGCCACAATGACCCTCTATTTGTTGACACTACTGCCAACAATGGCCACTTGGCCATTTGTCCACAAAGCCCCTGCCCGACGCGTGCGGGCAGTCACGCCCTTTCCCAGAACCACGGCCGTGCGTTTGGGCTGCTTCCAGGATCCCCACTGGGCGCCGAACTCCAGTCTTCGAGTCACGGAGCTCCTTCTGACGCGGCAGTGCTGGGTGGCCGTGATGTCTCCTCGTGATCGCCGCCCATACGATTGAGTGCTTGGCCGTGGTGTCTGGGGACTTGGCAGGGGAACCGAGGAAGGTGGAGAACAGATGCCCTGTGCTGCCTTGCCAGGTTGGGGACCGTGGCAGCTCTGTGAGATGGCCTTGCTGTCAGGTGCCTCTCTTGGAACCGCCCATCTGGGCAGAGCAAAGCGAGGCCTGGGGCCCAGGAGAGCGGGAATGGGCTGAGGGCAGCGGGCTGAGCTGGAGTGCCTCCTGTCTCCACTCCGGCCTGTTTCCAGAGCCTCCCTGCTGCAGCGTGATCTGAGCTGGGCCAAATTCAGCTGCTCAGAGACCCCCAGGGCCCTCGGGAACAGGGCAGGCCAGTGCACGTGCAGGTTACAGTGTCCCCCTCGGGCCAGGGGCCTCAGGTCCTGAGCCCCAGTGTTCTCAGTGTCTACGTGGCAGTGACCACTCTGCCTGCCTGCCTGCCCACTTCTTGGCTGCAGGACTCCTCGAAGGTGCTCCCGGAAGGTCTCCCCCTCCCCCACTGCTGCCAGGTGCCTGCACCCCCACCGAGGCCGGGTCGTGGTGCTGTGTCCTCATGCCTGCCCCTGCCCCCTGTGGTCTGTGCTCACGACGGTGATGCCACGTGGATATCAGAACCGGACGAGGACGGTTACAAGGAAGGAACGTTACCAGTCACATTCAGGACATCAGAAAACCCCAGCAGTCCATGGAAAGGGTGATGTGTTAAGGCCTTGAGGGCTTGATGGAGAAATGCAAGGCTGGTCATTGAGAATCAACGTATTTCACGCGCAGAGTGGCGGAAAAGACAGCGTGAACATCATGTTAGCAGCAGGAAAAGCACCAGGTGAGACTCGGCAATATTTGTGGTAAAAATTTATACCGCTGTTGACCCAGAAGGGAGCTGATCTGTTCGAAGGGAGGTTGCCACGTTCCTCCAACAGTCCTGCCTCAGTGCGAAGACGGAAACTTCCCTCGCAGGACCGCAGACGCTGTCCTCACTGCTGTCGGACATGGCATCGGCCCTTCCATGCAGGGACCGGAGGGAGCCCGGGCGAAAGGTTGACAAGGAGTGTTACTGAGGTCGTGGGAAGATCACTGCTGATCCGTTGGTCACGTTGGCGAGCTCAGGGAAGCGAGTGGCCGCAGATCCGTACATCAAAGGCACTGTTGCTGTGTGAGCAATCATAGGGTGGGAGACTGAAGAGACCTCATTTGCAATTCAGAAAAAAAAATCAGGTAGCCAGAGATCAATCCCACAAAAAAATTGTGCAGACCTTGGGCCTGGAAAACTATCAACCAGGATGGAGCTATTTAGACGAACTGAGCAAATCCCGCACCACGTAGAGGGGTTNGGGGGGGGGGGCGTGTCGCACGTGTCCGTGTCGGGCGCTCGGCGGCTTATTTTGGGTTTGGGTGGCAGCTGTGCTCTGCTGCGGCGAGGCTGGCGGGGCTGCAGCGGGTGGAGGCCGAGGATTAAAGGCAGGGCGGCGCTCCTGCAGAAAGCGGAACTTCGGAGCGTCTGTGTAATCAGCGCCATTCACTGGGCAGATGGCACCGCATCCGCTCAGAGCGCGGGCACCTGCCTGGGGCTTTGTTTCTGCAACACTTTTGGCCTTGCGGAGTCCCTAAATAGCCCTGCAGCCTGGGGAGGGCTCCGGGGGCTGAGAGTTCTATGTTCCCGGCCTGCTCCCAGGAGCGGTGGGCGCGGGACCCCACCTCTCACTCCCCAAGGCCGGTCTGAGCTGTGCGGTCCTCACGGCCCAGGGGTCTGTCGGGGGAGGCCCTGGTGCTTTTGGCCGCAGCTAGGGCCTCAAGGGAAGGGCTGGCCTCTGCCTTTGAGGTGGGGCTGTTTGCACTCCTCTCTTGGGGGATGTGGGGGGGGGGCCTGGGACAGAGGCCACCTGGTGTCAGCATCTCGATCCTTCTCCTGGTGGGCACGGCTCCAGGCCTAGCTGCTGCTGACCGCTGGGATCCGGGGAAGGCCTGGGTTATTAGGAGCACGTAAGCCCCCGCGGTCGAGTGCANCTGAGAGTTCTATGTTCCCGGCCTGCTCCCAGGAGCGGTGGGCGCGGGACCCCACCTCTCACTCCCCAAGGCTGGTCTGAGCTGTGCGGTCCTCATGGCCCAGGGGTCTGTTGGGGGAGGCCCTGGTGCTTTTGGCCGCAGCTAGGGCCTCAAGGGAAGGGCTGGCCTCTGCCTTTGAGGTGGGGCCGTTTGCACTCCTCTCTTGGGGGATGTGGGGGGGGCCTGGGACAGAGGCCACCTGGTGTCAGCATCTCGATCTTTCTGGTGGGCACGGCTCCAGGCCTAGCTGCTGCTGACTGCTGGGATCTGGGGAAGGCCTGGGTTATTAGGAGCAGCGTAGCCCCCGCGGTCGAGTGCGGCTGACCCTGCCCTGCATCTCACCACCTTTCAGCCGCAGCAAAGGCGGGTGTCCGTCTCTGACCCGGGCTGGCTGGGGCTTCACTACTCTGCTCCTGACCAACCCCTTCTGGAGGTGCTGGGCTCCAGGGCCTCACCCCCGTGACCCTGAGGCCGGGGAGAGCTCCAGGGGCCAGATGGCTCTCTGCTCTCCGGGAGAATAGGTTCTGACTGGGAGTCCTGAGCCCCTGTCCAGGCTGCCTGCCCCACACCTGCATGCCTTTGCGTCTCTGCAGCCGGAAAGTTCCATTCATTCTGTGAGTCATTGCAAACAGAGGTGAGGAGCAGCTGGCGTGGGATGGAAGTGCTGGCAGAGTGAGCGCTCGGTGGAGCTGGAGGGGAGCCAGGCAGCAGCTGGGGGGAGGGAGCCTGGGGGAGGCCAGGTGCCCATGGGGGGTGGCTGTCACCCCTAGACCCCAGTCCTCAGGTCCTCCGTGCTCGTGTGCGTGTCTGCGAGCCCCAGTGCTGGTGTGCGTACGGGCATGTATGGGGTCCTTGAACGTAGGNGTAGTCCCGTGCCTCCCTTTGGCGGGGTGGGTGCTGCAGGTGCCCTGCTGTCAGCCCAGCACCGTGAGCCCAGCTGCGGGTGACCCTGCTGTGTGGCTGCTGTGTCAGGGCTGAGGCAAGCGCCCAGGCCCTGCCCTGTCAGTGTCTGGCTCCCTGAGCCCAGAGGGGACTGGGGGTTGAATTGCTGAGCCCCACCCAGGAGCAGGTCTGGTTCTGCTGGGGTTTGCTGCAGGACTGCGTGGAAAGCGTAGTTGTTTCTGGTCGAGCTGACCTAGGAACAGTCTTGCTCGGAGCCCCCGGGCAGGCCGCCTGTGACCCCGCCCCCACGCTGACCTCAGGTCAGCCCCCGGTGAGGGAGCTCAGGAGCCCCAGCCGAGGTCCTAGGAGCAGAGATGAGACCCTGCTCCGGCCCCAGCTCTGCCTTGGCAAGGGAGGCCTTGTCTCAGGCTGCAGGCCTGCTCCTCTCCCCACCCGCCGGTGGGAGGAGAGTGGCCTGGAACCAGCATTTACCCCTGCCATGGCCACGAGTTCCCAGGGCCCCTGCCCTGCCGGCCATAGGAGTGTGGGCACAGAGCCCTGTCCCTGAGCTGGCTGGGGCCTGGCTTCCTTCCTGCAGACAATGACATGCAGGGGAGTGGCGGGCAGGGCTTGATGATGGAACCCCCAGGTGAGCTGGAGGAGAAGGGGCTGCCGCAGGCCCGCTCGGGGCTTGGCTGGAGCTGGAAGGAGCTGCAGGGTCTAGGGAACAGCCTGCTTCCCGTTGTTCTCCTTTCCAGCCTTTTGTGACCCGAATTCAGGTGTTGGTGGTAGCCATCATAGCTGTGTGTGCTCGAGAGTGGGTTCAGAAAGCCATGACGCTGGCGACTTTGGGCTTGTTCTGGGGATTTGGGGGTGGCTGGGGGGCCTTGGCACAACTCCCTCCCAGCTCTCAAGGTGATCAGCTTCCCTCCCCATTGCCCCCACCATGAGGTCCTGTTTGCCTGGAAGTAGGATGCATAGAAGGGGCAGGCCTGGCAGGACTCCAGACGCCCTCAGGCCACACCCTCTCTCAGCCCACGCGCCCCTTGGCTTGGGACATTTTGGAGGGACTGTGCCTGAGGCTGGGCCTTGGTGACCGTCGGGCGTTGGGCTTGGGCTGAGCGCTGATGGTTTGCTACCCTCAGTCTGCCCCTCCCGTGCCCTGCCCCTCCCCCTGCCTGCTTTCCTCTGCATTCTCGGCCTCTCCCTGCTCTTGTCGATCCTTGGGCCTCATGGCCACTGTGGTCACCATGAACTGGGTTTTGGGACAAGGTGTTCAGTTCTGCTCAGGGACCTCATTTAGCCCTCTGGACAAATGGTTCCTGCCCTGGAGGCCCGGGGGCTCCGCTGCTGGGGGGGAGGCGCCATCCTGGGGCCCCTCCTTTGCCCCCAGGCTCTGACATTCTCTTGGCAGGACAGGTGTATTCTCCATCTCCCAACCCAGGTGGCCAGTGAGTGAGTCAGAGGAAGCGCTCCCGAGACCCTCGCTTGACTGGCCACGCCTCACTATCCCACCCCCCTGCCTCGGTACAGACCCGAGGAAGCCAAGGAACCTGCTCGGTGAGGCTCCGGCCCCACCCTTGTTCACTGGCACCCAGGACACCTTGTCATCCCTCAGCAGGCCCTGCTGTCCCCTAGTCTGTTACCTGAGCTCGGTGGGGTGCTCGTGGCCGAAAGGGGACCCCCAGGCCTGCCCACAGCCAGTGCACTGGTTTGGAGGTCCCATGACCCTTGCTCAGAGGGTGATAGACGGGTCCCTTCATTCTTCTTGCCCCCTTCCCCGTGCGTGGGCAGGGCATTCGAGTTGCGGGGGCAAGATGAACTGGGCCTGTCCTGGAGGGTTGCAGGAGGCAGGGCTGGGGGCTCCGGGGTGAGAGCAGTTTGGCTGGCATGAGGAGGAGTGAGGAGACCAGGCGCCCCCAGACCGTGACCCAGACAGGTGTCGCAGGGTGGGCCAGGGGTTGGCGCTGCCCCAGGATGAGGGCTGGTGGGAGGAGGATGCAGAGGTGGGACACAGGAACAGCTGGGGCTCCGGGGAGCCAAGGGGAAGGAAGTCATGTTGCTCCTGGATGAGGGGAAGCCGGAGAGGACAGGGTTGTTGAACTGCTGGGGACCCGAGGCCCGGGGGCCATGAGACGGGCAGCCGCCCCATGGCTGGGGCCGAGGAGGTGGCTTCACTCCTAGGTCTTGCTGGAACAGACGAGCTGGAAGGGCCCTTGGTGAGTACAGGTGGGGACGTGGGCTTCTGATGGGGGATGTTAGGGTGGGCACCCGCGGGCTGGGCAGTGCGGAGGGAGTCAGGCAGGGAGGGCTCCTGGGTGCTGGGGATGGCCTGGGGGTGGGTCCCAGGGGCTAGGACTCTCATCCCAAATGTAGGGGTGAAAGGTCTCCCTCTTCTGACTGGGGGATAGCACAGCCAGCTCCCCTTCACCCAAGGCTGATGCAGGCCTTGGTGCTGGACGGTATGGCCTGCCCCGAGTGACTCCCTTGAGGGACCCTTGGCTGCTGGCAAGAGCCCCCTGGTCTGGGATGGGGGTGGGCTTGATGGGTGACTCAGAGGTGGTGGCCCTGTGGGAGGACAGGGGCCTGTCTGCTGTGGGGCAGGGAGCCTCCGTGCAGCTGGGCGCCAGTGGAGGGGAGCCTGGGGGACTTAGGTGTGCATCAGAGGGGCTGCGGGCGTGCACCTGCCGGGCCTGCACGACTCAGGAAGGAGGAAGATGCAGCAGTCAGCATCCCCTGCTGCCCCCANAGGTGTGCATCAGAGGGGCTGCGGGCGTGCACCTGCCGGGCCTGCACGACTCAGGAAGGAGGAAGATGCAGCGGTCAGCATCCCCTGCTGCCTGCCCTGTGGCTGTCCCTGCCCCCAGGGCCTCAGCCACCGTCATTTAGGAGAGACACAGGTGTGTGTGGCCAGAAGCGGCTCCTAAGCCGGGACCAACCTGGATTGGCGCTGCTGGCTGTCTCTGTCCCCATGAGCTCTGCTTCTGTCCCCACCGGGTGGGAAGCCCCAGGACTGAGGGGTCCAGCTGGCCCTGGGGTCTGGCCTCGCTGACTCCCTGCGTTGTGTGCGGCCGTCCCTTCTGAACGGCACCCCGGGGAACCTCTAGCATCTTCCCCCACCGTGTGGACGTGAGCCTGCGCTGAGCTCGGCTCACCAGGAGGGGAGGGTCTCCATCTCTCTGACCCCCACGGCCTTGGCCCCCTGTGGTCTCCAGCCAGAGCACCACCACAGAGCACACTGGGTCTAGGGGCAGCAGTCATTTATTGGACACAGCAGGAAAGTTCTCCAGGAAGGAGGGGCTTCCTGGGGGGATGGGAGTGGTTGAAGGGCTCCTCGGGTCAACTGTGAACTATTTGTCCTTCGAGGGGGCTGCTCCTGTGAGTGATAGGCGGCAGGGTGGGTGCCGGGGTGGGGGCAGATGGGGCAGATCCCTCACTGCCCTGGGCACTGCTCCTGGGTCGGGGACTGGGGAGGTCTGTCCGCAAGCAGGACCTAACTGCCGGTCGGCTCTGCCATACCTCTCCTCCAGCCTGGCCCTCAGCCTCTCGGCAGGCCCCCCAGCGCCCCAGGCTGGCCCTGCTCCCGTCAGTGTTTGGGGGACCCTGCGGGCAGCCCCACCCTGGTCCTGCCCAGCAGAACCAGCAGTTTGAATCGTCGTGCCGTCCGCCCCCAGCTGCACCGACGGCTGGCGTAGTGGCTGCTCTGTGTGGAGCAGCACCGGCCCCCCTGCCGGCCTCGGGGGGGCCCCCGTGCCACAGCCCCTGCAGGGTCAGAGGTCACTCACCTGGGCCCAGGGGCCTGCCTGCTGTCGGGCACGCAGGCAGCGATCTGTGAAGAGGGGCGTGGGTTGCTGAGCGGGGGTCTGAGCTGCGCCCTTCCGGCCTCCGGGGCGGGGGTGAGGGCGGGCGCATACCCGTTCGGGTCAGGTTGATGAAGTTGGCCGGACTTATCCTGTGGCTTTTGCAGTAATTCTGAAATGTCTGCATGATGTCCCAGCTCGCAGTAGGGGTCCGGCCTGCAGACAGAGCAATGGGGGCCGTCCCTCCGGCAGGTCATTTGGGACAACGGGCAGTGGGGTTCTGGGAGCTTGGAGACGACCCTGGATTTTCAGGCTGCAGGCAGGGCTGTGGGGACGAGCTGCTGTGACCACAGTGGGAGGGGTGTGCCCAGAGGGCCCCATGCCAGACCGGAGAGGAGGCAGGGGGCCCCCAGAGAGCTACCCCTGGTCCTCTGGTGGGGTCCAGCCCATCCTGTGGGCCCCTGTCCTGCTGTTCCGGCCCGGATTCCTTTGTTTACTGCACGTCGTGTTAAGGGGCCGGTGTCGAGAAGCATCTGTGGGTGTCTGGTTCTCGTGCTTGTTTAAAGGCCAGCAGGTCGACACAGCCGTTTGGGGAGTACCGTGGGGACACAGGTGAAAGCTGGCCGCCGCCTGCCCTGCCACCCCAGCCCCAAGAGCCCACCGCCCGCAAAGCAGAAGCGAGTAGCTGGAGGCGGTGGTGGTGCCTGCCTGCCTGGCTAGTTGGCCGCTCCTCGCCCTCCCCGGACATCGCTCTGTCCCGGGGTCGGCATTCTGTGCCCCCTGCACGCTGAGCGCTGAGCTGAACTCTTGGCTTGGTGCGGCCAGTGGCTCCTGGGCGTTTGGACTCACCCCACCGGCCCTGCAGGTCTGGGGGTTCAACCTGGGGCTGTGCACTAAGGTAGATTGTCTTCATGCTCGGCTGGATTGGGTCCCCTGAAAGGTGTGGACAAGTCCTTGTTCCCAGAACTTGGGAATGGGACCTGGTTTGGAAGCGGGAGCTTTGCAAGGTGTGGTAAGGGTCTTAGGACGAGGAGGTAATGCTGGGTTCAGGATGGGCACGAAAACCAGTGACAAATGTTCTTTTAAGGGAAAGGGAAAGGAGGTTTGAGAACAGAGGAGAAGTTCTGTGGGGCCGGAGGCAGAGCTCAGGGACGCCCTGGGCCCCAGGGGCTGGGAGGGGCAGGAGCCGCCGCCTCTGGAGGGAGCTGCGCTGCGGCTGACCCTCGCTCACCTCTGGAAACTCTGACCAGTGAAGCCCAACCAACAGCCCTTAACTCGGCCCGAGGGAGGTCGCCAGCCTGTTTCCTAAATATGATAGTTTGCCCAGCCGCGTGTCTGGACGTCACGCCCAGGACGCCGTGGTCCCTGATGACAGCAGGGAGGGGTCACAGCTAACCCACAGAGCCCCTTCTCTTACGTGCTTTTCTAGTTGGTGGGTCTCCGTGGTCCTGGTGGCCTCCAGGAAGCAGATGCTTCCATGGCACGGGGGCCGCCGGCAGGACCGCGAGGCCTCGGCTCAGGTGGGAGGGGCACATGCATGGGTTTTCTCTACTTTACTGTCCGTGACACTGGAGGACGCTTACCTGAGCTGCTGGCATGTGAGGTCTCCCGTTGGCCTAGCGCCTTACTACTTTGCTGTCTCCTGCGACCCTGCTGCTGCCGGAGTCTCCCCTGTGTCCTGCTGGCTGGGGGAGGTGGGCACTTACCGAGGACATTCACCACCACCGTCTCCTTCCCGTGCCAGCTGTTGTGGACGCAGAAGATGAAGCGAGAGGGGTCCACCTCCTCCAGGAAGATTGTGTTGTGGCCAGCATCTGTGAATCCCGGGGCTGGGGTGGGAGGCGGGGGTGCAGGGCTCCCCACGGGGCCAGNGGGACAGGCGTGTGCTGCAGGATGGCTTCTGATCCTGGGCATGGCGGGGTCTGTTCCTCATCAAGGCTTGGACACCTGCCGTGGTTCTCTCATCGTGACACACGTGTGTGTCAGGGTGAATCTCGGGGACCCCATGCTGCTTTCAGCCATGGTAAACACAGGGTAACGGGTGCCACCAGGGGCAGGGGTGCAGCTGAGGTGGCCTGGGCTCCTCAGCTGCAGGTGGGGGCCATTCTTGGCCTGTCCTGTTTGTCCTGTTCTCTGCTAGGGAGCAGGGTCCAAGCTTCTGCTCCTCAAGGACAGGCCCCCCAGTCCTCCTTCACCTTGGGCCTCTAGGGGTCTCCGGGTCCCGTCCTCATCCCTGCTGCTGGCCACATTGTGCCCGGCTCTCTTGAGCAGCCCCCGCACGGCCTGGGCTTCTCGGGCGGCCTTCCTATCCTTTCTTCTGTAATCGAATGAGTCACAGGCTCTGCACGGGGAGGGCCTTTGTCCTCCCGTGCTGTGCCAGCCCAGCCTGCGGGGCAGTTCTGACGACTGCGTCTCCCTCGTGCTGGACCCTGCACCGCAGCTGTTTGTCAGTCCTTGGGCACGAATGGCTGTGAGAGCGTTTAGGCCCCGTGCACGTGACTGCCCCTGGAGCCAAGGCTATGCTTTCTGATTGCTCGAAAGTGCCAGCGGAGGAGGGGCGGCGGCTTGCTGTCACCAAGGCTGGTGGTGGAGCTGGCGTCTCCAGGGAACTTTGGGAGCCGTGGGTAGGGTGTGAGGGTGCAGAGGTCACAGGGCAGGGTGCTAGATCTGATGGCGGAGGCTGGCTTAGGGACTGTGGGCAGAGGGAATGGGGTTCCAGATCTGAGCTCCAAGGGCTGATCTGAGGCCCAGTGGGTGTCTCCTCCGAGAAGCGTTCCTGGGGCAGGCGCCCAGCACCGCAGCCCTGGGTGTTCATCTCTGGGTCATCTTTCTGCCTCCTGCTTCTGATCTCCTTTGTCCTGTGCTGGGCATGGCAGGTGGGGGCCAAGGGCTTCAGAGGAGGACTGCTCCCCACGTGGGGAAGGCCGACCTGCACCTCACTTCTGTCGTAGAGCCTTGCAGCCTGCTGTCCCGACCTCCAGGCCCAAGTTCCTCCAAGACCCTGAGGCCGCCCCCACCCTGGCCTCCCCGCTTGTGGCAGCCACCCTCCCCCCTGGTGAGCGAAGAGGCTCAGAGCTGCCTGGACCAGGCTGGGCCCCCAGCGGAGGGGGCCAGCTCTGTGGAGACACTGGACACCAGGTGGGTGCCCAGGTGGGTGTTTTAGCAGCAGTCCCGCACGCCTCCTTCCAGTCCTGCCCACACTCTGCCTGCCCCCCCGCCCCGGAAGTCTGTCCTCCTCCCTCACTGTCTGTGCCTGGACCACAGCTGCCAGCCCAGACCCGTTTGAGCCAGACGCCGCCGTGTGGCTTTCTGACGCGTTTCCGAAAATGTTGTCGTGTTCGTAGCCGGTCTGTGTTTTGGCTGATAGTAAACGAGTTTGTGTTTTGTGAGCACGGACCAGCTGGGGCGTGGGAAGGGAGCGTGGCAGAGGCTGGAGGGAAACCAGCAGAGGCAGCGGGGTGGGCCAGTCTGTTCTCGGTGGGCAGGCTCAGGGTCTGGCGGGGGGGCACCCTGTTCAGCCTGAACCTGAAGCTAGCTTTGGGGTTCTGCACTTCTGTCTTGAGGTTCAAAGAGTGAGTTCACTTGGGATCACTCAGGGTGAAGTGTTCTGGTCCCATTCAGGCCTGTGTCGGGATGTGATGTGGAAGACGGGACGTCCTTCTTGCTGAACACCAGTCCCGACTGGTGGCTGGGTGAGTGGGGACGTGGGGCCTGGGCCACCACTGGCCCTCATGAGGGCCAGGCCTCGGGGCCTCAGCCAGTCTGGGTGAGGGGCTGGGCGGTGTCTGGGATTAATGTGAGTGGGCTCCCCTTGCTGTGTGTCACTAGGGTCCCACTATCTGTCTCTGAGCCCATGTTCTCCCTGCTGGTGGTCGTCAGGGTCATTGGGGTGGGGAACACGAGGTGACGTGTGCGCACGTAGGACACGTTTGAGCGCGGTGTGTATCTCTTACCGCTGGGGTCTGTGCTTTTTCTCTAAACGTTCCCGTGAGGGCATCCGGGTGGTTGGTGAGCAGAACAGCTCTGAGGTTTAGTGTCGTGGGAAATCGCTCTCTGTTGTGCTCCGATGGGTCCTCCTGGGTCTTGAGCAGGGTCAGCAGGAGTGGGTTTGCCCCCCCGTCATGGCACTTGGGAGCCGAGGGCTTCCGAGCCAGGCAGGACAGAGGGGGGTCTCTTCTGCACCTCGACTCTGCTGTGCCCGGCCCAGGTAGCCAGGCTGATGTGTCCCGTCTGCTTCTAGGGTCTCTGGAGGGCAGAGGCGCCAGTGCCCCTTCTCGGAGCACGGCCAAGAGCAGCCTGCTGGACAGGGCAGAGCCAGGCTTCCTGACGGACCCCGAGCCTGGCTCCCAGGAGCTCCCGGACGGCCCCCTGGAGCCATGGGGCTCGGACGCAAGCTGCCCCAGCCTGGCCCGGGAGGATGTGGACAGTATCTTCCCCGACTTCTTCCCCTGCTAGGCGGTGGGGGGGGGGGCGTGTCGCACGTGTCCGTGTCGGGCGCCCGGCGGCTTATTTTGGGTTTGGGTGGCAGCTGTGCTCTGCTGCGGCGAGGCTGGCGGGGCTGCAGCGGGTGGAGGCCGAGGATTAAAGGCAGGGCGGCGCTCCTGCAGAAAGCGGAACTTCGGAGCGTCTGTGTAATCAGCGCCATTCACTGGGCAGATGGCACCGCATCCGCTCAGAGCGCGGGCACCTGCCTGGGGCTTTGTTTCTGCAACACTTTTGGCCTTGCGGAGTCCCTAAATAGCCCTGCAGCCTGGGGAGGGCTCCGGGGGCTGAGAGTTCTATGTTCCCGGCCTGCTCCCAGGAGCGGTGGGCGCGGGACCCCACCTCTCACTCCCCAAGGCCGGTCTGAGCTGTGCGGTCCTCACGGCCCAGGGGTCTGTCGGGGGAGGCCCTGGTGCTTTTGGCCGCAGCTAGGGCCTCAAGGGAAGGGCTGGCCTCTGCCTTTGAGGTGGGGCTGTTTGCACTCCTCTCTTGGGGGATGTGGGGGGGGGGCCTGGGACAGAGGCCACCTGGTGTCAGCATCTCGATCCTTCTCCTGGTGGGCACGGCTCCAGGCCTAGCTGCTGCTGACCGCTGGGATCCGGGGAAGGCCTGGGTTATTAGGAGCACGTAAGCCCCCGCGGTCGAGTGCAGCTGACCCTGCCCTGCATCTCACCACCTTTCAGCCGCAGCAAAGGCGGGTGTCCGTCTCTGACCCGGGCTGGCCGGGGCTTCACTACTCTGCTCCTGACCAACCACTTCTGGAGGTGCTGGGCTCCAGGGCCTCACCCCCGTGACCCTGAGGCCGGGGAGAGCTCCAGGGGCCAGATGGCTCTCTGCTCTCCGGGAGAATAGGTTCTGACTGGGAGTCCTGAGCCCCTGTCCAGGCTGCCTGCCCCACACCTGCATGCCTTTGCGTCTCTGCAGCCGGAAAGTTCCATTCATTCTGTGAGTCATTGCAAACAGAGGTGAGGAGCAGCTGGCGTGGGATGGAAGTGCTGGCAGAGTGAGCGCTCGGTGGAGCTGGAGGGGAGCCAGGCAGCAGCTGGGGGGAGGGAGCCTGGGGGAGGCCAGGTGCCCATGGGGGGTGGCTGTCACCCCTAGACCCCAGTCCTCAGGTCCTCCGTGCTCGTGTGCGTGTCTGCGAGCCCCAGTGCTGGTGTGCGTACGGGCATGTATGGGGTCCTTGAACGTAGGCCCGTGCCTCCCTTTGGCGGGGTGGGTGCTGCAGGTGCCCTGCTGTCAGCCCAGCACCGTGAGCCCAGCTGCGGGTGACCCTGCTGTGTGGCTGCTGTGTCAGGGCTGAGGCAAGCGCCCAGGCCCTGCCCTGTCAGTGTCTGGCTCCCTGAGCCCAGAGGGGACTGGGGGTTGAATTGCTGAGCCCCACCCAGGAGCAGGTCTGGTTCTGCTGGGGTTTGCTGCAGGACTGCGTGGAAAGCGTAGTTGTTTCTGGTCGAGCTGACCTAGGAACAGTCTTGCTCGGAGCCCCCGGGCAGGCCGCCTGTGACCCCGCCCCCACGCTGACCTCAGGTCAGCCCCCGGTGAGGGAGCTCAGGAGCCCCAGCCGAGGTCCTAGGAGCAGAGATGAGACCCTGCTCCAGCCCCAGCTCTGCCTTGGCAAGGGAGGCCTTGTCTCAGGCTGCAGGCCTGCTCCTCTCCCCACCCGCCGGTGGGAGGAGAGTGGCCTGGAACCAGCATTTACCCCTGCCATGGCCACGAGTTCCCAGGGCCCCTGCCCTGCCGGCCATAGGAGTGTGGGCACAGAGCCCTGTCCCTGAGCTGGCTGGGGCCTGGCTTCCTTCCTGCAGACAATGACATGCAGGGGAGTGGCGGGCAGGGCTTGATGATGGAACCCCCAGGTGAGCTGGAGGAGAAGGGGCTGCCGCAGGCCCGCTCGGGGCTTGGCTGGAGCTGGAAGGAGCTGCAGGGTCTAGGGAACAGCCTGCTTCCCGTCGTTCTCCTTTCCAGCCTTTTGTGACCCGAATTCAGGTGTTGGTGGTAGCCATCATAGCTGTGTGTGCTCGAGAGTGGGTTCAGAAAGCCATGACGCTGGCGACTTTGGGCTTGTTCTGGGGATTTGGGGGTGGCTGGGGGGCCTTGGCACAACTCCCTCCCAGCTCTCAAGGTGATCAGCTTCCCTCCCCATTGCCCCCACCATGAGGTCCTGTTTGCCTGGAAGTAGGATGCATAGAAGGGGCAGGCCTGGCAGGACTCCAGACGCCCTCAGGCCACACCCTCTCTCAGCCCACGCGCCCCTTGGCTTGGGACATTTTGGAGGGACTGTGCCTGAGGCTGGGCCTTGGTGACCGTCGGGCGTTGGGCTTGGGCTGAGCGCTGATGGTTTGCTACCCTCAGTCTGCCCCTCCCGTGCCCTGCCCCTCCCCCTGCCTGCTTTCCTCTGCATTCTCGGCCTCTCCCTGCTCTTGTCGATCCTTGGGCCTCATGGCCACTGTGGTCACCATGAACTGGGTTTTGGGACAAGGTGTTCAGTTCTGCTCAGGGACCTCATTTAGCCCTCTGGACAAATGGTTCCTGCCCTGGAGGCCCGGGGGCTCCGCTGCTGGGGGGGAGGCGCCATCCTGGGGCCCCTCCTTTGCCCCCAGGCTCTGACATTCTCTTGGCAGGACAGGTGTATTCTCCATCTCCCAACCCAGGTGGCCAGTGAGTGAGTCAGAGGAAGCCCTCCCGAGACCCTCGCTTGACTGGCCACGCCTCACTATCCCACCCCCTGCCTCGGTACAGACCCGAGGAAGCCAAGAACCTGCTCGGTGAGGCTCCGGCCCCACCCTTGTTCACTGGCACCCAGGACACCTTGTCATCCCTCAGCAGGCCCTGCTGTCCCCTAGTCTGTTACCTGAGCTCGGTGGGGTGCTCGTGGCCGAAAGGGGACCCCCAGGCCTGCCCACAGCCAGTGCACTGGTTTGGAGGTCCCATGACCCTTGCTCAGAGGGTGATAGACGGGTCCCTTCATTCTTCTTGCCCCCTTCCCCGTGCGTGGGCAGGGCATTCGAGTTGCGGGGGCAAGATGAACTGGGCCTGTCCTGGAGGGTTGCAGGAGGCAGGGCTGGGGGCTCCGGGGTGAGAGCAGTTTGGCTGGCATGAGGAGGAGTGAGGAGACCAGGCGCCCCCAGACCGTGACCCAGACAGGTGTCGCAGGGTGGGCCAGGGGTTGGCGCTGCCCCAGGATGAGGGCTGGTGGGAGGAGGATGCAGAGGTGGGACACAGGAGCAGCTGGGGCTCCGGGGAGCCAAGGGGAAGGAAGTCATGTTGCTCCTGGATGAGGGGAAGCCGGAGAGGACAGGGTTGTTGAACTGCTGGGGACCCGAGGCCCGGGGGCCATGAGACGGGCAGCCGCCCCATGGCTGGGGCCGAGGAGGTGGCTTCACTCCTAGGTCTTGCTGGAACAGACGAGCTGGAAGGGCCCTTGGTGAGTACAGGTGGGGACGTGGGCTTCTGATGGGGGATGTTAGGGTGGGCACCCGAGGGCTGGGCAGTGCGGAGGGAGTCAGGCAGGGAGGGCTCCTGGGTGCTGGGGATGGCCTGGGGGTGGGTCCCAGGGGCTAGGACTCTCATCCCAAATGTAGGGGTGAAAGGTCTCCCTCTTCTGACTGGGGGATAGCACAGCCAGCTCCCCTTCACCCAAGGCTGATGCAGGCCTTGGTGCTGGACGGTATGGCCTGCCCCGAGTGACTCCCTTGAGGGACCCTTGGCTGCTGGCAAGAGCCCCCTGGTCTGGGATGGGGGTGGGCTTGATGGGTGACTCAGAGGTGGTGGCCCTGTGGGAGGACAGGGGCCTGTCTGCTGTGGGGCAGGGAGCCTCCGTGCAGCTGGGCGCCAGTGGAGGGGAGCCTGGGGGACTTAGGTGTGCATCAGAGGGGCTGCGGGCGTGCACCTGCCGGGCCTGCACGACTCAGGAAGGAGGAAGATGCAGCAGTCAGCATCCCCTGCTGCCCCCAGTGGCTGTCCCTGCCCCCAGGGCCTCAGCCACCGTCATTTAGGAGAGACACAGGTGTGTGTGGCCAGAAGCGGCTCCTAAGCCGGGACCAACCTGGATTGGCGCTGCTGGCTGTCTCTGTCCCCATGAGCTCTGCTTCTGTCCCCACCGGGTGGGAAGCCCCAGGACTGAGGGGTCCAGCTGGCCCTGGGGTCTGGCCTCGCTGACTCCCTGCGTTGTGTGCGGCCGTCCCTTCTGAACGGCACCCCGGGGAACCTCTAGCATCTTCCCCCACCGTGTGGACGTGAGCCTGCGCTGAGCTCGGCTCACCAGGAGGGGAGGGTCTCCATCTCTCTGACCCCCACGGCCTTGGCCCCCTGTGGTCTCCAGCCAGAGCACCACCACAGAGCACACTGGGTCTAGGGGCAGCAGTCATTTATTGGACACAGCAGGAAAGTTCTCCAGGAAGGAGGGGCTTCCTGGGGGGATGGGAGTGGTTGAAGGGCTCCTCGGGTCAACTGTGAACTATTTGTCCTTCGAGGGGGCTGCTCCTGTGAGTGATAGGCGGCAGGGTGGGTGCCGGGGTGGGGGCAGATGGGGCAGATCCCTCACTGCCCTGGGCACTGCTCCTGGGTCGGGGACTGGGGAGGTCTGTCCGCAAGCAGGACCTAACTGCCGGTCGGCTCTGCCATACCTCTCCTCCAGCCTGGCCCTCAGCCTCTCGGCAGGCCCCCCAGCGCCCCAGGCTGGCCCTGCTCCCGTCAGTGTTTGGGGGACCCTGCGGGCAGCCCCACCCTGGTCCTGCCCAGCAGAACCAGCAGTTTGAATCGTCGTGCCGTCCGCCCCCAGCTGCACCGACGGCTGGCGTAGTGGCTGCTCTGTGTGGAGCAGCACCGGCCCCCCTGCCGGCCTCGGGGGGGCCCCCGTGCCACAGCCCCTGCAGGGTCAGAGGTCACTCACCTGGGCCCAGGGGCCTGCCTGCTGTCGGGCACGCAGGCAGCGATCTGTGAAGAGGGGCGTGGGTTGCTGAGCGGGGGTCTGAGCTGCGCCCTTCCGGCCTCCGGGGCGGGGGTGAGGGCGGGCGCATACCCGTTCGGGTCAGGTTGATGAAGTTGGCCGGACTTATCCTGTGGCTTTTGCAGTAATTCTGAAATGTCTGCATGATGTCCCAGCTCGCAGTAGGGGTCCGGCCTGCAGACAGAGCAATGGGGGCCGTCCCTCCGGCAGGTCATTTGGGACAACGGGCAGTGGGGTTCTGGGAGCTTGGAGACGACCCTGGATTTTCAGGCTGCAGGCAGGGCTGTGGGGACGAGCTGCTGTGACCACAGTGGGAGGGGTGTGCCCAGAGGGCCCCATGCCAGACCGGAGAGGAGGCAGGGGGCCCCCAGAGAGCTACCCCTGGTCCTCTGGTGGGGTCCAGCCCATCCTGTGGGCCCCTGTCCTGCTGTTCCGGCCCGGATTCCTTTGTTTACTGCACGTCGTGTTAAGGGGCCGGTGTCGAGAAGCATCTGTGGGTGTCTGGTTCTCGTGCTTGTTTAAAGGCCAGCAGGTCGACACAGCCGTGTTTGGGGAGTACCGTGGGGACACAGGTGAAAGCTGGCCGCCGCCTGCCCTGCCACCCCAGCCCCAAGAGCCCACCGCCCGCAAAGCAGAAGCGAGTAGCTGGAGGCGGTGGTGGTGCCTGCCTGCCTGGCTAGTTGGCCGCTCCTCGCCCTCCCCGGACATCGCTCTGTCCCGGGGTCGGCATTCTGTGCCCCCTGCACGCTGAGCGCTGAGCTGAACTCTTGGCTTGGTGCGGCCAGTGGCTCCTGGGCGTTTGGACTCACCCCACCGGCCCTGCAGGTCTGGGGGTTCAACCTGGGGCTGTGCACTAAGGTAGATTGTCTTCATGCTCGGCTGGATTGGGTCCCCTGAAAGGTGTGGACAAGTCCTTGTTCCCAGAACTTGGGAATGGGACCTGGTTTGGAAGCGGGAGCTTTGCAAGGTGTGGTAAGGGTCTTAGGACGAGGAGGTAATGCTGGGTTCAGGATGGGCACGAAAACCAGTGACAAATGTTCTTTTAAGGGAAAGGGAAAGGAGGTTTGAGAACAGAGGAGAAGTTCTGTGGGGCCGGAGGCAGAGCTCAGGGCCCCAGGGGCTGGGAGGGGCAGGAGCCGCCGCCTCTGGAGGGAGCTGCGCTGCGGCTGACCCTCGCTCACCTCTGGAAACTCTGACCAGTGAAGCCCAACCAACAGCCCTTAACTCGGCCCGAGGGAGGTCGCCAGCCTGTTTCCTAAATATGATAGTTTGCCCAGCCGCGTGTCTGGACGTCACGCCCAGGACGCCGTGGTCCCTGATGACAGCAGGGAGGGGTCACAGCTAACCCACAGAGCCCCTTCTCTTACGTGCTTTTCTAGTTGGTGGGTCTCCGTGGTCCTGGTGGCCTCCAGGAAGCAGATGCTTCCATGGCACGGGGGCCGCCGGCAGGACCGCGAGGCCTCGGCTCAGGTGGGAGGGGCACATGCATGGGTTTTCTCTACTTTACTGTCCGTGACACTGGAGGACGCTTACCTGAGCTGCTGGCATGTGAGGTCTCCCGTTGGCCTAGTGCCTTACTACTTTGCTGTCCCCTGCGACCCTGCTGCTGCCGGAGTCTCCCCTGTGTCCTGCTGGCTGGGGGAGGTGGGCACTTACCGAGGACATTCACCACCACCGTCTCCTTCCCGTGCCAGCTGTTGTGGACGCAGAAGATGAAGCGAGAGGGGTCCACCTCCTCCAGGAAGATTGTGTTGTGGCCAGCATCTGTGAATCCCGGGGCTGGGGTAGGAGGCGGGGGTGCAGGGCTCCCCACGGGGCCAGAACTGGGCCCTGGGAGCCCTCCTGTCCCTCCATGGCCTTAGACAACTTGGTGCTCGCAAGCAGTCGGGCCCCAGGAAGGAGCAGGACCGGGTGCGGGCTCCCGGCCCTTCCCAGACTTTTTTTTTCCTTCCCAGACACCCACTGCCGGGGGCGCTTGGGGGTGCTGAAGCCGGCCGGGGACACTCCTGTGAGATGGTGTCCTGGCAGGTGAACTCCTGGCCACAAGCTGCTGGGACTCCGAGGGACTCCACGCTTGCAGGCTGGATGATGCTGACCGTTCATACTTACATTTCAGCACGTACTGAAATTTCCTTTTTGTTTAATTTGCCCTCATTATAATCGGGACACACGTGCCCTGTATCCTGGGAGAAGATGATGAGATGCCTTGGGACCCCGTGTCCAGAAGATGTGCCCACGGAGCCCCTTGGTGGAACTGGGTGGGGCTTGGCCATGCTGCATGTTGGACGTGTGTCCTGTCCCCGGCCAGTGAGCCCCAGCTCTGCCCTGATTCACCATGTCCCCCGCACCCTCCAGTGTCTGGGAGGTGGTNCGTACTGAAATTTCCTTTTTGTTTAATTTGCCCTCATTATAATCGGGACACACGTGCCCTGTATCCTGGGAGAAGATGATGAGATGCCTTGGGACCCCGTGTCCAGAAGATGTGCCCACGGAGCCCCTTGGTGGAACTGGGTGGGGCTTGGCCATGCTGCATGTTGGACGTGTGTCCTGTCCCCGGCCAGTGAGCCCCAGCTCTGCCCTGATTCACCATGTCCCCCGCACCCTCCAGTGTCTGGGAGGTGGTCCTGAGGCCGACCGGGGACAGGGCACGGGGCTCCCCTGAACCTTGGCCCCGTCTGGCACCCTCTGCCTGGACTTCCCTTCTGTGGAGATGGAACTCTATGGTCTTGAGGCTTCCGTGGATTTTGTGGACAAGGAACATGTCTGCGTCCTTCCGTAGGAGTTTTGGTTCATCGGAAGGCTGGGCTATTGAGAACCGGTCGCCGTTGACCTGCCGAGTAGAGGTGGGTGTGCTGGCGCGGGAGAGGGCGCAGCCGGGGCTGGCGGGCGCCCGGCCCTGTCCCCCTCCTGCCGCCCCCAGCCGCCACCTCCTCCCACTCCGGACGCCTGTGGCGGCTGCCAGATTCTCACGGATGCTGGGGTCCCGGGGGCCCGTGTGCAGGGCGTGGGGCCCCGAGCAGAGCTAACAGCACCAGCAGGACGTTCATGGTGACGCAGCAGTGGCCGAGGGATGACCGGCAGCACCTCGGGCGTCCAGCGCCGGTGATGCTGGCCCTTTTGTGCCCTGCCAGGAGGGAGTTCCTGCCCGTGGCCGGCTGTCACGGGTTCCTCCTGCTGGCCACAATGACCCTCTATTTGTTGACACTACTGCCAACAATGGCCACTTGGCCATTTGTCCACAAAGCCCCTGCCCGACGCGTGCGGGCAGTCACGCCCTTTCCCAGAACCACGGCCGTGCGTTTGGGCTGCTTCCAGGATCCCCACTGGGCGCCGAACTCCAGTCTTCGAGTCACGGAGCTCCTTCTGACACGGCAGTGCTGGGTGGCCGTGATGTCTCCTCGTGATCGCCGCCCATACGGTTGAGTGCTTGGCCGTGGTGTCTGGGGACTTGGCAGGGGAACCGAGGAAGGTGGAGAACAGATGCCCTGTGCTGCCTTGCCAGGTTGGGGACCGTGGCAGCTCTGTGAGATGGCCTTGCTGTCAGGTGCCTCTCTTGGAACCGCCCATCTGGGCAGAGCAAAGCGAGGCCTGGGGCCCAGGAGAGCGGGAATGGGCTGAGGGCAGCGGGCTGAGCTGGAGTGCCTCCTGTCTCCACTCCGGCCTGTTTCCAGAGCCTCCCTGCTGCAGCGTGATCTGAGCTGGGCCAAATTCAGCTGCTCAGAGACCCCCAGGGCCCTCGGGAACAGGGCAGGCCAGTGCACGTGCAGGTTACAGTGTCCCCCTCGGGCCAGGGGCCTCAGGTCCTGAGCCCCAGTGTTCTCAGTGTCTACGTGGCAGTGACCACTCTGCCTGCCTGCCCGCCCACTTCTTGGCTGCAGGACTCCTCGAAGGTGCTCCCGGAAGGTCTCCCCCTCCCCCACTGCTGCCAGGTGCCTGCACCCCCACCGAGGCCGGGTCGTGGTGCTGTGTCCTCATGCCTGCCCCTGCCCCCTGTGGTCTGTGCTCACGACGGTGATGCCACGTGGATATCAGAACCGGACGAGGACGGTTACAAGGAAGGAACGTTACCAGTCACATTCAGGACATCAGAAAAC
>NC_048224.1:58971080-58975002 GCF_002007445.2 Ailuropoda melanoleuca | reverse complement strand
GCCGCCCCCAGCCGCCACCTCCTCCCACTCCGGACGCCCGTGGCGGCTGCCAGATTCTCACGGATGCTGGGGTCCCGGGGGCCCGTGTGCAGGGCGTGGGGCCCCGAGCAGAGCTAACAGCACCAGCAGGACGTTCATGGTGACGCAGCAGTGGCCGAGGGATGACCGGCAGCACCTCGGGCGTCCAGCGCCGGTGATGCTGGCCCTTTTGTGCCCTGCCAGGAGGGAGTTCCTGCCCGTGGCCGGCTGTCACGGGTTCCTCCTGCTGGCCACAATGACCCTCTATTTGTTGACACTACTGCCAACAATGGCCACTTGGCCATTTGTCCACAAAGCCCCTGCCCGACGCGTGCGGGCAGTCACGCCCTTTCCCAGAACCACGGCCGTGCGTTTGGGCTGCTTCCAGGATCCCCACTGGGCGCCGAACTCCAGTCTTCGAGTCACGGAGCTCCTTCTGACGCGGCAGTGCTGGGTGGCCGTGATGTCTCCTCGTGATCGCCGCCCATACGATTGAGTGCTTGGCCGTGGTGTCTGGGGACTTGGCAGGGGAACCGAGGAAGGTGGAGAACAGATGCCCTGTGCTGCCTTGCCAGGTTGGGGACCGTGGCAGCTCTGTGAGATGGCCTTGCTGCTAGGTGCCTCTCTTGGAACCGCCCATCTGGGCAGAGCAAAGCGAGGCCTGGGGCCCAGGAGAGCGGGAATGGGCTGAGGGCAGCGGGCTGAGCTGGAGTGCCTCCTGTCTCCACTCCGGCCTGTTTCCAGAGCCTCCCTGCTGCAGCGTGATCTGAGCTGGGCCAAATTCAGCTGCTCAGAGACCCCCAGGGCCCTCGGGAACAGGGCAGGCCAGTGCACGTGCAGGTTACAGTGTCCCCCTCGGGCCAGGGGCCTCAGGTCCTGAGCCCCAGTGTTCTCAGTGTCTACGTGGCAGTGACCACTCTGCCTGCCTGCCTGCCCACTTCTTGGCTGCAGGACTCCTCGAAGGTGCTCCCGGAAGGTCTCCCCCTCCCCCACTGCTGCCAGGTGCCTGCACCCCCACCGAGGCCGGGTCGTGGTGCTGTGTCCTCATGCCTGCCCCTGCCCCCTGTGGTCTGTGCTCACGACGGTGATGCCACGTGGATATCAGAACCGGACGAGGACGGTTACAAGGAAGGAACGTTACCAGTCACATTCAGGACATCAGAAAACGCCAGCAGTCCATGGAAAGGGTGATGTGTTAAGGCCTTGAGGGCTTGATGGAGAAATGCAAGGCTGGTCATTGAGAATCAACGTATTTCACGCGCAGAGTGGCGGAAAAGACAGCGTGAACATCATGTTAGCAGCAGGAAAAGCACCAGGTGAGACTCGGCAATATTTGTGGTAAAAATTTATACCGCTGTTGACCCAGAAGGGAGCTGATCTGTTCGAAGGGAGGTTGCCACGTTCCTCCAACAGTCCTGCCTCAGTGCGAAGACGGAAACTTCCCTCGCAGGACCGCAGACGCTGTCCTCACTGCTGTCGGACATGGCATCGGCCCTTCCATGCAGGGACCGGAGGGAGCCCGGGCGAAAGGTTGACAAGGAGTGTTACTGAGGTCGTGGGAAGATCACTGCTGATCCGTTGGTCACGTTGGCGAGCTCAGGGAAGCGAGTGGCCGCAGATCCGTACATCAAAGGCACTGTTGCTGTGTGAGCAATCATAGGGTGGGAGACTGAAGAGACCTCATTTGCAATTCAGAAAAAAAAATCAGGTAGCCAGAGATCAATCCCACAAAAAAATTGTGCAGACCTTGGGCCTGGAAAACTATCAACCAGGATGGAGCTATTTAGACGAACTGAGCAAATCCCGCACCACGTAGAGGGGTTTGAGGTCTCGCTGCTGTAGTGTCCGCTCTCTCCCTGGGCTTAGCAAGATCCTAGTCAGAATCCCCACGGGCTGCGTGGTGTGTGGTCCCCACGTGCCGAGACGCTCCCACAGCTCAGTTTGGTGGGACTGCCTCCAGCCGACTTGTGTTCTTACCGCAGAGTTTCGGTAATGAAGCCAGTGTGGTATCGGTCCAAAGCTGAAGAAGAAACACGCCCTCCCACGTAGGGGCCCTGCAGAGAAATGGGGTACAAGACACTGTTTTGAAGACTGGGTGCTGGATGCCCTGCAGGACAAGAACGGGCGTGAGCCTGCCTCACGCCCACACAAAGGTAAACCCTGGCAGGGCGCTGAGTGCTGTCCCACCCCCCAGCTGGGCGGAAGTTCTGTCCCGGGGACCTCAGAATGTGACCTTCTTTGAGATTGGGTCTTTCTGGGTTGAATCAAGTTGAGAGGACGGCACTAGGGTGGCCAACCCAGTGTGACTGACGTCTTTATGAAGGGGCAGTTTGGGCACAGACGCTTGGAAGACGGCGAGAGGACCACCACGGGACGGAAGACGGAGCAGAGGTTGGGCGATGTGGCCACAAGCCAGGCCGTGCGGCCAGCCCCAGAGCTGGACGGGTCCGGAAGGACCAGTCTCCCCTGGAGCCTCCAGAGGGAGTGCGGCCCCGTGACTGCAGATGGGGGCCTTCGGGCCTCAGAATGGGGGGAGCACAGCTCTTGTTTGTTTCTGCCCCGTCCGTGATCCTTTGTTACAGCAGCTGCAGGACGGGGGCAAGTCCCAGCGGGAACAGGTGGCGTGCCCGGAGGGGGATCTGGAGTTCAGGGAAGGGCCTGAGGCAGAGATGTGGGAGGGTGGGGAGAGGTCAGCCTGCGGGGCTGCGGGCAGGGCCTCTGGGAGGGACGCAGCAGGGTGGGCTGCACATGTCCCAGACCCCGGCTCCCGTCTCCTGCGGGGCCTCCCTTCCGTGGGTCCTGCGGAAGCCGCCTGTTGCTGCAGCTGTGGGAACGCACTTGTGGGTGGAGAGCGGGTCTGCAGGAAGAAGCAGAGTGTCCCGCACAGGGGGACAGTCGGTCCGGATGTGAAAGGCGAAAGGGCCAAGTCGTGAACCGGGGGACAGCAGAGCACCTCACGGCCTCAAAGAGAAAGAGCCCTCAGAGACAGGACAGAAAAGGCAGGATCCCTTCGCGAAAAGCCCACTTGACTGTGTGGAGATGAAGAACCCCTGTTCACTGGAAGACAAGCGGGTGGAAATGCAGCCACAGGGTGACAAAGATGAACCAGCTCTATTATCAGCCAGGGGCTCCCCTCCAGAATATGTAAAGAGCACATACCAAATCAACAAGAAAGCACTGGCGGAGAAATGGGAAGAGACTTGAGTTGCTGCTTGACAAAGAGGTGATCCGACGGCCCAACGCGTGGAAGGGTGTGCAGCCCCATTGGTAACCAGAGGAATAGAAATTATACTGAGATTCTCGACACCTCCTATCCCCCACGCCCCAGAATGGCTGGAAATAAAATGGCCACACGAGTAATAATGAGGATGAGAACTAGCATGAGCTTGGATGCTCTGGGGCAGGGAGGTCAGTGGGTTCAAAGCCCACAGAAGGCCAGTTGCGTGGTCTGCCAGAGCCCCTGGACATGGCCGGTGCTCTGCTAGGTATGTCCCCGCAGAGATGTGTGCCCGCAGGCCCCCATGTCACCAACGCCCTCCACTCCCAAGTCCAGGTACGGGACCGTGGTGCTGGCTGTCCTCGGGACGGCGGGAGGTGTCTTGTGCTCACATTCCACAGCCCCCACGGCACCCCGGGAGTGCCAGGCGCCTCCCCAGCCATGCTGGCCTGAGAGGGGCCTGGATGGGGTGGGGGTGAGCAGGGCCATGGGGGTGGGGTTAGGCTTCCAAGACACTCCCCAAATTGAGAGTCTAGAAGGCTCTTGGGTTCTGTGTTTCAATTTGGAAAGCATTTCTGGGGGCCTGTTCTTGCAAGATACTGGCTGCTGCCTTTAGGACCCCTCGCTTCTTGGGGTCTTTACTCCCCAACTTTGGAGTGGCTGCCCAGGTGTCTCAGTGACCTGTGG
>NC_048224.1:58956628-58966126 GCF_002007445.2 Ailuropoda melanoleuca | reverse complement strand
GCCGCCCCCAGCCGCCACCTCCTCCCACTCCGGACGCCCGTGGCGGCTGCCAGATTCTCACGGATGCTGGGGTCCCGGGGGCCCGTGTGCAGGGCGTGGGGCCCCGAGCAGAGCTAACAGCACCAGCAGGACGTTCATGGTGACGCAGCAGTGGCCGAGGGATGACCGGCAGCACCTCGGGCGTCCAGCGCCGGTGATGCTGGCCCTTTTGTGCCCTGCCAGGAGGGAGTTCCTGCCCGTGGCCGGCTGTCACGGGTTCCTCCTGCTGGCCACAATGACCCTCTATTTGTTGACACTACTGCCAACAATGGCCACTTGGCCATTTGTCCACAAAGCCCCTGCCCGACGCGTGCGGGCAGTCACGCCCTTTCCCAGAACCACGGCCGTGCGTTTGGGCTGCTTCCAGGATCCCCACTGGGCGCCGAACTCCAGTCTTCGAGTCACGGAGCTCCTTCTGACGCGGCAGTGCTGGGTGGCCGTGATGTCTCCTCGTGATCGCCGCCCATACGATTGAGTGCTTGGCCGTGGTGTCTGGGGACTTGGCAGGGGAACCGAGGAAGGTGGAGAACAGATGCCCTGTGCTGCCTTGCCAGGTTGGGGACCGTGGCAGCTCTGTGAGATGGCCTTGCTGTCAGGTGCCTCTCTTGGAACCGCCCATCTGGGCAGAGCAAAGCGAGGCCTGGGGCCCAGGAGAGCGGGAATGGGCTGAGGGCAGCGGGCTGAGCTGGAGTGCCTCCTGTCTCCACTCCGGCCTGTTTCCAGAGCCTCCCTGCTGCAGCGTGATCTGAGCTGGGCCAAATTCAGCTGCTCAGAGACCCCCAGGGCCCTCGGGAACAGGGCAGGCCAGTGCACGTGCAGGTTACAGTGTCCCCCTCGGGCCAGGGGCCTCAGGTCCTGAGCCCCAGTGTTCTCAGTGTCTACGTGGCAGTGACCACTCTGCCTGCCTGCCTGCCCACTTCTTGGCTGCAGGACTCCTCGAAGGTGCTCCCGGAAGGTCTCCCCCTCCCCCACTGCTGCCAGGTGCCTGCACCCCCACCGAGGCCGGGTCGTGGTGCTGTGTCCTCATGCCTGCCCCTGCCCCCTGTGGTCTGTGCTCACGACGGTGATGCCACGTGGATATCAGAACCGGACGAGGACGGTTACAAGGAAGGAACGTTACCAGTCACATTCAGGACATCAGAAAACGCCAGCAGTCCATGGAAAGGGTGATGTGTTAAGGCCTTGAGGGCTTGATGGAGAAATGCAAGGCTGGTCATTGAGAATCAACGTATTTCACGCGCAGAGTGGCGGAAAAGACAGCGTGAACATCATGTTAGCAGCAGGAAAAGCACCAGGTGAGACTCGGCAATATTTGTGGTAAAAATTTATACCGCTGTTGACCCAGAAGGGAGCTGATCTGTTCGAAGGGAGGTTGCCACGTTCCTCCAACAGTCCTGCCTCAGTGCGAAGACGGAAACTTCCCTCGCAGGACCGCAGACGCTGTCCTCACTGCTGTCGGACATGGCATCGGCCCTTCCATGCAGGGACCGGAGGGAGCCCGGGCGAAAGGTTGACAAGGAGTGTTACTGAGGTCGTGGGAAGATCACTGCTGATCCGTTGGTCACGTTGGCGAGCTCAGGGAAGCGAGTGGCCGCAGATCCGTACATCAAAGGCACTGTTGCTGTGTGAGCAATCATAGGGTGGGAGACTGAAGAGACCTCATTTGCAATTCAGAAAAAAAAATCAGGTAGCCAGAGATCAATCCCACAAAAAAATTGTGCAGACCTTGGGCCTGGAAAACTATCAACCAGGATGGAGCTATTTAGACGAACTGAGCAAATCCCGCACCACGTAGAGGGGTTTGAGGTCTCGCTGCTGTAGTGTCCGCTCTCTCCCTGGGCTTAGCAAGATCCTAGTCAGAATCCCCACGGGCTGCGTGGTGTGTGGTCCCCACGTGCCGAGACGCTCCCACAGCTCAGTTTGGTGGGACTGCCTCCAGCCGACTTGTGTTCTTACCGCAGAGTTTCGGTAATGAAGCCAGTGTGGTATCGGTCCAAAGCTGAAGAAGAAACACGCCCTCCCACGTAGGGGCCCTGCAGAGAAATGGGGTACAAGACACTGTTTTGAAGACTGGGTGCTGGATGCCCTGCAGGACAAGAACGGGCGTGAGCCTGCCTCACGCCCACACAAAGGTAAACCCTGGCAGGGCGCTGAGTGCTGTCCCACCCCCCAGCTGGGCGGAAGTTCTGTCCCGGGGACCTCAGAATGTGACCTTCTTTGAGATTGGGTCTTTCTGGGTTGAATCAAGTTGAGAGGACGGCACTAGGGTGGCCAACCCAGTGTGACTGACGTCTTTATGAAGGGGCAGTTTGGGCACAGACGCTTGGAAGACGGCGAGAGGACCACCACGGGACGGAAGACGGAGCAGAGGTTGGGTGATGTGGCCACAAGCCAGGCCGTGCGGCCAGCCCCAGAGCTGGACGGGTCCGGAAGGACCAGTCTCCCCTGGAGCCTCCAGAGGGAGTGCGGCCCCGTGACTGCAGATGGGGGCCTTCGGGCCTCAGAATGGGGGGAGCACAGCTCTTGTTTGTTTCTGCCCCGTCCGTGATCCTTTGTTACAGCAGCTGCAGGACGGGGGCAAGTCCCAGCGGGAACAGGTGGCGTGCCCGGAGGGGGATCTGGAGTTCAGGGAAGGGCCTGAGGCAGAGATGTGGGAGGGTGGGGAGAGGTCAGCCTGCGGGGCTGCGGGCAGGGCCTCTGGGAGGGACGCAGCAGGGTGGGCTGCACATGTCCCAGACCCCGGCTCCCGTCTCCTGCGGGGCCTCCCTTCCGTGGGTCCTGCGGAAGCCGCCTGTTGCTGCAGCTGTGGGAACGCACTTGTGGGTGGAGAGCGGGTCTGCAGGAAGAAGCAGAGTGTCCCGCACAGGGGGACAGTCGGTCCGGATGTGAAAGGCGAAAGGGCCAAGTCGTGAACCGGGGGACAGCAGAGCACCTCACGGCCTCAAGGAGAAAGAGCCCTCAGAGACAGGACAGAAAAGGCAGGATCCCTTCGCGAAAAGCCCACTTGACTGTGTGGAGATGAAGAACCCCTGTTCACTGGAAGACAAGCGGGTGGAAATGCAGCCACAGGGTGACAAAGATGAACCAGCTCTATTATCAGCCAGGGGCTCCCCTCCAGAATATGTAAAGAGCACATACCAAATCAACAAGAAAGCACTGGCGGAGAAATGGGAAGAGACTTGAGTTGCTGCTTGACAAAGAGGTGATCCGACGGCCCAACGCGTGGAAGGGTGTGCAGCCCCATTGGTAACCAGAGGAATAGAAATTATACTGAGATTCTCGACACCTCCTATCCCCCACGCCCCAGAATGGCTGGAAATAAAATGGCCACACGAGTAATAATGAGGATGAGAACTAGCATGAGCTTGGATGCTCTGGGGCAGGGAGGTCAGTGGGTTCAAAGCCCACAGAAGGCCAGTTGCGTGGTCTGCCAGAGCCCCTGGACATGGCCGGTGCTCTGCTAGGTATGTCCCCGCAGAGATGTGTGCCCGCAGGCCCCCATGTCACCAACGCCCTCCACTCCCAAGTCCAGGTACGGGACCGTGGTGCTGGCTGTCCTCGGGACGGCGGGAGGTGTCTTGNCTCCCAAGTCCAGGTACGGGACCGTGGTGCTGGCTGTCCTCGGGACGGCGGGAGGTGTCTTGTGCTCACATTCCACAGCCCCCACGGCACCCCGGGAGTGCCAGGCGCCTCCCCAGCCATGCTGGCCTGAGAGGGGCCTGGATGGGGTGGGGGTGAGCAGGGCCATGGGGGTGGGGTCAGGCTTCCAAGACACTCCCCAAATTGAGAGTCTAGAAGGCTCTTGGGTTCTGTGTTTCAATTTGGAAAGCATTTCTGGGGGCCTGTTCTTGCAAGATACTGGCTGCTGCCTTTAGGACCCCTCGCTTCTTGGGGTCTTTACTCCCCAACTTTGGAGTGGCTGCCCAGGTGTCTCAGTGACCTGTGGTTGCCCAGCTCCTACCCGTCCCTTTGAGGTGGGGACCCGGGCCCGAGCCAAGGTGCTGCATGTGGCCAAGGAAAAGTCCTTTGGCAGACCCCTGGGCTGAGGTCCTCCCTGCTCAGCAATGGCCATGTTCTGACAGGTGGGCATTGAGGACCCTCACCTGTGCCCCCCATTTAGGTGAGCACTGACCCCTCCTGGCAGAGTTATAGGGCATGCACAGTTTTTCCTGAGTGGGGCTGAATAGGGTCTCCCCAAAATTCATATCCATCCAAAACTCAGAATGTGGCCTTATTTGGAGTAAGAGTCTTTGCAGATGTCATTAAGGTAAGGCTGGACACGAAATCATCCTGGATTAGGGTGGGCCCTGAATCCGGTGATGGGGGGGAGACAGAGGCTCACATGTGACACGGAGGGATGAGCCAGCCGGGGACGGGGGGGGGTCGCAGCTGCAAGCCGGGGACACGGGCCCCACCAAACCCGGCAGAGGCAAGGGGCAGTTCTCCCTCAGAGCCTCAGAAGGGCTCAGAGCTGTGGACACGTGGGGCTTGGCTCTCTGGTCTCCAGACCGGGGCAGTGGTGGGGGGGCTGGTTCTGTCATGTTATGCCCCGTGTGTGGTGCCATGTGACGGTCCCCAGGAGGTTAACCCGCCTGGCAGTAGTTACCTTGTGCCGGGTTGGGCTCTGCGTGCCCCACACCGGCTCCCCAAGCCCTTTCTTGTTTCTGTAGTCGTGGAAATGAAGTGGATGGGTCACTCCAGGGCATGCCATGAGCGAAGGTGACAAGTCAGGTCCCACAACTGCCCCTGCCTTGCTCCGGGGCTCAGCTGGCTGCCTCCGTCCTTGTTGTCAAGCCCAGGCAGGCCTCCTGGCCAGGCTAGCGTGCTTCTGGAACACTGGCTCCCAGCCACCCTGTGCCAGCGGGGCCTCGGGGAAGGCACAGGCACCTCGCCCCGTCTCAGACCAGCGCACAGGGTCAGTCTAGACGCAGAGCCTTCACCCCCATCGTCCCGCTCTCTGCCGGGACATCCTTGGGGACTGACGGTGAGTGCCCCTCCCAGAAGGGTCCTTCCCAGCCAGGCTCCTGGTAGCAGTTACTGTCCCCCGGGGCCTGCCCCTCAGCGGCATTTAGCACTTGAACAAAGGTTCCCGAGTTGCTAATTTTCAAAAACAAAAGCTGGCATCCTGGTGGCCTCTGGCCTGGCACCAGCAGGTCACACGCTCTTGTGTTCTCTGTCCTCGTGGTAGGTGTGGGGATTGGTGTGTTTATCCTTGTCCCAGGGCCCATGTCCCATGGGTGCTGGCTGCGCACTTTGTGTCCATGTGTCCACTCTGCGTCATCTGCCTTCCAGGCTGCGTGGAGGTCGCTGCGCCGGGGCAGGACCGAGAACGCGGGGCAGCCGCTAACAGGAGAGGGTCACAGCCCGGCTCTGCAGCAGCCAGGGGGCCGACGCTTGGGGCAGAGGCTCAGCCAGGGGCTGGCCGTGGCTCTCCCGAAGGTGGTCACTGCAGTGGCCCTGCACTTCCGGCCCCTGGGGCTCTCCCAGCCCCCCATCTTTTGGGTGAGCGGAATCCGGAGCCCTCAGATGCCCCTCACTCATCCTGCCCTGCAGGTGCCTGAGGCGAAGCTGTCGAGTGTCACCTGCCCGCCCATTGTGAGCCCGGGCTCACATCTGCAGGAGGGTGTCCCCCGTCTAGCGAGGCATCTTGGGATGGGGGTACGTAGCCTGCACTTGCTGGCCATCCTCCCAGAATGACCTCTGACACTGCTGTGTCCTTGAAGCACGTGCACACCCGCAGGGCGCCAGTGCCACTGGCACGGTGGACGTGTCCAGCCAAGAAGCCGGACATTAGCTTTTCATTACGAGCGCTTCGCGCCGAGATGCCGCGTGGCTCCTGGGGTTCAGCCCGCCTGTCGCTGAGGCCGCTGTCTCAGGTGAGTCTGGTCTTCCTGCGCCTGCCCCGCCACGGGACACCCCTACCGGTGTGACCCCACCCTGAATCTCTGGAGGCCCCTTCCCCCACCCACTGTGCGTCCCTAGCACCTTTTCATTTTGACTGTGTGTGAAGTTTATAAAAATCATGTCATACAGGACNCCACCCTGAATCTCTGGAGGCCCCTTCCCCCACCCACTGTGCGTCCCTAGCACCTTTTCATTTTGACTGTGTTTGAAGTTTATAAAAATCATGTCATACAGGACAGTGTTTGTATCCCGTTGTTTTTGGTGAAATGTTTGTAAGATTCACCCACGTGACTTTTTAAATGAATGAATTTATGTTTTATTGTGGTCACATCTACGTCACGGAAGATCCGCCATCATAACTGTTTGAAACGCACGTCTCCGTGGCATTGGGTGCACTCACTATGGTGTGCCACCGGCACCGCTGTCCGTCTCCAGAACTTTCTGCTCTTCCCAGACTGGAACTCTGTCCCCAGGAAGCACAGACCCTCCTGTCCCCTGCCCCGGCCCCCAGCTTCCCGCTCCCTGTGTCCATGATCGCGACCACGCTCATGGAACCCTACGGGATTTGACCTTTTGTGGGCTGGCGTGGTGGTACCCCACGCCACATGCGTGGGGGTTGGGTCGTCTCTACCATCTGCCTGTGTGAGTCGTGATGCTCACAGGTGCGTGTGCGTGGATCTGAGTCCCGGCTTTCAGAAATGGAATTGCTGGACCACGTCCTGGCTCTGGGTTTCATCTGTTGGGAAACTGCCACTGTTTCCCACAGCAGCCGTACCTGTTACACGTTCCCACCGGAAGCGGGCATGTGTGTGTGTCCGTGTGTGCGTCTGTGTGTCCGTGAGCGTGGTGATGTCATAACCACCAGCAGGCGTGTGGGGTCCTTGCCCACGGCTGCGGTCTGTGTCCCCCGTAGGGTTGTGTTGGTTCCTTCCCCCCCACGTAGCGTCCTGGGGGAGGCCGTCCCTCTGCTCTGCCGTCAGTGGGTGCTTTGGGTTCCTTCTGGCTTTGGTCACGCGTTCCCATTTATTTAGGTGCTGAGTACAGAGTAGTACTAAACACTGAACAGATTTCCATACTAAATACTAAATGAAAAAGTATTTACTGAAACGTTAGCAGAATTGCTGGGTCACGAGCAGTGTGCTTCCAGTGTTATTAAAAACTCCCCAAACTCCCCAATGTAGCCGTGCCACGTTGCATCCCACCGAGCACACTGGAGAGTTCCTGCTTCACGTTATTGTCAGGCTTGGATGAGTCAGCCCTTACTTTTAGCCGTTTTGTGGGTGTGAAGCGGCAGGACCCCTTGGCTTTGCTCCGTGTCTCTGATGACTAACGGTGTTGAGCACCTTTCCGTGGACCTGTCGGCCACGCATGTACACGTTTTCTTTTGTGAAGTGCCCATTCCCCTTCGCTGCCTGTTTTTTTAATTGGGTGGTTTGCTGTTGATTTGTCGGAGTTCTTTAGAGATCCTGCCTGTGAGCTCTGCGGGATGTATGTAACTTGATTTTTTCCTATTAAATGGCAGTATCATCAGTCATTCTATGGAAACAATTTAGCAACCGAAGACAAAAGGGATTTGTCTTGCATGATTTCGATCTCTGCAACGTGCTGAGGCTCGCACGTGTTGGTGCAAGCTGTGGTGTGTGGGCGCGGAAGCCCCGTGCCCCTGAGGGACAGGTGTTCTGTGTGGCGTGCTGACGGCAGCGTTCTGTGGATATGCACGCGGTCGTGTCTGCTCACATCTGGGTCTCTACTGGCTCTGTCTCATGGTTCCAGCGGTTACTGAGGGAGGACCGCGGAGAAGGCCTGTCCCCATGTGGATGTGACCTTACATGGAACAGTTGTCTCTGTGGATATGAGTACATTAGGCATCCTGGGGGGGGGGGTGTTTCTGGATCACCTGCTGGGCTCTATACGGAGCTGCAGGGGTCTTCAGAGCGGAGAAGCAGTGGGATATTTGACACCAAAGGAAGAATTTGCCTGTGGGGGGTTTGAAGGTGCTTTGCTTCTGCCTCTGAAGAAGGAGGAAGGGCCACGAAGGGAGGAATGCCGCCCTAGAAGCAGGTAAGGACACGGGTCCTCCTGAGAGCCTCTGGAGGGAGCAGGGCCCTGCTGGCCCCTTGGTTTTAGCCCAGTGAGACGGATCTCGGACTTCTGACCTCCAGAGCTGGGCAGAGGAGCTCCGAGTCAGAGAGGCCAGGGGTTGCCGGGTGAACACAGAGCCCATGGCCTCCACTGCCCAGCCTCCTCGCGCAGGGATGGGAGCGTCTGCTCGGGCCCAGCCCGTGCACCCTGCAGCCCCTCTCTGAGGCTCCCGGTCCCCACCCCCTCCTTGCCTACTGGTCCCGGTCACCACTCCCACCCCGAACTTGCCCAGGGCCCAGGCCAGCTGGCAGATGGCACTTAGGGGCACACCCTCATTTCAGGGAGAAATCTTTCTATTCTGGGTCACGGAGCCCTGTGTGGGCAGAGAGCGAATGGCACTCAGTTGTAAAATGTTACTCTTGCACAGGGTCCCAGGGGCGCCCTGAGTCCTGCACGGACCCCTGGGGCCCGGCTATCAGGAGACCTGTCTAGATGGCACTTCCTGGGCCGGGAGTTCCCCAGTGGCCCCAGCCATCCCCCGGGGCGGATTCAGCATTCACGGTGAGCTTGTCAGCTCCAGTGGGGAGCGTGTTGACCTCTTCGTCTTGAAGAGTGATAGCTGGTGCCCTGTTCCTGCTGGGCAGAGCTCTGCGGGGGGCACCGAGGGCTTTGTCCTGCCCCATGCCCAGCGTGTCGTGTTCCTGCTCCGGAATTCAGCGAGCGCTCTGGGCAGCTGGGCATGACCGGCAGGCTGGCAGCCGTGGAACGTGTAGGGAAACAGAGGCAGGGAGCTCTTCCAAGCTGGCTCCGGTGTGGGAGGGGCCGTGTGAAAGGGACGCGGGACCATGGGCATGGCAGCAGGGCGGGCTGTCATTGGTGGTGGGCTGGCCAGGCGCTTGCCCTACCCCAGACAATGGACCAACCGCGTCTTCACCTTCCGCAGTCTTCTCAAGGGCCCAGAGGAGCTCCCCGTGTAGTTCACTCTTTCCCGCCCAGGACGCTGTCCCTGGCTCCACTTGGTGCATTCCCCAAGCTGTGGGTCAGTGTGTCACCCCCAGTCCCCAGGGGCTCTACGATTGCTGCACGTCACTCCCACGCCTTCCCAGACTCTGGCTTCCCGAGAGCAGAGTGTCCACACAAGTCAGCCGCACCCCAGTGCCCCCACCCTTGATCACTGGCATGGTTTGGGGGCTGCGTCCTGCCTCCTCTCCCGCTGTGGTCCAAGCTGCACGTGGCCTGGCATCCCTTGGGTGTGCGTGGGGAGCCTTGGCCCCATACAGGTGGATGTGTTTGCTGTGGGTCCCTCAAGGGAGGAGAGTTAGCAGACACCCCGGGCTGGGCCTCTGTCCCAGCGTCCCCGATGCTTGCTTGGTGCTGTTCCTGGACCTGGCCTGCGGGTCCACCTGGCCTCCTCGGGCCTCGGCCTTCGCCTGCCGTTGGGGAGAGGCCCGAGGCCAGCCTCATGCCTCTTGT
>NC_048224.1:58916680-58956528 GCF_002007445.2 Ailuropoda melanoleuca | reverse complement strand
GTATTTCTATGGGCTACTCGGGTTTTTCTTTGGTGAATCGCTGCTTTGTAGTCTCCGTGTGCTGCCCTGGGAGCTGGCCCGTGTGTGGACCCGAAGCAGAGTCCACGGGGAGGACTTTGTCAGAGCCGCGGGGCGGACGGACCCCCGGGATTGCTCATCCTGACGGCCTGGCCCCTGGGCGCCCACGCAGGACGGGCGGCCGGGCAGCCTTGCCCCGTGCTCCGAGGGGATTGTCCCAGCGGGTGGGGAGCCCTCACTTTCTGCCGGCTGGAGCCCCTCCCGTGCATCTTCCGGCAGTAACCCCACGTGGCCCCACGCCCACCGAGAGGGTAGACGTAGGAGCTTGCCCTCGTTCTTGCTCACGGAGGGGTCCTCCAGATTTCACCTCTCCCCCAATGAGAGGAACCCCCAGGTCCTACCCTTTGACCTGGAGTGGGCGCTGTGACCAGGGTCCTGGTTGGGCCCTGGGGGGTCAGGGTGTTTGGGGATCGAGGTGCAGTGACATCACTGGGAAGGGGTGCAGGACAAAGGTTGCAGCCCATGCGGTGTGGACCCAGGCGGGACCTGTGCCTCCGCCCCCCACCCCCCCCACCAAGCATGTCCTCATAAGGACCACCCTCTGTCTTCTTGGGGTCCTGGGCTTTGGGTGATCCACCCCCACCCCTGGACTCTAGGGAGGACGCGTGACTCGGGCCTGCTTGCCGAGAGGCACAAGAGCATCACCTCTCTCCATTTGGAGATGAACACAGGAGGAGCAGGACCCAGTGCAGAGGCCTCCGCAGGGACTTTGGAGGGAAGTATGAGCTCATTGCGCTGTATCTTGAGGAAGGGGGAGGTGGTCCGTGGCTGCTGGCAGCCGTACGGGCAGCCGGAGAAGGGAGCCAACAAGGAAAGAAAGAAGAGGCAAGAGGCAGAGAAAGATGGCTCTTCTGCCCCTGGATACAGCCATGCCTGAAGCACTGCTGCCGCAGCACCTTTCACGTGTAAGAGGCAACACAGTCCGCGTGCTCTGTGTGTGTGTGTGTGTGTGTGTGTGTGTAAGGTTTCCTGTTATTTCAAGCCAAGGGTCCTCACAGTGCATGTTTGCACACTTGAAAGGGTGAGACCGTAACGATCAGGTTCCTCGTCACTTGGCGGCAGTTTGTGCCCGAGTTCCGTGGGCACGCAGCTTGGGGGAGGGCTCTGGCTCCTCTGCTCACGCGCTCCGATTGGGGAAGATAGTTTGTCTTTTTCTTTGCTCGTTTCTGCAGCCCCAGAAGAAATGACCCCTGGACAGTTTTGACTGACAGGGCCGTCATCTTTTGAAAGGAACGTCCTTTATTGTGCAAGGGGGGACCACAGCATGGGGCTGGGTGGAGTGTGTGCCTGGCCGGGCAGGGAGCAGGGACGGGGCCGGACACGGCGGCACAGGGAAGCACAGGTGGGTGTTCTTGGTGGAATCCCTGGAGGGTTTGCAGAGGGGAGGGGGGGCACTGAGCAGAGTGTCCCCGAACCTGCAGGTCTGAGTCCCCATGTTGGCGAGACCCTGCTTCTTGGCTCTGCACACAGCGGCGGGGATCAGGGAAGGGACAGCACGGGAGGTGGGGGGCAGGTCTGGGCTCTGAGAGGCAGCTCGGGGGCTGGGGCGGGGGCTCCGTCTGCCTCCCACACCCCCCCGTGCAGAAGCCTGGGGGCCCAGGTCCGGAGCGGCACCTCTCACCTGCCCGCGGCCGACGGCCCTAGTCTCTGAAACTGTCGCAGCGATCTGAGGGGGCACAGTGACATGGGGTGAGCCCCCGCCTGACCCCTGCCCGGCCCCTGCCCACTGGTGGCTGCTGACCCGAGGGGACCCGAGGGTGTGGGAGAGCAGTAGGCCTCACCGCCAGAGTTCAGAACCACAATCTGATCCTGGCGCAGGCCAAGGTCTTCACAGGCGGACTCGAAAGTCTGCAGGAAGTCCTGCTGTGTGCTGGGGTCCCGGACTGCGGGGGACAAGGGAGGTGGGGTCTGCCCGGTGCCGTGGAGGGTGGGGGCCAGGGGCCTGGGGGCCTCAGATGCTGTGGGGGGTCAGGGTGCTGTGCTCTCTGGGACCGGGAGGGGAGTCTGTGTCTTGGTGGGAAATCAGGGCTGGTGTGGGGAGGAGAGAGACTCGTCTTCCCCTTGGGATGACACAGGGGGAGGTGACTGTCCCTTCTTCCCCTTGCCCAGAGCAGTGTGGAGGTTGAGCCCTGGTCACGGGACGGTCCTGGTGAGAGGACCCGGTGAGCGAGCGTGTGCAGGTGCGGGCGTGGGTGAGGCTGAGCGGGGGCGTGGCCGTGGGCAGAGCCTTCCGCGGGGGTCTGGAGACCTCTGCTGCCGGGGACAACAGCCCACCGCCCACGCCCACGTGCTGCCTAGACTGAGTCCTGCGTGTGCGGGCGTCTCTGGAGGGGACCTCACGCACCCAACAGGTTGGCCACCAGGCTGGTCTCGCCGTTGTAGTGGTTGACAATGTAGAGAATCAGGTACTGCTTGGGCTGGGCCTCCTTCAGGTAGAAATCGCCCTGTCCCCAAACTGCGGAGGACATCGGGGCTGATGGAGGCTGGGAGATGGGTGGCTGCCTGCCGGGGAGCCCGCAGGCCCGGCTGGGGGGACACCTGCCCACTTCCTGTGCCCAGGGGCAGTGCTCCGCGTCCCACCCAGCCTTTTGGGGGCCTGGGCGTGGGGGTGGGCTCTGTCCCCTGCCGGCCGGGCTGGGGACCCAAGTCCCGGCGCCTGCCCACCCCTCAGGCATGGAGCTGCTGGGTCCTTGCCGCAGGGCTTCAAGCCCGAGGGCCAGACCTCTGAGAGGCTGTGCCCTCGGGGCCCGTTGCCCACACGTACGTACACTCCAGTTCGAATTTGTTGTCAGTCTCGGTCTTGTACACGGTGAGGGACACTTTCTCGCACCCGTCTTCCTGCCTGCAGACAAAGGCAGCTGGTTTACTCTGTCCGCCCGGCCCTTTCCGCATTTTACATGAGTATAATTTGCCCATGGTGACAGTCACTGCTTTCCGTGTGGGCTTCTAGGAGTTTGGTGAATGCATCCATTCGATCCCCTTGAAGATGACCTTGGTCCTCCTTGCTCCTGGGCTGTGCCTCCAGGCTCTGGCCGCCTTGAATGCCTGGACGCTGCGTTAACAGCAGGAGCTGAGGGAACGTGCCGGTGACCGCGGCACCCCCACCCCGCATAAGCCCGGGTCCCGGTGCTTGGGATCCCGTGCCCAGAGGGGCCTGGATAGTGGCCCAGGCCACACAGCAGTGAGGGGTCTGGGATCAGACCCCTGCTGCTTCTCCTGTGGATCAGTGTCCCCGTCCCCTCCCTGGGGCTGCCCTGTCCACCCCGCTCCGCCACCGTGCCCAAGCCCCTTGCGCCCTGCACCCACGGTATGAGCATCTCCCCGTTCAGGTTGCCATCCTTCGCGCTCAGGCTGTTGACAAAAACCCTGAAGTGCCCTCCGGGCTCGATCAGGGCCGAGTTGTTGGAGGCCAGGGCGGCGGTGTACCAGATCCCAGACAGCTGCGGGGCCGCGAGAGGACAGAGTGAGGCCTGGACCCTGCCCTCCTCTGGCCCCCCGCCTCCGTGCCGTGCCCGGTGTCCGCTCCCACGGCGCCCAGCAAGGCCCTGTGATGCTGGTGAGGCTGGCAGATTCAAGGACGGCCCGTGTGCGGCACCTGCCCCTTCTCAGGCCATGGACCAGCTGGCATGTGGGGCCATAGGAAGGAGGTGTGTCCAGGCTTCTGGCCCACGGACCCCGTGCCCAGCACTCGCCCCCTCGGCCCCAGGGTATGCTTCACTCCCTTGTGGACTGAGCTCAGGGCTCCTTCCAAGACCATGGCAGGCGCTTCAGCTCCCAGTGTTACCTTTGGACCCCCCCAACGGCGACCCCCACCATGGACTTGCCCTACGGCTCATTTACAAGTCACCGAGAGTGGTGTCTAGGCTCCGTACTATGTCATGACCCGAGTCTGTCTGTGGTCTGCCAAGGGCGGTGGCACCCAGCGGTGTCGGACGGGACCGACCAGGGAGCACAGGCCTCTCAGCCCTGCTTCCTTGCACAGACTCAGATGGGGGGAGTCTGGGTGCCTGGGACCACGATTCTAACCTGCTGTCCTGCTCCCTGGACAACCCCCAGAAGGCCCCGCCTCAGCCAGGGGCAGGCCACCCGCAGTCTGTGATGCTCGCTCAGGGTTTGACCGCCTCCAGCCCCACTCGCCCCCTGGGAGCAGCCGGCCCCTTGTGCTCACTTCCTCCAGGTTCTCCTGGGGCTCCTCATGGCTCTCCTCCTGAGCCTGGAGCCCGCAGAGCAGTGCCAGGCCTACGGTCAGAAGTAGGAACTGCATGTCGACAGCACCGTCTATCTGGGTTTGGCGACAGCTGGGGGCTTGTAGGCTCTGGTGACCGGGCCCCGTGGCCTGTCTATATAGCCGTGTGGTTGGGGGTGAGGTCACGTGGTAAGGGCTCCTGCCCCGTCCCTGCGGTGAAGTGGGGAGTCTTACTGCTGATGACTTGACCTTAATGTTAGCCAGCTCTTGTGTATTCTCTTCTCGGTTGCTTTGGCCACCAAAAAAATGTCATGTTTCCATTCAGCCAGTTTCCAAAATCAACAACCAGCCATGGGCTGGGCCAACTTCCTGGGTCTGAAGGGTGCTGCAGTCACCTTGGCGTACCCTCTGTGCCTGCCACGTTGCCGAAATGCAGCTGGTGAACAGGGGCTGTGAGCAGGGAGACCCTGAGCAGTAGAGTGCAGGAACCAAGGGTGCCCCCGTTCCAATGGGTTCTGCAGGCCCCGGGAACCTGCAGCCCTCCCCAGGCCTGAGACAGTGACTGATGTCTGTGAGCTGAATTGTGATTCCACCCCCCAGATATGTATGTGGAGGTCCTCACCCCCAGGACCTCAGAATGTGACCTTGTTTGGAACCAGGGTGATTACGGACGTTATTAGTTGAGATGACGTCATGCTGGAATGGGGCCCTGACCCAGGATGACAGGCGTTCTCATGAACAGGGGGTACTGGGGCACGAGGTTCACACAGGGAGACACCAAGTGGAGACCAGGGATTTGGTCCCGCAGCGGCAGGACCCCTAGGAGCAGGGAGAGGCTGGGACGGCCGTTTCAGTGGAAACAGCCAGGCCGGCACCTTGGTCCCAGGCTTCTGGCCTCCCGAGTGGGAGAGAGGAAACCGCTCTTGTTTAAACCCCAGTGTGTAGCACTTAGTTCCTGCCCCCCAGCACCTGACCGGCACTCCCCCTGCTCTCGGACGCCACGGCCCTATAGCCGCCGTCCTGTCCCCTCTGCCCAGACCGGAGGACTGGGAGGGACCAGGCAGCATTTTCCCTAGGGAGCCCCCCGCCCAACCTTCCTGACCGGGTTGCAGGGAGTCACAGGGCCTGGGTTCTGCTCCAGCACGAAGGACACCCCCTGCCCCCGCCCCCAGAGCTGGGCTGAGAAGGTCCCACGATGAGAGGCAGTTTTCTTGTGTCCTGCCTCTCCCAGGGTCAGGCTGGCGGGAGGGGAGGGAGCAGGATCCCGTGGTGACCACTGACCCCCAAGCTTGGCTCGTCCCCACAGCCGTCACCTGCTGATCTCCCAGCATTGCCATGAGCTGCGTGTTTATCCCTTGTGATGGCAGCTGGGAGGTGATGGAGTCAGGAGTGTAAACAGTCTGGGAGGGTACTGGGGGTCCAACTATGTCCCCCCAAAAGATACGTGGAAGTCCTAATGCCCAGGTGCTCAGAATGTGAGCTTGTTGGGGAACGTGGCCTCTGCAGATGTAACAAAGGTGAGGTCCTGCTGGGGTAGGGTGGGCCCTAAAGGCAGTGCGCCAGGTGTCTGCAGGAAGAGGGAGGCTGGGACACAGGCACCTGGGGGGAGGCAGATGGGGGAGTGAGGCGTCCACCAGCCCAGGATCGCCAGCATCTGCAAGGGCTGCGAGACGCCTGGGATGGGTCCTCCCCAAGAGCTGCCTGAAAGAACCAACCCCCCTGGCCTGATGGTGGACCTCTGGCCTCCGTAGCCGCGACAGAACGGGCTTCTCAGCCGCCCAGGCCATGGGAGTGCCTTACGGCCGGCCCGGGGCGTGAGTTCAGGGGGTGACACCGGGCAAGAGGAGGAGGCAGAAATGGTGGCAGAGCCTCGGCCCCTGCATGGCTCTGACCCCTCGGCAGTTGGAGAGAAACTGGACTGACGGGGGAGTCCTGCACGGGCAGCGGGTGCTCGGTCGGTTGGGTCCCCCCACGGGCGCCATGCCGTGCAGAGAAGGGGAGCCCAGCCTGAGCTCACGTGCCTCCTCGGAGGCAAGGTCTTCCCTTCGTGGTTCAAATCCACGGTGAAAACCTTACAGACGGATATCAGGGGGAATTACTGGCTTTCTTAATCTTCACGAATTCTGGAAACTGTAGGTCCTCATTCCTTTGTTTTGGCCAGATTTGTGGAGTGCCTGTGTGTGCCCACAGGAACCCCCGCCGACCGGAGGCCTGCACCTGCCGCTTGGGGTCGGACACGTCAGGACGCGATGGGGTATTACAAATGCTACTGTCTATGGAGGAGACGCTACGAGGAAGACACAGAAAGTGGGGAGCACCTCCAGGTCTATGTTGGAAGGGAAAGCCCACCCGAGAAGGTGACCTGTGAGCAGAGGGGGCAGCGACTGAGTGCAGCGGGGGCAGGGCGGGCGCAGTAAGCTAGCTGGGTCTGAGGCCCCCCCATGAGGTGGGGGCAGAGCACGGACACAGCCTTGCGAGCTTGCGTTCCGCTTTCGTGCATGAAGGACTAGATTAGAGTCTTGTGTTCGTTTCTTCTTCTGGCCTTTGTTGGTGCTGGTCCGTGTTCTGTGTCCCACATGGTTTCTGACGAGAAGTCGCCTCTCCCCGACTGTTCGGGTTCCAACGGGTCACGCGAGACCGTTTGTCAGCAGTTGTATCTGGGGGCGCTTTTCCCTGTGCTGCTTCTGCTGGAGGGTTCTGGAGTTCTAGAATCTACCAGGTCACGTCTCATGCCAAATACGGGATTTTTTCCATCCACGATTTCTTTAAATGTGTCCCCACGTCCCTCCGTCCCCTGCCTTGAAGCTGCAGTTGGTAGTGGGCCTGCGCTTCCCTCACATGGATTCCTCATGTGCTGCTCGCGTCCCCCGGTCTTTCTCGTCTTTGGTTTTTAGGCCGGACAGTCTCTACAGATCGGTTTTCGAGCTCACCGACCGCCTGCGTCTCCACGCTGCCGTGAAGACCGTCCAGGGGTTTTCATCTGACGTGTGTGCGGTGAGTTCTGGGATTTCTGTTTGTTTCCTTTCACAGCTGCTCCATGTCCTCAGAGCCACCCTTGTCTTCGTTCCTCCGTGCCCTCGAACACGAGCCTTGGCCACAGGGCTTGGATATCTGGTGAGGTGACTCCAGCACGGGCGTTCTCAGCGTGGGCTTGTCCTCTGCGTATTTGCTGGTGGGGTTGTATCCAGGACACCGTGAGTGGCGTGATTTAGAGTCTGGATCCTATCTCGTTCCTCTGGAGAGTCTCCAGCCGTCAGTGTCCTTGGCTGGATTCAGACTTTGCGCACGGTGTGTTTGCTGGGACGCAAACGTCCTTTCCTTCCTCCCACGCCTGCTGGCTGCACAGTCTGTCCTGGGCATGCAGAGAGGTGCCTGGGGCGCACGTGTGGTTTCGGAGCTCATCCTCCTTCCCAGGATGCCCCGTCCATGCTCGAGGCTCGGGCTGACTCCAGGTTTGTTCTCCAGTTCTTTAAGCCAGGAAGGTCAGGGTTTCCGTCTGAGTGTTGCCCACCCAGCCTCAGTGGAGTGGGGCCTGTGCTCACATAGAAAGGTTAAAAAAAAAAAAAAACAAGGAAAGAAGGAAAAGAAACACATGGCACCTGATCAAAGACTGTGTCTTCTTCCAACGTGGTCCCTGTCCCATGCCTTAGGTGGTGGTTGGTGTCTTACCCAGACTAGTTACCTCCGTGTGTGCGGGGGGCTGGTCCCGTTGCTGCCGCCCCCACGTTACCGGAAGCAGGACACAGACTCCTGTCTTAACAGGGACGTTGTAGCCGGTGGGCAGAGAGGACACACGGAGTGACCGGCTGGGGGGCCCTGGGAGAATCCAGGCAGGGGGAGCGGCTGCTGGCATGGGGGAACCATGGAGCAGGTGGAGAGAGGCGGGGTTCTGTATGGAGGAGTAAGAGACCTGCAGGGGGATCGGCCGAGGGCTGTGGGAGCAGGAGGCCCGAGGATGCTGCCGTCCTGAGCAACTGGACGGCTGGAGTTTGGGGGAAACTGGGAGCTCTGTTCCAGATGCTTTGAGCGGAAGGGTCCTCGTTGGCATCGGCACACGTGTGGGGCTGGCAGGTGCTCTGCACAGCTCGGTCCGTCGGCCTGGCCCTGGTCCCAGCGTGACGTCCCACGAGAGCCGGGCCTCCAGTGTGGCCACTTCCCAGCAGGGAGGCTCGGGCAAGCCCCCGTGGGGCTCTGAGTTTCAGGGTGCCCCAGGAAGAAACTGGAGCTCCATGTCCCTCTCATGGGGCTTCTGGAGAAAGAATGGAATGGAATAATGTCCACAGTGCAGGTGAGAGCCAGGCCCCTGTCCCTCCCCACAGCTCGGGGGGGGGCCCTGACTCTCAGCCTCCGGACGTGGGGCTCCGGTGGCGGGAATCTGTTGCCAGCCCGCGAACGCCCAAGCCTGCCCACGTCCCTCTTCCTGCCAGGAGGCAGATGCCCCCAAGTTCAGCCTGTCTGGGGACAGGAGGGACAGCCTCGGGTCTGAGCAGTGCAGCGGGTCCTCTGAGAGCCGCTTTCCCCCCAGTGTTTCCCAGCAATATCCCAGCTGTCCGTCGTGGCCTCGCTGCTGGTGGGACGGAGCCTGCAGCCTAGCTGACTCTGACAGGTGCCCGAGTATCATGGGGCCTGGCTGCCCGGGGAAGAAGCCCCCAAGAGGACCAGGGACCAGCCGTTTGAGGACAGAAGGGAGTGCAGTGAGGCCGCCGTGCTGCCCCAGTCCTAGGCCTGTGAGCCTGTCGCGCGGCTGCTCACGGGACCCCGAGCTCTGTGTCCTGCACCCAGGCTGGAGGTAAGAGTGCTGAGGGCAGCCCCAGGCCCGCGTGTGTGTCCCGGGCCGGATTCTGCCGCAGGACAGCTGCAGACGGCGATGCAGACGGGGTGGGTGCGGGGCTGCCTGGCTGACCCACCCCTTTCCTGGGCCCCTCGCTGTGGTCTTCCCTGCCTGAGGCCGCGCAGGACCCCAGCTAAACTGCAGCTTCTGACCGGCCGCAAACCTATGTCAGTGCAGGCGTGGCCCGCTGCTGGGGCCTCCTGTCGCGTGCTGTCCCAGGGGCCTGAGCTCTGAACTCTTTCCTGTCCTTTACCTCCATGTGCCGTCCGTGGTCCCACGTCCGTCATTGCCTTTCTCTTCTGGACCCGGCTCTGGCTGCCCCTGTCAGCTGGGTCTCAGCCTGAAACCACGAGGTGGCCCTCCAAGCTGGGGGACGAGTGATGCCACATGTGAGACCACCCACCCTCATTCACCAAACCCCTTGCATAACGTTCTGGGGCGTGTGACGGGCTTGGGGCTGGGGAAATGGAGGGCAAGGAGGCCACACTCGTGCCTCTGGGGACTTAGGTCTGTGGGTGAGGTAGACGGGCCAGAGCTGATGCTTCTGCCCACCCTTTTCTCTGTGTCACGGCCTTGACCCCTGACCCTGCCATGCAGGGTCCCTACCCCAGGACTCTTCTCTCAAGCCTGGAGCCCCCTGGCACCTGGGTCCCTGCATGCCACGTTCATTCTGGAACAAAACTGAATTCAGTGGCTGCAGGTCAAGCTCAGGGAGCAAGTGATGGAGAGGCCGTGGGTGGGCCTGGGTCTCCGAGGCCGAGTGTCCCTCAAGCTGGTCTGACAGGGATCCTGACAACGTGGCCTTCCGTGCCTCTGGGAGGCTGCCCTTCTCCCCCGCCATGGCCAAGGTCACCCTTTGGCCCACTGTCCAAGCCTGGCTGTGTCAGGTGCTTTGGCCTGGCAGGTTGCTGGTTTTGAAATGTTAATCTTTAAAAACAACACAGAGTCGGCCAGCTGCTGGTGTGGAGCCTCAGGTCCGCCTGGCCCGGGTTCGGAGCTTCAGCCCTCAGCTGTCCCTGGACCTTGAGGGAGGGCAGCCCAGTGGATTTGCTCCTGGCTCAGAGCAGACACTCCGCGATCGATTGTTTAACTGGAGCATTTGTGTGCCAGCCTCCGGTCCGCTGCTGAGAACGCAGTGACGGCCCCGCAGACACGGCCGGGGAGCTCCCGGGCCGCTCCCACCACACCCCGACAGCTGCAGGAGCCATCAGCCAACGCTGCCTGCCCGGCCCTGGGACGTACTCGGTCCAGAGTCTCTGGCGGGACCCTTGTCATGATGACCTTAAGGTGCAGGGGTCCTCACCCACAGTTTGCAGCTGTGGAAGCTGAGGCACGGAGAGGCCAAGAACGTGCCCAAGGTCACACAGTGGGGAGGTGGCAGAGTCTGGTCCCCCGTCCTCACCTGTGGGGTGCCAGGCCGCCTGCCCTAAGTGCCAGGGGGGGAGGGGAGGGCGGAGGCAGCACGGAGCACACAAGCTTCGCGGACAAGGGGAGGCAGGCGGGTGAGAGGTGGTTGTATTTCGGGGCAACAAGACGAAATCAGCATGGTAAGAGGCAGGTCACAGCCCGGGGAGGGTGCCTGCCATCCAGGGGAGCAAAATGGGATCCGTATGCAACATGGAGAACTAAGAACAACAGGGAGAAAGCCCACACACTGAGAAACGGGCGAGGGATCTAAACGGGCAGCTCCCAGAGGAGGAAGAGAACACACAGACGTACCTTCTACCTGCTGGGAGTCGGGGGACCGCGAACAACGGGCTACTGGGTCTCACCACGAGACTGGGGCCGATGACCCCTGGGGATAGAGGAGGCGGGGCCTGGGGTGTGGCGGGCAGAACCGCTTTGGAGCCCCCGGGCGCTGCCCGCGGTGTGGGGCTGCGCGCACCCTTGGGGCCGGCACCCTACCGTGGGGTGTTTACCCTGGTAGAGCGGGAGCGCCGCGAACCATCGGCGGGACAGAAGCATCAAGTGTGGCGTGTTTTTGAAGATTTGTCTATTTATTAGAGAGACAGAGCACAGGGGGAGGGGCAGAGGGAGACAAGCAGACCCCGTGCTGAGCGCAGAGCCCAATGTGGGGCTCAGTCGTGTGACCCTGAGATCACGACCTGAGCCCAAATCGAGATCGCTCACCGGATGGAGCCCCCCAGGCACCCCAGGTGAATTAAAGCTGAAATGAGGAATACCACAGAGGGACACAGAGTGAACGGGGCCACGTGTGCCAGTGGGTTGAGGGGCCGGTGACACAATGTTCTGTGTGTTGCAGGCACCTCCTGGTCAAATACCGAAAGTCAGAAAGGAGAAAAAGTGACGCAGAGCTCCCCACGATTCTGGATTGCGTGCTCCTGGAAAACCGGAATCACGGAACTGCCCGGGATGCCCATGGGGGCCTCGGAGAGCCTCAGGGTGACTGGGTACCGCGTCCACCCCCAGATGAGGGATCTGGTCTGTGGTGGCCTGCCCTCCCACGTCTGCCGCGTCCCCTCAGGACACCTATCCTGTTCTCACTTTGGATTTCATCCTGGTGGGCACTGCTGGCTGGGCTGGGAATATGGGGGGCCAGACTCCAGCCAGCTCCTCGGAGCTTTTTCTCAGTGAGGCCTCAACCTTTGCCTCTGAAGACGTGGACAAGCACGGAGAAGCCCGCATCCCTGGGATGACCCTAGCCCCACCGAGCGCTGGCCAGCACCCGAGACGGGCCCTGTCTGCCAGCAACCCCAGATGGCCTGGTCACACGCTGTACCGTCGCTCGATAAACCTCGGACCCGCTGCCTACCACCCTTCGTCTGGTCTAGGCATATATGGTGAGTTTAGTTTCACCCCATAGACTGGGACACACTTATATGATATTTAAGGGGAAATATTCAGTAGGTAGCTAGAGATACCTTTCCTTCCTCCAAGCGGCACCATCCAGACCGCGGCACTAAGGGAACAAAACCCTGTAACAGTGGCAGAGACTTGAGTGCGGCTGATGTGGGGAAGGGCAGGGCTCTTACCCTGAGCCCCCCAGGCCACTTCCTGTAGACGGGGGACCCCCACAACCCCTGTGAGCCCCACTGTCCTGGGTGAGGTGGCAGACATCTCCCAAGGGCCCAGTGAGAGGGAGGGTGAGGCAGCAGTGCGGGTGCGTGGCAACCTGGCCCTGGTCCCCATGGCCCAGCGTGGCTCTGGTGTCTGTTCCTGTCCCTACCCGATGTGCTTGGCCGTGCCCCGTTTTTTCCGGACTGCCACGCTCTGTGCCCGTGGCTTGCTGGTGGAGGATGTGATTCCAGGCTCATTTCTTGGGGATAATTGAAAAATTCCGGGTTCTGGAGGGCCTTATAAGGCACACGGCAGAGGCTGTGCACGAGGCCAAGGTAGAGGCCGGGGTTCCGGCAACGGCGATGGCTCGGGGAGGCCTGGCCGGAGCTGCAGGTCCCCACAGGGTCTGGACGTGTACGTGAGCTGTCCTGGCCTTCCAGGCAGGGGAGGGTCTGCCTGCACGTGCGGGGATGGTGTCAGGCCTGGGCTGGCACTGGCTGCTACAGGGTGGGGACTCGTTTGGGCCAGCAGTCCCTGCCCAACCCTCTCCCGTCCCCCAGCCGAGCCCCCAGGGCCACCTGCCTGATTCAGTTGACAGCACTGGCTGCTGCTTTGCCCAGCACGTGGGGTTAGGGACCTTGCCCCTCTTCTTGCCTCGGTGTCACTTGTTCCAAAACCTACTTTTTCCTGGGCATACGTGTGTTGACCTGTGAAGTCTGAGGCCGGGCCCTTCCTCCTCGGCCCTCTTTCTCGAAGCCAGCACCTGCTGGGGAGGGTCCCTGGTCAGACCCAGCAGCGGTGGGGGAGTCAACGGCAGACGTTGGTGCCGCTGGCCTCGGCTTCCAGGTTCCTGCTCCGTGGCGCCACGGGGTCCCCCCACGTGGGGCTTGGTGCCTGGAAGGGCAAGGGCTGCGTGTTGGATGGGCAGCTGGCCTGGCTGGGCGTCTCCTGTGCGCTCACCCACGAGGGGAGCGGGGTCGCTCTGCCCGGGGCTCCATCCCTTCCCGGCCTGAAGCAGCAGGTCCTCATTATGCATGTCAGTGTTGTGGAGGAACCCCCCGGGCGGACCGGACCACGGACCGTCCTCTTGCTTCTCTCATCTAAGGCCAGGAGAGAAGGACGCCGTCTTCCGGACAGCCGGGGGGAGGGGCGGGGAGGAAAGATGAAAGAAGGCGACTGTGTGTGCCCAGGAGCCTCTCTCTGCCCTGCACCCTCCGAGGGTGGGGAGGGGCCAGCAGCCCTTCCTTCCTGTCCCCCTCCTCCCCTGCCAGGGCCATGCAGTCGGACTCCTCTGTTCTTAGAGAGCAGGACTCCAGAGCTGGCCCTGCCCTGGGGCTTCCCTCGCTCACACTGGGCCGGCGCCATCAGGTCCAGCAGGGATTCATGCCGCCGTGCAGGGGGCATACTGGGGCAGTGGCGCCCTGCCCCGCCCAGCTCCCTGGGCTCTTTCCCCCAGGCCAAGGGCACGGCAGCCAGTCCCCCCCATGATGTGACAGGGGCCCAGTGCGGGGGGCGGGGTGCAGGGCTTGTCAGGGCTTAACCAGTGCCCCTTCCATTGGAAGTAAGAGCATTTTGGATCCCAGCAAACACCGAGGATTACTTTCCTGCCGGGATCGTACTGGCATTTGGGGGGCAACTGGGCGACTTTTCTATTTGCTCTCCTGCAACAAGCTTGCTTAATTTTGATCATGCCAGATCACGGCTTAGGTCCTAGTCACTCACCGAGGGTGGGCCTCGGCTACCCCAAGGCCGGGGCGATGATGGTCTCCTAGTGGTTCCCTCGCCCCCCATGAAGTCGGGCTTTGCCCTGACCCCACCACCGTGGGCCTGGCATCCCCGACACTGCATCTGCCACTCGTCCTCCTGGGGGTCTCTGGTGTTGGGTAGGCTGCAGAGCATGCTGAGTGCCAGAGCCTGGCTCAGACGGTGGAGGGCCTGGGGTCTCCTCCAGCTCTGCTCTCTGCCACATCCTGATCGGCCCTCCTGGGAAGCCCCTGTTCTGACCCCCAAACGCTGACTTTCTGTACCTGCGGGCCCCGCCCAGGGGGCAGCTCCCCGCATGCCCTTTGCCACGGCCCAGCAGGCTGGACTGAGCTTACGGACCAGGAGCTGGAGGCCAGGCAGGCTGCGGGGGCGCGGGTGTTGCCCAGCTCCTTGCCCGTCCTGGCGGAGCCGCTCTGTCCGGCGTCTTTGGAAGGAGCGCGGAGCTCTCCATCTCGGGCCCGGAGCACCTTGAGCCCTGGTCCTATAGCAGCCCGACTCAGCTGTTACAAGCAGACACCGTTCCCTGCAGCACCCCGGAGCAGGGGCTGTGGGGTGGACCCCCTTGAGATTCACAGCTGGCTTTCAATCCTGTACTTCTGACCCCAGCCAGGGCCGTCCTGCCCAGATGTCTGTCCTGGAGATTTCTGGAACGGTGGGCTGTGGGGAGATCCCCAGCTGTGCTCCCCTGTGGAGGGAGGGCAGGGCTAGCTGCAACTCAGACCGGGGGTGTCGAGGGGCCAGGAGAGCCCCCTCCTCGCCCTGCCCGGCTGCCCACCCGGGAGCTGCCCAGCAGCAGGTGAAGAGTTTGCAGAGCACGTGTGGGGAGTCTGGTCCCTGTTCTCAGGGGCAGTGGGGGAGGCGGTGGGAAGCCCAGGTGGGAAGCAAGGGGGCACCGATGGTGGTGGGGCCTGGGGCTGAGCCTGGGGAGGGGGAGACAATGGGGCGGAGGGCTGACCCTGCTGGCATTTTTCTGGGCTGACTTGGAAAGAAGGACACACAGAGTTTCTCTTTTTTTTGACCTTTTATTTTGAGGTAACTGCAGACTCATGCAGCTGTGAGAACAGAGTCGAGAGACCCCGGCGCCCTTCACCTGTCCTCCTGATGCCACCGTCCTGCCCACCGTCCCCCCGGACGCGGGCCCTGGCGCCCCCGCACCCTCGTGCAGCCTGTTCGCGTGCACGGCGGGCTGCGTGTGAGCGTGCGTCTACGGTTCTGTGCTTTTCCTGGTGCGAGCCGGCTCCCAAACCCTCCACCGTAGTCCAGATCCGTGGGGAGCCCCCTTCGAGCCGCACCCTCTCCCCCCGGCCCTGGAAGTCACAGAGTGGCTCTCTGTTTTGGTGGTTTTCGAGACTCTTTGGCCAGTGTAGCCCTAAAGGGTCACCTTCTGGGGTTGGCGCCAGTCACCTGACACCACGGCCTTGAGACCATCCAGCTCCTTCCTGTTCACGACGAGCCGTGTCCTGAGGCGCGGGGACCGGTGTGTTCAGCTGTTCCTCTCTGGGGGCATGAGGCCATCTCCAGGCAGGACGCCTACAGGTGCTCGTGGACTTATTTCCAAATTTCTGGGATGAATATCCAAGGGGTAAGCAGTTCTCGTCCACGAACGGATGGACTGTGAACGAGTGGGAACTCTCTATGGACCCACAAACATGGGGTGCGGCGGGCGTCCTGTGTCCCAGCTGCTGAGCTGATCTTCTTCTCTGAGGGATGACGGTCACCGTCTTCCATGCCTCGGAGGTGTCGTGGGGTCCTTGCCTCTCAGATGGGGCGACAGTGGAGGGTCGGTCCCTGGGAAGCGTGGGTAGGGGGCGAGCTTTGCTGGGACACGGCTGGCCCCTGAGGAAGGAGGACAGTCAGAAGGGAAACGGGGGTCCCAATGAGGTCCCTCCAAATACGTGCATGTTCCAATCCCAACATCTAGAACCTGTGGGTATGACCTTATTTGGAAAAAGCGTCCTTGCAGATATGATTAAGGTGACAATCTTGAAATGAGATCATCTTGGATTATCCATTGGCCCTAAATGCAGTGACAAATGTCCTTTACAAGGAGGAAGAGGAGAGACACAGACAGAGCAGAAGCCGTGTGAACACGAGGGCAGAGACTGGAGGCGCGCGGCCGTAGGCGCAGGGGTGCGTGGAGCCCGCAGACGCTGCAAGAGCCTCCGGCAGGAGCGCGGCCGTCTGCACCTTGACCTCGGACTCTGGCCTCCAGAGCTGGGAGGAGTGAATTCTGTGGTGACAAAGCTCCCAGTCCGTGGCCCCAGGACACTGGCACGTGTGCTCGGACGCTACCACCCCAGAAGGCACGGGGAGGGTTGGGTTTGCAGAAGCGGGTCCACGCCTGTCCAGCTTCCTCCCGCCGCACCCCGTGCCCCCCCCGCCCCCCGCCCCGCCATGAAGCTCACGCACCGGAAGGCCTGGCTGGGTTCCTCTACTTGTATTTGAAACAGTTATCTGTGAAGACAGGGCTGGCTCGCAGACGGGGCCTCCCTGGGGTCTCCACCCCCAGCCCTGAGAGCCTGGGGCTCCCCGGGACGCCCCTGCCCCACGACCCCCGGCCCAGGGCTGCTGGTGCGGAAGGCGGTGGGACCTACTTTGGTTGCTCAGGCTGATGATGTTCTGAGGACCCAGCCCGTACTTTCTGCAGACTTTTTCAAATCTCTTCAGGAAGCTGGGACTCAGGTCCTGCACCCGTCCTGAGAACAGAGCAGCAGGGGCTGGGGTGCCTTGCTGCTGGCTCGGGACAGTGTGCAGAGGAGGTCTCAGGGGGACTCGGGCAGTGCCGAGGCTGAAGGGGGGTGCCCTGGGCAGAGACAGGGGCCGTGCCACGTGGAGGGTCCCCCACGCTCCACCATGTGACTTGACCGTGGGTAGACTGGCAGGTGGCAGCCTCGGTGTGTGGCCAGAGCCCCACCGGATAGGGCCTGTTTTCAGAGGAGGGGGTCCCCGAGGGGCCTGGCCGGCCTCCCCCGGCAGACGGGAGGGGCCAGGTGGTGGTACCGTAGAGTGCCAGCACGTTGGTCTCTGTCCCGTTCCTGATGTTCCGGAGATGGAAGGTGATGTACAGGGTGTAGTCGGTCTCCGACAGCCACACCTTATTGTCGCCCTCATCTGCGTGGAGACGCGGCTCAGAGCGGCCCCCCCGCCCCCGCGGGTTATGCGCTGGCTGTGCTGTGTGGCCGTAGCGTGGGCCCTGGGCGGGTGGCCCTTGGGGGGAGGAAGGGTGCCACCCCAGCGGAGGTCCCTGGGCAGCGTCGGCGGAGCAGTGCACGCCCCCTTCCCTGAGCCCCACACTGGCACACCGGGCTCCCCAGGACCGGGGCCGGGACCTTCCCGAGGGCCACGTGCCGGGCCGGTCCTCTCACGGCACGGTCAAGCTGTCAACGAGGCCGCGTAAAATCCGCTAGGTCAGAGCTCACCAGGAGATGGCCGAGGCCCCGAGGGACGGGACCTCACCGCCTCCAGCCGGGGAAGACCCCCTTGTACTCACAGCTGATTGCATACTCCCCGTCCTTGTCTGTCCTGTCGCAGACCACGGCCACCTGCACGCACTCCCCCTGCACCCTGAAACCAGCTGGGGTGTTGCTAGGCAGCTGGCCCACACCCCGAGCCCGACCCCAGGGTGCCGCCTTCCCCTCCTGATATATGGGGTAGGGTGGGAGGGACACCTGTCCTCCCCAGTCCCGGCCGAGACGGACGGCACTCACATGAAATAGAAATGGAACTTCAGTCCGCCGTCTCTCAAGCTTTCAATCTTCCGTATGAAGACCCTCAGATCCCCATTTTCCTCGATCCGCTTCATGTCGTCCGAGGCCATGGACACGGAATACCAGACTCCTGAAACCTGTAGACAAGGCCCCGGTGGGCAGGGAGCCTGGGTCGCAGCCCTGGGACTTCTTGGTGCCTCCTTCTTGGGGCCAGACCCCTGGGCGTATGGCTCCCAACCAGGGTCCTCCCCTCCCTGCCCTCCCAGGGTCCCCTCTGCCCGCCTAGAGTCCTCCCTGCCCTCCCAGAGATCCCCGCAGCCGTCACAGCTCGGGGAGGAGAAGCAAGCCCTTCCAGGAGCCGTGTCCTCCCAGGTCAAAGACCCCAGATGGAGGGAAGGCCCAGACTCCCGACCCCAGACCCACCTTGGCCATGTCATAGTTCTTCCGCACAACGGCTCGGGGGTTGAACTCCTGGGCAGAGACCAGGCTCAGCCCCAGGCCCAGTAGGAGTAGTGCCATTCCCTCTAGTGGATGCCTCACCCACGGCCCACCACCCTTATATCCCTTTCTGCCCTGTGGTTTCTGCCCCTCTGCCCCCAGCACTGCCTGTCCTCCCCACTCATCCTCCGCATGCTGGGAACACGGCCAAAGGCCACTGCCGCTGCCCCCACCTCCCCCCATCTCGGATGTCCTGGAGCCAATGGTGGGCTCACCCTGCAATCTGCTAGGACAGAGTGTCCGTCTGGGTCAGAACCGCAAGGGGAGGTCAGGTCAGGCCGGTGGGGGAGGTGGCTGGAGGGACCCTGGGGTGGAACCCCCCTCCCCGGCTGCAGGGGCCCCGGATGACGCTGGGGCCTCCCTGGCCTCTCCGAGCTGCTGGAGCCGGGCAGCAGACTGCACCTAGGGCTCCCTCCCCTGCCTGGGTCTGGGCGTCCGGATTTGAGAACAATCAGGTGCCCAGGCAGCCACGCGTGCGGGACACTGTGTGGGCCATCCTGGCCTTGAGGATGTGACTGAATTTGGAGTGAAGGTGCAGGGAGCCCTGTAAGTGATGAATCCCAGGGGAGGGGACATGAGGGGGGCCCCAGTGGTGGGGCCAGAACGAGAGAGGCCCCCTGCGGCCTCCGCCTCCCCCCACTGCCCTTGCGCTAGGCCCGCCTGGGCTGCCTCCCCATCTGGACACTCCGTCGAGGTTCTGCTCCGCAAATGCTGGACAGTCGCAGGCACACACACCCACGTGCATGCACATGCCAGACCCTCAAGGGCTGCCTGCTTTCCCACTTTTCTTCACAAATTTCTCTAAACACAGAATCCAACACCGGCTCAAATGGAAAAACAGGGAGAAAATACGAAATAATTCAAAACTGATCTTGACTTTTCGGTAAAGGTGGCATCACGGAGGCCTGTGGAGAGACGAGGCGGTCCAGGTGCAAGGGCATCCTTGGCGGCTTCGAGGAGCGAGCCCGCCAGGTCAGTCTCCCCCAGGGCCGGGCATTGGGCGGCGGCTCGGGGCGGGTCGCTTCNAGGGCGGGTCACTTCCCGCCTTGTCTGCTCTCCCTGGGGGCTGGGAGCTGGGGGCTCCACGCGCGGGGCCTTCTGAGAACCCCAGGCCTGCGGCAGGAGGGGCCTTCCCCACAGCCAAGCGTGCAGAGACAGGTGTGAACAGCCGGGGGCGCTGTGGGGAGGCGCTGGCCCATGGGGAGAAGCATCCGCGTGAGCACAGAGGCGAGAGCCTGGCGTCTGGAAGCCACGGAGTGCCAGGGATGCTGCCTGCCCGAGGCGGGGGAGCGTGCCCCTGTTCTGCACACCTGCTGCCCGTGCTTCGCTCCCCCTTGGCCGTGCGGACACATGTCTGTGTGGTTTGACGCTGGTCAGTCTGTGGCCGTTTGTTACGTAGCCTCAGGAAGCCCAGGCACCGTGCATCATGCTAGGCTCTCACTAATAATGTGAATTTTCAAAGGGGAGGAGTAAGGAAAGGTGCGTGTTACTACCACAGATCACGGTGGTGGGATCCCGCGTGCTATGATCTCACTGGGTCTCCACGCACCTGATGGCCCAGACGGCGTGACCACGTGCGGTGTCTACAGTCAGAACGGCGAGTGCGGCAGGGGTGGGCTGGAAAGCACCAGACGGGCTGCGCCCTGCAGCCCCGAGCCGGATCGGCCGCCACGGCGGGACGAGGGAAGGAGAGGGCGTGCTGTCTGTAACAGGCATGAACACACGCTGCCCTCAAGAGACCTCCCCGTGAGGGTCAGTGGCTAGAAAGCAAGGAGGGGACAGCAGAGGAGACGAGAAGCAGAGAGCATTTAGAAACATCCTTTACTTCTTAAAAAAAGATGTTATTTATTCATTTAGAGAGAGAGAGCGAGCACATGAGCAGGGGGACGAGCAGAGGGGGAGGGAGAGGATCTCAAGCAGACTCCCTGTGGAGCACGGAGCCCGACGCGGGGCTCGATCTCACGACCCTGAGATCATGACCTGAGCCAAAGCCAGAGGCAGCTGCCACCCGGGCGCCCCGTCCTTTACGTTTCAAATGGGACAAATGGGGCAGTGACGAGAAGCCCCCGCTGGCAGATGCATCATTATGACTGAGACTTCCTGACGTCTGCATCATCAAAGGGCCTGCTGATGTCACCCCCCACAGAGCAGGGGACAGCGTCCGGCCTGTGGCCTCACGAACACCCAAAGACAGTGCTTGGGAAGCACCCAGCTTGTCCCTTACATCGCCCCCGTCCAGGTAAAGGGACTCTTCAGGAGGGACGTGGACAAGTTTGAGTGACTATGGGGATGATGTCACCAGGGCATACGGGGCATTTCTAATGCCCTTGAATTTATTTAAGGGGGGGTCTGCCACCTGTTGCGGGGGTGTGAAAACCGTGCCCCGTGGCGCTGTCTACAGCAGACCGTCCAATGCACGTAGCCCTGGGCCACGTTTGCAACGTCTGGTTTTCTCGAAGCCACAGTATAAAAGGTCAAAGAAACAAGTGGAAGCTCAGTAGGTCCGGACTGTTCTGATTCCAAGATCTCATCCGTCTGCAGTTATTAAGGAGATTTCATTCTTTTCTTTCATCCTGCGTCTGCCTTCAAAACCCAGGCAGTGTGTTTTGGGCACCCCCAGGACCTCTCACATCAGAGCAGCCACGTTTCGTGTGCTCGAGAGCTGCACGTGGCTGGTGGCCTCTGAGCAGGGGAGTGCAGATCGGAGCCTCCTGCCCGCTAGCCCAGTGCTCGGGAATGAAGCGCCAGAGACCTCGGCTTCGCTTCATCACTTAACCCTGCAGCCCTGGGGCCAGAAATCCCAGGGCAAGCTCGGGGGTCTGGCCGGAGCCCAGAGCTCCACGTTAGGGCTTCATGCCTGTGATTTAGGTTGTAAGCCCTGTTTACAGCATCGGCCTAAACCCCCGCAGTCTTGGGGTAAATGAGCCATCTTGCTATCGTGGGAGGAAAAAGAACAAAAAGGCTACTTTGGGGCCTGTCACGCCTCCTAGTCCAGGAAGCCCTCCTCCTCACGGCAGCCGGGTAGTGGGGAGATTTGGTGCATTTCTTCCCTGTGGTCCGGGCGGAGCTGCACGAGCCGTGGCCGGAGGGCCAGAGGCTGTGCGCTCTCAGTTCCGCGAGGGGTGCCCGGTGCCCGAGAGCCCCAGCTGCATGGAGGTCCCCGCCCAAGCCTCCTTCCCCTTCTAGACGTAGGAGCTTCAGCTGGTGTCCCAAGGTCAGCCACCTAGACGTTGTAAATCCACGGCTGGAAGGTGGCAAACATGGAACTGTTCACTGTTGAAAATCTCCTTCTCTCTGCTCTTCCCGCCAGGAGACCATGAACTGCAAGAGAAAGATGCTGTTACTGATTTCGTGTGTTATACACTACGTGTTGCTCGAGTATCATCTCAGGTAAACATAAAACACTGGTGAATCTTGACCCGCAGGGATGGGCAGAGAGGACGTGAAGTGCTGGGTTTGGTGCAGACGTTACTAACACCCTCGAAAGTGACCAGACCTGCCCTTCTCTCTGTGGGACAAACCAACGTGTACCAACTTGAATTCCATCCTCTGTGAATGTGTAACATGATTTCGGAGGGCACGGCGGGAGCCAAAGCCCTGCTCTCAGGGAGCTTTCCACCCCAGATGGAGCGCGCAGACGATGGCAGTGTGGGCACTGTCCGCGTTTACATAACAAAAGCCATGAAGGAAAAGGGGAGCGAGGTGAGGGTCAGCACAGGGTCGCTTGTCTGGACAAACCGAACAGCCCCGAGCAGCCGTGGGGCAGGAGGTGTGCCCCGGGGTGGCATGCGGTTGACCCGCGAGAATTCTCTCCTATAGGGGCATTCCAGGTCTCGCCTTCTCGCCCACTCCTCACGACCTTCTAATGAGCCGGCGGTCTTCCCAAGTGCTGTTTGGAAAGCAGCCATATTGTGAGAAATAACGTCTTTAAAAACGAAGCCGTCATGAAACGCATGTCTGATAAAAGGCTTGAAACCGAATAAGCGAAGCTTGCAGCTCAGCAGTAAGGACACGACCTAATGAAAACACAGGCAAAATCCGAGCAGACAGCTCACCGAAGGCGCACAGAGCAAACGGGCTCTGGGCGATTCGTCAGTGCGTGGTTGCCGGTCAGAGCAATGAGACACCACCACGTGCCCGTGAGAATGACCCCAGCCCGGAGCCCTGCCCACCACGCGGGGGCGAGGCCGCGGGGCAGCGGGACTCTCGGTCGTGCCTGGGGCCACGCAACAGGGGCAGCCTTGTTGAAGACACTTTGGCCGCTTCGTACAGAACTAAATACAGTCTTTCCGACGATGTAGCAATTGTGCTCCTGTTAATCCGGGGGGGGGGGCTGAACACGTACCCACCACCAACCTACCCGAGGTGTTTCTAGAAGCTTCCTTCGTAATTATGTAATTACGCAGTGGCGTGACCCAGGTGCCCTCCAGTGGGTGAGTGGGTTAATCAGGCGTGGTGCGTCCAGACACGGGGATATCGTTCGCACGAGCCGTGAACACACGGAGAAACCTTCCATGCACATCACTGAATGAAGGAGACCAGCTTGCAAAGGCCACATGCAGCCTCTTGGACTCTGTTGAACGGCAGTCCTGAATTTTGTCTGGCAAACCTCCCTACAGAAGGGGCATCTGCTGGCAAGAGGGTTTGTTGTGGGAAGGCCTGCAGACTGAGAGCAAAGGGGCAGGAGCCAGGTGGGTTCCCACGGTGACAGAGAGACCGGAGACGGAAAACTCTGCCCGCAACCCGGAAGTCAGCTTTCGTGTCCATCGGCCGTGAGACCGGCATGCGTGCTTGCGTGTGTGCGTGTGTGGTAGGTCCAGGGACGGTGGTGGTGCTCAGGGAACAGACAGGACACGAGAGGACAGTGTCACACAGCAAGGCTTACTGTCCCTCGGAGCCCACGTGGAATCCAGGAGAGACCGCATGACCGTGTGACAGTTTGCTTCTCTGGGATAAGCAGACGGTGGGTGGGTTTCGTGGGGTCGGCAACCTCGGCCTGCACTGCAAGCAGCTGGGTGCGTGAGCACAGGGTGTGTGGAAGGGGTGGGCGTGTGGCACGGAGCTGGGCGCCCTTGGCCTACCACGTGACAACAGTCATCTGCACCCTGCAAGCTCAGCCCNGCACGGGGTGTGCGGAAGGGGTGGGCGTGTGGCACGGAGCTGGGCGCCCTTGGCCTACCACGTGACAACAGTCATCTGCACCCTGCAAGCTCAGCCCCTCATGAACTTGCCCAGGACGAGGCCGACTCTGCTGTGGGTCGAGCACCTCCCTCCAGGCCGATGTTTCCTTAGGTCAGGATCCCCTCTTCAGCCAGCTGCATTTTCCACACCTCCATCGCTCCGTGGGACCCCAGGGATCTGTGACCCCAACATTCTAAAAAAAGGCCACTTTGGGGGCACCCAGGTGGTTCAGTTGGTGAAACGTCCGACTTCTGATCTCAGCTCAGGTCTTGATCTCGGGGGGGCGTGGGTTCGAGCTCCACGTTGGGCTCCATATTGGGTGTGGAGCCTGGTTGTAAATAAATAAATACATAAATGGCCACTTTCTAGCAAGTTCCCCGCTTGTCATTTCACAATTTTAGTGAAGTTTGTGGGGGCAATCTGGAGTTTGACAGTCTAGCCCTGGGGAATCCAACGATGAAATCGGGGTGCTCTCTCGCTGTTCTTCCCTTACCCACAGCACGTCCCAGCACGATGGAAGCAAGTTGCCTGATCTTGTAGGAGCACAACAAAACTCGAGGTGAATCGTGTGTTTAGAAGAGAGTTAAAGACGGACACCCGAGTCTTTCTCCAGCCCGTCTCCGTTAACCGCGGCAAAGCCGCTCGGGCGGTGAATGAGGGCGTCAGACCTGCCGTCTCGGTGCACAGCCTCTAATCTGGGCCTACTGGGGGTTTTGTAAGTCCTCCCAGCAACCTGCCCACAAGCCCTTTCTCGCCGTCCCCCCTCTGGCCGTCGCCTCGTCCACCGCACCTCTTCCCTGACCACTGGTTCCCCTCCTGACCCGGAGAGGAAGCCCCTCTCCTAGTATCTCCCTGGCCCCCAGACCGGGTTGAATGTACCATTTATGCGGCCAGAGCCCCGTCCCTGCCATCAGGCCTGACCGCTGGGCACCGCTGGGGCCGCCTCCCCGGCTCCCCGAGGGCAGCGCGGGCTGTCTGTCCACAGCTGTAGGCCAGCACCGGCCAGTGCCTGCCCCGCCACGGGGGCTTGGGAATCTGGGCTGAACGCACAGATGAACTCGTAATAACTGGGTTTTCTCTTCGCACCCAGGGATGAAGTGGGAGAACTGCGGCTCTCAGACTGGTTTAATCCTAGGTAAGAAGGGACACGTCTGCTCACACCAGCAATGGTGCTCGGTGTGGAGCAAACGGTGTTTCCGATCGCCCCGTGATAGCGGCCCTAGGAGGCTTCGGGGCCTGGAGTTTTCATGTTTAGGGCTGTTCATACTGACACGGTCTCCTTGGCTTGACCTTCTTGGTTTCATCCGTGACAGACTCTCTTTGGAGGTGGTTCGAAAACACTGGGATGGCTGCTGTTGATTTGGGGACCGCACCGGGGAGACCCCCGTCTGGAATGGCCGCGTGGTATCCGGCCTTATGGTCACGCATCATAATTCACTCAACCAGCTCCTACTGGTTGTAGATTGTCTGTGGTTTGGGGCTTTTGCAAGTGTGGCTTCAGTGACTAACCTTGTACATGGGTCTCTTCACACTGTCGTGTGACCTGATCTGTGGGACAAATCCCCCGACAGAGTCGCTCGGGGAAAGAGGCCGGCGTTTATAACTCGGACGTAGGTCCTTGAACTTCCCTTCAATAATTGTACCATTTTGGTTTCTCAGGTACAGTGGATGAACTGAGACATCAGAAAATCATTTATTCTAGGCAAAACTGCTGGTTTAAAATATCCCAAGTCAACTGGCAAGTCCGTAATTATTCCTGCGTTTGCATGTATTTTAGTATGTTTATCATTCATTTTTATTTGATCTTCTGCGATGTTTTCCTCACAGAGGCAGGTATTTTAAATAGACCTCGGCTTCTGAGATGAATCACGTCCGTGATTCGTGACACCGTCCTCATTGGTTCCCGCAAAGCCTGTTTGTGTCATTTGTGAGTTTGCCTGCTTGCTTATTTTAATGCAACAAAAATTCCAACGCGCATCTAGCTTCGTGTCCTTTCCCGTCCCTTTACCCTGTCCCCTGCAACTTTACAGAAAGAGGGTGTCACACTTACTGACTCTCCTGGGACTTACGTGTTCTCTCGACACTGTCAGACTCCCCCGAATTTCGCACATCACCGTAGCTCATTTTGGACAGCTATGTGGAAATACACGAGTTTATCCGCCAGCTGTCCTGCTGAGCACTCGGGTCATTTCTGCACTTTGCTGGCCTCATTCTGATGCATGTCACCTGGCACACATGTGCAGGAGCCTCACCAGGCTGGAGGTGGAGCCCCTGGGGGGCAGGGTGCTGGACTGTCCAGCCCAGAAGATCGTGCCCGGCATTTTCGAAAGCCAGTGCCCGATGTCAGTCCCCAAAGTTCTTGCTTTATGCTGCTTGGTGCTGCCAACAGAACAGGCTGCTTGGAAACGTTTGGCACATCCTCAAAAAGTTAGCCATGAAATACAGGACAACCCAGAAATTTCACCTCTAGGTATATATCCGAGAGAATTAAAAATATATGTTTACAGAAAATCTTGCAGAGAAGTGTTCATAGCAATACTGTTGATAACAGCTGAGAAATGTAAACAACCAAAATGTCTATCGGCTGATGAGTGAATAAACAAAATCTGTACCATATAATATTATTTAGCCATAAAAGGAATGAAGTACTGATTCATGCTACAATATAGAACCCCCCTGGGAACAGGGGAAGTGAAAGAAGCCAAGCACAAAAGACCACATATGGCATGATTCCATTTATATGAAATTCCCAGGATAAGCAAAGACAGACACCGACAGCAAGTAGATGAGCTGTTGCCGGGGGCTGCAGGGAGTGACTTACTTGTAGTGGGTACAGTGGTGTATCAAAATATTTCATTTTCTTGGGAGCAACTGTAAATGGCATTGTGTTTTTAATTTCAGTTTCTGCATGCTCTTTGTTAGTAGACGGAAGTGAGATTAAATTTAGTGTGTGCTGATCTCGTATCATCCTGTGACCTTGCCGAATTCACTTATTAGTTCTTGGAGATCTTTTGGCAGATTTTGTAGGATTTTGTATGTAGGCAAGTCTTCTGTAAACAGGGACATTGTTACTTTTTCCTTTCCAGTCCAGTGCTTCATTTCCTTTTCTTGCCTTATTGCAATGGCTAGAATTCACACGACTCTGTTGAATAAGAGTTGGTGAGGGTGAGCATCCTTGCCTTCTTCCCAGTTTTAGGGAGAAAGCATGCAGTCTTTCATCATTAAGTATGATGTGAGCCATGGGAATTTTATAGATCTTCTTTATCAAGTTTAGGTGATTCCCCTCTATTCCTATTTTTCTGGGAATTTGTCTTCTCTCTCTCTTTTTTCATTATGAATGGTTGTTGGACTTTGTCTAATTTTTTTTTTTCTGTGTTAATTGATATGGGTATCTGACTGCTCTTCAGTTTCTTGGAATGGTAGGTGCATCACATGATTTTCAAATGTTGAACCAGCCTTGCATGTTTTAAGTTCTGTTACTGGAAGCAAACCTAATGTCTCTGTCCCTTTCTGGACTCATCTTTTTATTTCTGGTGCGTGGGACTGATGGACGTAACGCAAGGAGGAGAGGTTTAAAGAAAAGTGTCTTCTCGATCTCCTAGGGAGAGGGGGGAGAGAGAAGAGGAGGGGGAAGGAGAACTGAAGGACTTAGGGAGATGTGGGGAGGTGGAGGCACTGTGCTTGCAGCACTGGCTTCAGGTGGTATCAGAGGATGCTCTGACTCTGGGCTGCCTACATCTAAGCTGAGTGGAGCTCAGAGAAGGCGGCCCCTGGGCTCAAAGGCAGCAATTGCTGGGTCTCGCATACCGACCCACGTGTGTTAGCTCTGTGGGATTAGGCAGCTCACTCACCCAACCTATGCCTCTGTTTCCCCACACCAAGAACAAGGACCAAAATAGTGCTTATTACATAGCACACAGGACACTGCAGCGATTGGGTGAGCTGCTTAAGCCACCTCGACCCAGTGCCTGGCACGTGTAAGTGCTCTAAGCGTTAGCAGGTATCTCTCAGGCGGCCTCTGCTGCGGTCGTAGTAAAGGCAGGGCCTGCTTTACTTGGTTCTCCTTTGTTCAACAGAAAACGCCCTGACGTTCTAACGACCACAGACTGGCTTGCTCCGGTTATATGGGAAGGCACTTTCGATAGGCAGATGCTGGAAGACTACTATGGAGCACAGAACCTCACCGTAGGCTTGGCTGTCCTTGCTCCTGGCAGGTAATTGCGAACGAGCACGCGGGGACCTTCTTTCTCCAGAAGCTGCCCGAAGGTACCCACGACCGTTGTACCTGGCTGTCCCGTCCAAAACCGTGACGTGGTTTTCTCCTCGCTTAGGAGGGTCATTCGTGCCCCTCAGCTGTCTTTCCTGATATTGTTTAGCTCACAGTTCCTTTCTTTCCAGCTGTTGTTTCAAAACGTTAAAGAGTTTTCTCAGACCCCCTGCTTCACTACATCCTGTCTTACTAACCAGTGCGGTCGGAACCGCAGACCTGACCTGCCTACCCTTACCCGCGGGGGGTCCCGCAGCATCGGTGACTCGTCCGTTAGACAACACGTTTGCTGACACGTGTCCTTCTCCTGAAAGTGTTTAGGGAGCGTCGCCCTCTGTGCGTGTGTGTTTTGCAGGATTGCAGATCGGCACCTGGAGCTGTTCATGCGATCGGCCAGTGAGCACTTCCTGACCGGTGACAGGGTTGTCTTTTACATCCTGGTCGATGCCGTCTGCAGGCGGCCCCACCTGCAGCCGGGGCCTCTGCGGACATTCCAGGTATTCAGCATCGGAGGAAATGGCCGGGACGACTTTCACCTCACGCACATGAAGAATTTCGCTGCGCACATAGAAGGGCACATTCGGGACGAAGTTGACTTTCTCTTCAGCATGACGGCCAATAGGGTCTTCCACAATGACTTTGGGGTGGAGACCCTGGGCACGTCCGTGGCTCAGCTCCATGCCTGGTGGTATTTAAAGACACGGAGGACCTCCCTTACGAGAGGACACCCAGAGCAGCGGCGTGCATCCCGTTAGGACAGGAGGACTTCTATGATGGCGCGGTCATTGGCGGCACGCCCCCGGAGATGTTAAATTTCATCAACGAATATCTGGACGGGTTATTCGCGACAAGGAAGATGGGCTGAACAGCACCTACGAGAGACACCTGAACAAGTATTTGTCATCCGCAAGCCCTCCAAGCTGCTGTCTCCGGAGTACAGCTGGGACACGGCGCTGTGGCCCCCAGGACAGGTTTGGTTGGTCAAGGCAGCGCAGTGCTCCCAGACGGGCTTCTGACTCGCCGGCCCCTCCTGCGACCGACCGCGGTGATTCCTGAGCACAGAGGGCGTCCGAAAGCTCTCCTGGTTTCCGGGGCGTAAGCGCTGACGCCATCCGTAGGAAATGTTTCTCCTTGCAGTTTTGAACCGTCCAGTTTGGTCCATGCAGGATACGGAATAAAAGTGATTATTTAATGTTTCATCGCAGTGATGCTGGGATCTATATATGGTAGAGAGCCGGCTCGTCATTCAGGAGGCAAAAAATGATTTTTTAATGGAAAAAGAGTGCAGTTCAGAAAAATATATATACACACAAATGGGCAAAGGATTAAAATAAAGGGAAAATAATGAATGTTCATCAGCTCACTCGTAGAACACGTGACGTGCCTCCGTCCTGGGGTGCGCGGCTGTGTCTAATCCCCTCGAATAGTCTCTGTCCAGCATGTGAAGGACGCAGGTGACCTGCAGGCTTCCTACCAAATGCACACCTGTCTTCTGTCATTACAGAGACAGGCGGTCGTTATTTTTAAAGCTGCAGCACGTGGATTCATGATAAAGAGCGTACGCCCTGCGCTGTGCGGCAGAGGCAGTGTGCCGGGTACAGCGAGGCGTGGGAGGTACTTGGGGAAGTCAGAGTTGTGTCCCGAAGCAGCCGGTGGCGCCGCATGGCACAGGAGACCGCTCACGGCCTTGCTTTTGCAAATCAGAAGCGCTAAAATCGAGGAGGGGGACGGGGCTGGCGGGGGCAGCACGGTGGCCCCGGAAGGGGTAGCCACTTCCCATGGGAGGGGACAGGCCGCCGTGGCGGGCAGCACAGCGGCCGTCTGTTTAGGGCAGAGAGGGCTTTGAGTGTCCCTGGGAGGGCAGAGGGGCAGAAGGGTCCTTCGTGGGACAGTAGCCAGCGTTGGTCAGTGTCACGCCTGTGTCACGTCCCCAGCGCTGCAGCTCATGGCTTCCTGGACACGGGGTCTCCACAGAGTAGTTACAGTAAATGAGGTCACGAGGTGGGTCCCGATCCAAGCGGACTGGGGACCTGGTGGGACAGAAGCTCAGGACACACAGACACAGAGGGACGAGTGGCCCTGCCAGCCTCCAGGAGGTGGGAAGACGCTTCTGATGTTCAAGCCGCCCGTCTGTGGGGCCGTGTCGCGGCCGCCGGAGGGAGCACGACCGCGAGCGTTCCCCAGACAGCAAGTGAAACAGTAAAATCCCAAGGACCACTGACCATAGCTTCCCGGAAAGCAGGCTGGGGGCGGGGCTCCACCTGGGGCCGAGCCCGGGGCCCCCCATCGTGTCACGCCACCTCCCCCGCCATCCATCCTGAGGGTGCTTGTGAAGGACGCGTTCGTCCAGCGCTAGTGGGTCCTGCTTTTTTCGGCAGCTGCCCCCTTTGACCGAATGACGATGCTATGTTCAGTGACCGCCATTCCTGGGCATCAGGAGCGCTCAAAAACAAATTCTGTGAACATTTCAAAACAGAGAAAACAGACATTCCCTGAGCCACAGAGCCCTACAAGCCCAAGCCTGGTGCGAGCTCTCTCGGGTCAGGCCTGGAGAGAGAGGAGGGCTTCACTCAGACAAACAAAAGCAGATCCCCCCCCCATCGGCCCGACACCTGGTGGGCAAGCGTGGGGGACTTCCTGGAAGGGGTTCTAACATTCTGTCTTTAATGGGGTCAGACAGAAAGCCCCGAGTTCCTTGGCTTCTTCGGGATGAGGACAGGTGAATGTGTTAATGTGTAGAATTTCAGGTCCATGAACAAGTCTGTCCAGAGGATATGAAAGCTGGGTCCCCCCAGAATGGCCTCCATATCCATCCCTCTGAACAAAAGCATGCTTCCCCACACGGCGGGCGCTAACTGAGCTGTAAAAATAAATTTAATTTCGCCAACCTGATAAGTAAAAATAGCATCTCTTTTTCTGGGATTCTTTGTGAAGCCAAACCCCCTCTTAGGCTATAATGATCGGCTGTCTGATTTGTGATCGTACAAATGATCGGCTTCCGTGTTTCGTTCGCTTTTCTCACACTGGGTTTCTTTCTCATGAACTTTGATGGATAGCTTCCGAGATGTGATGTGAGCCCTCTATCAAGCTTCTTGTCAATATTAATTTCAGGTTTGGGTTTCAATTTTGGTGACAATGTTTTTGATGCACTGAAAACATTATTACCATCTTTTCCCCTGATATCTGTGTCCGTAGAGTAGGGTCCCATCTCTGAGTTACAGACAGTGCAGACCTTTCAAGGTTTTGTGTTTATTTGGAATCAATCAGGAATGAATTTTAAGGTAATGCAAAGAGTGAGATAGCTAACCTTATGTTTTCCTCCACATCTCTTGCCATCTCCCCCAACACTTTTTATTGAATAAATCACGCCCTTCAAGATGGGCCATTTGTATACTGCATTGTTACCATACTTGCCAGTGTTCGTTCCTTGACTCTGTTCGCGCGTCGTTCTTTCTGTCCCTGAGGGAATTCCACACAACTGTAATCGCTGTCGGTTCCTACTCGTTACAACAGAACCGTATATCTGTGTGACTTCTCTCTGAAACATTTCACAACTTTTGTTCTTTCATGTGGATTCTAGATTCAGGTTTGTGGTTTGGGGTAAAGATCCCACTGGAATATTGTTTCTTAAAGATTTTATTTATTTGTTTGACAGAGAAAGCACACAAGCAGGGGGAGAGGCAGTGGGAGAAGCAGCCTCCCCGCTGAGCAGGGATCCTGACTCAGGGACTCGAGCCCAGGACCCTGAGATCATGACCTGAGCCCAAGGCAGATCTGAGCCGCCCAGGCCCCCCCCCACTGGAATATTGACTGAATTGCTTGGATGGACAGGTTAACTTGAGGGTTATTAAATATTTATGATATCGAACACTAGGCAGGAATACCCATATACATTTAAGTCTTTTTTTTTCACTGTCCCGGGGTAAGGGCTTGAAAATTTTTTTCCGTATAAGTTCCGCAGATTTCTTGCTAAACGTCTGAGCATTACTTTCTCATTGTACGATGTCCATTCCATCTCTCCGATATGGGTGTCCTGGTTCACAGGGCAGCGTCATGCTTGAGCACCTGCTCGTCTCCGGCATCTGAGTGAGCCGCAGGGAGACATCCGCAAGGAGCCAACTGGTTTGTCACAGCGCTGACCTCGCGCAGCCTTCCGGGGCGTGGGGCCTCCCGGGAGGCCTTGTCGTTGTCGGGGCGTTGCTGGGCAGGGTCAGGTCATACCTGTCTCCGGCATTTCCAGATGGTGAGTATGGAGGCCCTGACCCAGTTTCTGGAGAGCCTGCCCTTCGGTGGGTGGTCCCTGGCTGCCCCGGGCAGAGCAGCGCCGTTGGTCCATGCACTGCCCTGGTGGCACCCTTGACTTTCAGGAGAGGGCGCTGGCCTGTCCCAGCTCCCCGGCGTGCAGGTGCGCGGGCCTGTTTCCCTGGCTGTCCGGGGGAGAGCGTGAACAGGTGCTGTGCGCACTCACCACTCTCTGACCTGGCCGGGCACGTGCGGCTTGGCTCCCGGGCCCAGCGCACCTCTCTGGAGCTGTCCCAGAGCAGGACCCAGGTGGAAGCAGGTCAGAGGAGCGCCGGCCCACCCCTAGCGGGGTTGTGCCCCCGAAGACTCCCCGGGTGGCCCCCCTGCCACACTGCAGTGCTGCGTTCAATGTGGCCCAGAGCTCTGGGGGCTGCCCGTCCCCTCCTGGCCACTCAGAGTGTTCTCACGCCCCCGGGTCCTGCTGGGAGAGGCCAGGAAGGGGGCAAGCAGGGGGCCGGGCTCAGGCTGGGGGGGCTGCCTCAGGCGGCCGAGGGATTGGGAGGCACTGGGGCAAGCAAGGCAGGTGGAGCGTAGGGAGGTGAAGGCAGGGGTCAGGAGGACCGGGCACGAAGTCTCCGGCGGCCCTGACCTAGGCTTCGGCTGGGGGGCACCGGGCTGTGGAGGGGAGAGAACAAGATGGGAATTCCAAGGCTTCGTCCATTCCCTTTAAAACCAACCAAACCCAGCGTGCAGCCGGCGTCCCTCACTGGGGAGCTGCTTGCCTTCTGCCGTCCAGCACCCATGGCCCCCCCGCCCTCGCTTTGACCCAGACTCCACCACCCCACCCGCCCCTCTGTTTGCTCCCCTCGCCGCCGGGAGCTGGTGACCCCGCAGCACAGCCGTGCTCCCCTGCTCCGGGCTCCGTTTCCCCTGACAAATCAGGGACAGGCCTCCGGTGACCCCATGTGACCCGAGTGAGGGCTGGAGGGTGTGTCGGTCTTGTTCTCCATGCTTCCCACCCCCGAACAGCCCAGCCTGGGTGTGTGTTGATGGACTGAATGGTGCACAGGGAAGGGGTGTGGGGCGAGAGGCTCTGCTGTGCGGTGTTGGCCTTGTTTCCAAGCCTCTCTGACCCCAGCATCCGAATCCGCCGAATGGAGACGGGTGTTGTGCCCAGGTCACTCTGTTCTAGGGGCTTCGTGCCATCTGGCAGGCGAGGCTCCCAGCACTGGCCTGACCACATGGGGGCCCCGGGGAGGCTGGCCGTGTTTTCAACGGCTCTGGTCTTGTGCCTGTTCCTGCCACGGGGGTTCCAGGCCCGGCAGACGGGGCCCCAGCGCAGTGGCCTGGGCTCGGGGGCAGGTGTCCCAAGGGCCGTGCTTACCGTCGAGGTTGAAGACGGGAGCTTTCTGCAGCTGGAATCTGGCAACGTACTCAAGGTACTTCCCCAGCCACGTGGGGTCCCCGAGCATTCTTCTGGCTGAAATCAGAGGGGCCGAGAGTCCACAGGCCCTGTCTTGTCTCCGAGCTCCCCCTCCTCCTGCCGGCCTGAGCCCCGCTGCTGACTGGCTGCTGGCTGTGGCCTCAGCCCTGGGCCCCCTCCCTCCTCGTCTCCCCTGAGAGCAGGTCCCCCCCTGGGCAGCCTAGGCACAGCGCTAAGCGGGGCATCAGGCGCCAGCCCCTCTGGGGGGAGGACCCCCTTCACACAGCAGCCTGCTGCCTGCATGACCTGGCCAGCTCGGGGCACCCCCCACCACCCATCTAGTCCGCTGGATAAGGAGCTCCCACCCCACCCCTCCTCCGTCTGGCCCAGCCCACCCTCCACACTCCCCTGTGCCCGCCTCCTCCCCCCACCCCCCCACCGGTTCTTCTCCACGTGGTACGTCCACTGTCTGAGCCCTGATGTGACTCCGTTCCTTTAGGTTCATTGACTGTCTGCCCGGTGAAGACGGGAGGGTTTCTGTTCTAGCGGAGTGTCCCCGCTCCCAGGACACACAGAGACACACGCACACACACATGGACATACACACGCACACATGCGCGCACATACATGCACACGCACGCACACATGGACATGCACACCCATGTGGACACACGCGCACACGCACGCACACACGGACACGCACGCACACACACGCATACACACACACACGCTGCAGGCCGGTCAGCTGAATGAGATCCTGAGGGACCGAGCGGGCAGGTGCAGGGATGCCCGACCTGAGGGGGGCCCGGGGGGGTGCCCACTGGGGTGCAGCTCCGAGCAGTCCCGGCGGGCACCAGCGCCCCTGGAACAGCAGGCCCTAAGCTCAGGTCTTGGGCAGACGCCCCGGCCGGCGTCGGGGAGACCCGCCACCTACCCAGCAGGGCCCACAGGCTGGTGACCTCGCCGGCGTCCTCCAGGCGGACGTAGAGGACGAGGTTGCTGTAATCCGTGCTGACGAAGCGGACGTGCATGCTGGCGCCTCCCTCCACTGTGGGAGACCCCAGCCCGGGGACAGGCGACGCGTCTCTCCTCTGCCCGCCCCCCCAGGCACATCCCCTGGACAGTGCAGGACACCGGGAGGATGTCTCCCTCCAGCACCGGCACTTCTCCCACGGCCCTGGTTCAGGGCACCGAGTGTCCCCCTCCCCATCCAGCACAGCACCCAGGCCAGAGGGCGCGGCTACTCACGGGAGCCTTGGAACTGGCCTTGGAGCCCGGTTGGATGGACGGTGACGTTCATTCCTTTGCACACCCCCTCTCCTCTGGGAAAAGAGGAGGGGGCATTCGGTGGTCACGGCCTCTCCCTGTCTCCCGGCCCCCGGGGACATTGGAGGTGCCCTGGCTGAGGTCCCTGGTGTCTGCCTGAGTCTCTTGGCTCCCTGGGCTCCTGAGGTCATCCAGCTGAGGGACAGGGCTAGAGGGCAGGTGTGCCAGGGAGTTCCTTGTTGCTGGAATGGAGCCAAACCTCCCGGAGGGATTGGGTCCCGGTCTGTCCTTGGCTTGGGGCTGCAGGTCTCTGGGTGGGGCACCCGGTCCTCGCTCTCCCCAGTCACCTGGGCTCCACACATAGGCCATGCCTTTTTGGCCCCTGCCCCGGGGTCTTCAGTTTCTCTGCTGGGGTGGCTGGGGGTGGGCTGGGTGCCAACAGACCCTGGGACTGCACAGCCCTTGGGGTGGTGTCTGTGGCCGAGCACCGGCAAGGCTGTGGCTCTGACCGAGGCTCCTCAAGGCCACGGGTGCAGGACTGCTGTAAGTATCGCTGCGATCGGCACAGAGCGTCATCACCGAAGACCTTCCTGGTCAACTGACCGGTGCGAGGCGCAGCCCTGCTCGGGCTTCTCCAGCTTACTCAGTGGGAGGGACGGGCTGTGTGTGTGGCCTTCCCCCCGCCCCTCGTCGTAAAGCTTCGGGGCTTCTGAGGTTAAACCTTACACCTCTCGGGAGTGTCTCTAGCCTGCAGCCTAGTGCCGTGTGTCCCTCTGGTTCTCACCGCTGGTCACTGTCCCTTGGGGTGCCTCTGAGCAGGACCACCCTGCGAGGGGCTGCAGAGGTCATGCTTACGTCCAGAACAAGACGAACTCCACGTTCTCGTCCCGGGTCCAGATGGAATGGAGGCCGAGCCTCAGGGGATCGGCTGGGGAGACCAGGTGGGCGCGGCTGGAAGCCAGCTGGATGGTCAGCCAGCGTCCATCCACCTGCAGGGTGCAGGGTGCAGAGGGGTGGAGGGTCCCGGGCTGTGTGGCCCCCGGAGCCTCCAGTCTTGGCTCTCAGGCCCCAGCATGGCCAGTGCTGAGCACTGCCAGGGAATGTCAGGGGCCAACAGGGGTCCTGGAGGGGACGACAGGTGGCCCATTCCTTGCTGTAAGTGTCCTTCGCTGTCAGGCTGCCTTCTGTCTCCCCCAGTCCTCTTCTTGCTGCCTCTCCTTTCCCCCTTCCTTCAGCTCCTCCCGCATCTGGTCTAAGCACTGTCTCCTGCTGGGTTCCGGACACCCTGGTCGGGTCTGGGGAGGGGTGAGGGGCTCCCTGAACCACCACTGAGTCCTGGGGTTGCTCCAGCCACGCTCCTCACAGTGATGGATGACAGGCAGGTGGGTCAGACAGGGCGAGGGGGGGGGACGCTGGGCCCCTTCCTGCCCCCAGGGCTGGGCAGGAGTACTAAGACCCCCTGTTCCTGCCTGGGCTGGGCAGAGGCTGATCCTGGGCCCAGAACGCCCCTCCCCTTTTCTCTCTTGGGTCCTGCTTCCAGAGGCTGCCACCCCCAACACTGGGCACCTACCGCCGTGTCCCAGGGCTGAGCCTGGGACCCGACCCAGCTCCATTACCTTGTGGGCATTAAACCCTGGCTGTACTGGCACCTCTTCTAGAGTCTTCTGGGCACTGGCCAGGCCCAGGCTGAGGGTCAGCAGCAGGAGAGGCCCTCTCTGCAGGGCCATGATGGCAGGGCCCAGAGGAAGGAGAGGCCGGGCAGCCGGGTCCCTTCTTCATGGGTGTCCTCCAGAGGCCCCCCGTCTGAAATGCAGCCCTGGCCAACCCCGCTGTCCCCGCCTGGCTCCCTGAGTGTCCAGAATTATTCCCACAGGAAGAACGCGGCCTCCCCGACACCTGCCTTGTCTCTGAAGGATGGGAAGGGTGTCATTTGGCCTTGGGGGCGGGTGCTGTCGGGGCAGTCTGGCCACATTGCTGGCTGTCCTGGAGGCGTCCCCTCACCCCGGAGGCTCAGCTCCCTCCTCCCTGTTGGTGCTCCTCCTGGGGGCATCCATCTTCCTTCTTTTTTTTTTTTTTTAAAGATTTTATTTATTTATTTGACAGAGAGAGAGACAGCCAGCGAGACAGGGAACACAAGCAGGGGGAGTGGGAGAGGAAGAAGCAGGCTCATAGCGGAGGAGCCTGACGTGGGGCTCGATCCCATAACGCCGGGATCACGCCCTGAGCCGAAGGCAGACGCTTAACCGCTGTGCCACCCAGGCGCCCCAATCCATCTTCCTTCTGAGCCAGGACCGCTCTCCCCTCTCCCCGCTTCCACTGTCTTGGGAGCTGTGGTGGGAAGGGAAGGCGGGAGGGCACACAAACTCTCTGGGTGGCGCTCGGCACCCTGGCATGAAACCAGGGCGACGTGTGGCTCGTTCATATTTCCCGCAAGCATTTCTCACACCCTCTCCAACCGTGGCCACTCAGACCAGACTCCAGCACCCTGCTGCCCACCGCCCTCTCCTGGGGCCATCTGAGCTACTGGCTGGGGCGCAGAGGAGAGCCTGGAGCAGAAGCAGCGTTTACGCAGTGGGGAAGGGACAGGGAGGTCAGGACAGCCAGGGGGAGGGGGACAGGGAGGTCAGGACAGCCAGGAGGAGGAGGAAGGGGTCAGGGAGGTCAGGACAGCCAGGGGGTGGGGGACAGGGAGGTCAGGACAGCCAGGGGCGGGGGGATAGGGAGGTCAGGACAGCCAGGGGGAGGGGGCACAAGGAGGTCAGGACAGCCAGGAGGAGGAGGAAGGGACAGGGAGGTCAGGACAGCCAGGGGGAGGGGGCACAAGGAGGTCAGGACAGCCAGGAGGAGGAGGAAGGGGTCAGGGAGGTCAGGACAGCCATGGGGAGGGGGGATAGGGAGGTCAGGACAGCCAGGGGGAGGGGGAAGGGGGCAGGGAGGTCAGGACACTCCAGAGGTGGGCACGTGGGGACAAGACACTGTCCCTGGGGTCACACCTCTGAGGATCTGAGCAACCAGCCCAGCAGGGAGCCTCCCCTCCATGTGTCAGGGAACACTTGACTCCCATGTCAGGGGTCCTTGGGCGTTTTCCTGTCCCCTCGTCCTGGTTCCTGCCCCTTCCCTGCATCCTCCCACTGGTCTCCCCAGCCCCCCACACCAGTGGCCTGGTGAGGCGGCCGAGCACCAAGGCCCTGGAGCCTCATGGGGCCGGTGCTCCGAGGGTCTGCAGAGCCACGGGGTCACCAGGCTCTGGACTCTGCTCCTTGGCCTCCCTCCCTGTGTGATTCCTGGGGAGGGGACGTTGGATCGGCCCCCGTCAGTCTGGTCTACAATGTGCAATTCTTTGATTCACTCTCCACTTTTCCGTGAGCTGTGGCCGCTGGAGCCAGGCCCTATCTGGGTCACACCAGGAGTGAGAACCGGTCGGTCTGGGTTTGCCCAGGTGGGGCTGTGGGATCCTATCCTGTCCACCCTCTGGGGAGCACCAGCCGCCCAGATGGGGGCCCCACATCCCCCAGGGCTGTGAGGGGAGGCCCCAAGAGCAGCAGGAAAGCTGGGGGGCCGGTCAGCCCTGGGGTCTCTGAGGACGTGGCCGGGCTAAGCAGGTCCCCACCTGCGGGGGAGGGGACGTGACGCTCAGGCTGTGGTTTTGCGGGGCTTTGACGTCACATAGGACGTCTGGGGAGGATCTTCTTGCTTCCATCCTTGGATCTGGGTCCCGGTCCCTACCCCCCAGCGGTGCTGAGTTGCTTTGGGGGTTCGCATGGTGGAGAGGACCTCCCAGTCCCACGGGAAAGCCACGGACTCCTGTTCCTGAAGCATGGGCTGTGGGGGGCGGCCAGGGGCGGCCGTGTGAGGCCGGCAGTGAGCCCGGCCCCAGGCTGAGCCGGACCCCGGGGCCCGGAGACCAGAGCCGGGCCGAGAGAACCATGCAGGGGCTGAAGACAGACTCTGCCACTGAGTCCAGACGCCAAAGCCGGGGGGCCTGGAAGCAGCAGGAAGGTCGGCAGGGCAGCGACTGTGTCCTTGGAAGGAGAACGGGAGGACGGCCTTCTGACATGAAGGCGCTGGCACAGCGGCAGCCACAGCCTGTCCCTGAGCGGGCCTCCATCACCTGCCCGGAACCCGCGGGCACGGGGAGATGGTGACAGTGAGGTGGATGGAGCCTCACGGAACGTGTGGCCTGCCCCGGGGCTCCACACGCAGCCACGCGAGTGACAGCGCCACGTGCTGCCCACCTCACGGCTGGGGTGACCGCCAAGCTCTGTGCCGGGGGTGGGGCTGGGCGAAGGGAGGAGGGAACAGCGTGTGCGAGAGCCTGAGGCAAGCAGGGGATGGCTGACTGAGGGAGCACAGGTCTGAAGGGTGAGGGAATGTGGGGGGCGTGAGGAAGGTGACGGCGCTCCATGAGATCACCGGGGCCAGGTTGCAGGAGCTCCTGGGTCACATGCAGAATGTGGACTTCGTCTGTGTGATGGCAGCTGGTGGAAGGGGGTGACTGGGGTGACATTTTGGCAAGATCCCTGGGCTGTGAGGCTGTTGGGGCCACTCACTCTCACCAAGGCCAGGCTGGCGGGGAGCGGGAGACGAGGCCACGTGGGAGGCCAGCCTCCGAGCAGCAGGGCAGCCTGGAGGGCCCAGGTAGGAGCGAGCCGGGGCTGGCGGTGCCCGGATGGGGTTGTGGAAACTGGTCTGGTGGTGGGTGTCAGGAGTGTTCCAGGATCCAGCCGCGTCCTGGAGAGCAGCTTCCAAGCCTCCGATCCCTTCCAAAAAAAGTAAAAAAACGTACACAAGCTGGAAATGAAAAGACCTCTCTGCTGGAACAGTGGGAGCAGAGCATGGAGGGGTGGGGGGTGCTAGTGTGTGTGTTTGGGGGGCTAGACTGGAGACTGGGGGGGTAGGGGTTTTCGTCCTGGCACTCCCAAATCTTTCCGTCCCTCCCTCCTTCCAGCTCCCCCTGCCCCCTCCACCCCAGTCATACAAGTCATTGACATCAGAGATCGAGACCAGAGTGTCCGCTGTGAGCTCTGGGGCTCGGACTCTGCCCTGAGGGAGCCCTTTCCTGTGGCCCCCAGCTCTCCTGCCCTGGGAGCCCTGGGACTTTTGGCTACCCCCACGGAGAGGCTTGCTGCTCTTACCATCATAATGCCCGCCTGTGTGTCTGGGGGTGAGCTGCCGTCCAGCCCTGCCTTTCCGGGGTCCATCAGCACCCACGGACACAGGGAGACTAGCTCCCGGCCTCAGAGAGGTCACTAGCACCTTCACCAAGGGGGTGTCCCCACGGGCATCTAGGGTGGGACCTCAGATGACAGCCCATGGCTCCTGGGGGACTTCTTCTGCCCTGGGAGGGGCCTTCTGTCTGCGTCTCGGGGTGGGTCCTGGCGAGGGGA